>NC_084612.1:38489366-38840616 GCF_033978795.1 Nerophis ophidion
AATAGTAAAGATATTTATAGAGGGTTTCTGTCTCTTGTCCCGCTCATGTCTTGAGATGAACTTCCCTCGGTACTCGACCACAAAAGAACCATTTTAAATTGATGCAAGAGCAAATACACCATATCCTGATAAAACAGTTTATCAATTAACAATGTTTGGAATATCTGTTTTAAAAAGCAATAAAAATAGTCGTTACTTGACTAAAAATTCAATTACAAACAGAATTACTCTTTCATAAATGTAAATAATTATTAAATTAAGTACAAACCCCGTTTCCATATGAGTTGGGAAATTGTGTTAGATGTAAATATAAACAGAATACAATGATTTGCAAATCCTTTTCAACTCATATTCAGTTGAATATGCTACAAAGACAACATATTTGATGTTCAAACTGATAAACATTTTTTTGGTGCAAATAATCATTAACTTTAGAATTTGATGCCAGCAACACGCAACAAACAAGTTGGGAAAGGTGGCAATAAATACTGATAAAGTTAAGAAATGCTCATCAAACACTTATTTGGGACATCCCACAGGTGTGAAGGCTAATTTGGAACAGGTGGGTGCCATGATTGGGTATAAAAACAGCTTCCCAAAAAATGCTCAGTCTTTCACAGGAAAGGATGGGGCGAGGTACACCCCTTTGTCCACAGCTGCGTGAGCAAATAGTCAAACAGTTTAAGAACAACGTTTCTCAAAGTGCAATTGCAAGAAATTTAGGGATTTCAACATCTACGCTCCATGATATCATCAAAAGGTTCAGAGAATCCGGAGAAATCACTCCACGTAAGCGGCATGTCTGGAAACTAACATTGAATAACCGTGACCTTCGATCCCTCAGACGGCACTGTATCAAAAACCGACATCAATCTCTAAAGGATATCACCACATGGGCTCAGGAACACTTCAGAAAACCACTGTCACTAAATACAGTTTGTTGCTATATCTGCTGAGGAGAGACGGCCTTCACCCTAACCAGGAAGGCGCTATCCTCTTGTCTCGGAACATAGACTTCGCATTGAGCCACATTTGACTAACTGCACTAGAGCAAGCCCGGTCACAGGCAATTACAGAGCCTGCTAGCCTGGGTATGGAGTCAGTTAAGTTAGAACTAGCCAGCGCCAGGCTGGATGATCCCTGTACACATAGCAATTTTCGTAGAATAATACACAACTCACAAAATGTTTTTTCTACTGTGTCTATGACTTCGTCAGAGTTAGACATGCGTTCTACTGAGGTGGCAAATTATGATGCGTTCAGTTTATCGCAGCGCCAAGTAGACAATCTGAAAATTCCCGTCATATCAATTCCTAGATATGGTCGTAATTATTTTAAGTACACTGCGCATAATAAACGCAACATTATTAATATTGCTACTACGGATAATTTTATCAACAACTCCTTAAAACAGCCCACTACCTATAATATGGGCTTTCTAAACATCAGATCTTTGTCTCCCAAAACGTTATTAGTCAATGAGGTCATTAGAGACAACAACCTTAACGTCATCGGTCTTAGCGAAACCTGGCTTAAACCAGACGACTTTTTTGCAATAAATGAGGCATCCCCTCCTAACTATACGAATGCGCATATTGCCCGTCACCTCAAAAGGGGAGGGGGTGTCGCACTAATATACAACGAAAACTTTAACTTTAGTCCTAACTTAAATAATAAATATAAATCGTTTGAGGTGCTTTCTATGAAGTCTGCCACACCTCTGCCTCTGTGCCTGGCCGTTATCTACCGCCCCCCAGGGCCCTATTCGGACTTTATTAGTGAATTCTCAGAGTTTGTTGCTGATCTAGTGACACACGCCGATAATATAATTATAATGGGGGACTTTAATATCCATATGAATACCCCATTGGACCCACCGTGCGTGGCGCTCCAGACTATAATTGATAGCTGTGGTCTTACACAAATAATAAATGAACCGACGCATCGCAGCGGTAATACGATAGACCTAGTGCTTGTCAGAGGTATCACCGTCTCCAAAGTTATGATACTCCCGTATACTAAAGTAATGTCCGATCATTACCTTATAAAATTCGAAGTTCAGACTCATGTTCGGCAAGCTAATAATAATAATAACTGCTATAGCAGCCGCAACCTTAATGCTGCCACAACGACGACTCTTGCGGACCTACTGCCCTCGGTAATGGCACCGTTCCCAAAGTATGTGGGGTCTATTGATAACCTCACTAACAACTTTAACAACGCCCTGAGCGAAACCATTGATAGTATAGCACCGCTGAAGTTAAAAAAGGCTCCAAAAAGGCGTACGCCATGGTTTACTGAAGAAACTAGAGCTCAGAAATTATTATGTAGAAAGCTGGAACGCAAATGGCGCACGACTAAACTTGAGGTGCACCATCAAGCATGGAGTGATAGTTTAATAACTTATAAACACATGCTTACCTTAGCTAAAACTAATTATTACTCAAATCTCATCCGCATTAATAAAAACGATCCAAAATTTTTGTTTAGTACAGTAGCATCGCTAACCCAACAAGGGACTCCTTCCAGTAGCTCCACCCATTCGGCAGATGACTTTATGAAGTTCTTTAATAAGAAAATTGAACTTATTAGAAAGGAGATTACAGACAATGCGTCCCAGCTACAACGGGGTTATAGTAACACAGATACGATTGTATATACGGCGGATACTGCAAATATCCAAAATAGTTTCTCTCGTTTTGATGAAATAACATTAGAAGGATTGTTACAACGTGTAAATGGAATAAAACAAACAACATGTTTACTTGACCCACTTCCTGGGAAACTTATCAAGGAGCTTTTTGTATTATTAGGTCCATCAGTGCTAAATATTATAAACTTATCACTTTCCTCGGGCACTGTTCCCGTTGCATTCAAAAAAGCGGTTATTCATCCTCTCCTTAAAAGACCTAACCTCGATCCAGACCTCATGGTAAACTACCGACCGGTGTCTCACCTTCCCTTTATTTCGAAAATCCTCGAAAAAATTGTTGCAGAGCAGCTAAATGAGCACTTAGCGTTTAACAATCTATGTGAAACCTTTCAATCCGGTTTCAGGGCAAATCACTCGACTGAGACAGCCCTCGCAAAACTGACTAATGATCTATTGCTAACGATGGACTCTGATGCGTCATCTATGTTGCTGCTCCTCGATCTTAGCGCTGCTTTCGATACCGTCGATCATAATATTTTATTAGAGCGTATCAAAATACGAATTGGTATTTCAGACTCAGCCCTGTCATGGTTTAACTCTTATCTTACTGATAGGATGCAGTGCGTCTCCTATAACAGTGTGACCTCGGACTATGTTAAGGTAACGTGTGGAGTTCCCCAGGGTTCGGTCCTTGGCCCTGTACTCTTCAGCATCTACATGCTGCCGCTAGGTGACGTCATACGCAAATACGGTATTAGCTTTCACTGTTATGCTGATGACACCCAACTTTACATGCCCCTAAAGCTGACCAACACGCCGGACTGTAGTCAGTTGGAAGCGTGTCTTAATGAAATTAAACAATGGATGTCCGCTAACTTTTTGCAACTTAATGCCAAAAAAACGGAAATGCTGATTATCGGTCCTGCTAGACACCGACCTCTATTTAATAATACAACTTTAACATTTGACAACCAAATAATAAAACAAGGTGACTCTGTAAAAAATCTGGGTATTATCTTCGACCCAACTCTCTCCTTTGAGTCACACATTAAAAGCGTTACTAAAACGGCCTTCTTTCATCTCCGTAATATCGCTAAAATTCGCTCCATTTTGTCCACTAAAGACGCCGAGATCATTATCCATGCGTTTGTTACGTCTCGTCTCGATTACTGTAACGTATTATTTTCGGGTCTCCCAATGTCTAGCATTAAAAGATTACAGTTGGTACAAAATGCGGCTGCTAGACTTTTGACAAGAACAAGAAAGTTTGATCATATTACGCCTGTACTGGCTCACCTGCACTGGCTTCCTGTGCACTTAAGATGTGACTTTAAGGTTTTACTACTTACGTATAAAATACTACACGGTCTAGCTCCAGCCTATCTTGCCGATTGTATTGTACCGTATGTCCCGGCAAGAAATCTGCGTTCAAAAGACTCCGGCTTATTAGTGATTCCTAGAGCTCAAAAAAAGTCTGCGGGCTCCAGTACTCTGGAATGCCCTCCCGGTAACAGTTCGAGATGCTACCTCAGTAGAAGCATTTAAGTCTCATCTTAAAACTCATCTGTATACTCTAGCCTTTAAATAGACCTCCTTTTTAGACCAGTTGATCTGCCGCTTCTTTTCTTTCTCCTATGTCCCCCCCTCCCTTGTGGAGGGGGTCCGGTCCGATGACCATGGATGAAGTACTGGCTGTCCAGAGTCGAGACCCAGGATGGACCGCTCGTCGGGACCCAGGATGGACCGCTCGCCTGTATCGGTTGGGGACATCTCTACGCTGCTGATCCGCTTGAGATGGTTTCCTGTGGACGGGACTCTCACTGCTGTCTTGGAGCCACTATGGATTGAACTTTCACAGTATCATGTTAGACCCGCTCGACATCCATTGCTTTCGGTCCCCTAGAGGGGGGGGGTTGCCCACATCTGAGGTCCTCTCCAAGGTTTCTCATAGTCAGCATTGTCGCTGGCGTCCCACTGAATGTGAATTCTCCCTGCCCACTGGGTGTGAGTTTTCCTTGCCCTTTTGTGGGTTCTTCCGAGGATGTTGTAGTCGTAATGATTTGTGCAGTCCTTTGAGACATTTGTGATTTGGGGCTATATAAATAAACATTGATGATTGATTGATTGATAAGTGCAAGTTAAAGCTCTACTATGCAAAGCGAAAGCCAATTATCAACATCCAGAAACGCCGCCGGATTCTCTGGGCCCGAGATCATCTAAGATGGGCTGATGCAAAGTGGAAAGGTGTTCTGTGGTCTAACGAGCCCACATTTCAAATTATTTTTGGAAATATTGGACACCGTTTCATCCGGACCAAAGGGGAAGCGAACCATCCAGACTGTTATCGACGCAAAGTTGAAAAGCCAGCATCTGTGATGGTATGGGGGTGCATTAGTGCCCAAGGCATGGGTAACTTACACATCTGTAAGTTACCCATCTGTTTGGAACAACATTTGCTGCCATTTAAGCGCCGACTTTTTCATGTACGCCCCTGCTTATTTCAGCAAGACAATGCCAAGCCACATTCAGCACGTGTTCAGCTTCATAAAAAAAGAGTGCAGGTACTTTCCTGGCCGGCCTGCAGTCCTATCAAAAATGTGTGGTGCATTATGAAGCGTAAAATACGACAGAGGAGACCCCGGACTGTTGAACGACTGAAGCTCTACATAAAACAAGAATGGGAAAGAATTACACCTTCCAAGCTTCAACAATTAGTTTCCTCAGTTCCCAAACGGTTATTGAGTGTTGTTAAAAGAAAAGGTGATGTAACACAGTTGTGAACATGCCCTCTCCCAACTACTTTGGCACGTATTGCAGCCATGAAATTCTAAGTTAATTATTATTTGTAAAAAAAATTATTCCGTTTGGATTTACATCTAACAATTTCCCAACTCATATGGAAACGGGGTTTGTAATTAATGTGTTACTTGAAAAAGAAAAGTTTTAAATATCTAGCATATGCAGTTGAGAGACATTTCATGAGAGCAGAGTGTGTGTGTGCCTTTAAAAAGCTGTGCCTTTTACCAAGTGATGTGGGACGTCAGCGCCCAGACATAGCAGAATAGTTCAGCTGTATTTTTTAGCTTAGCAGTGGCAGTTAAGATAGTTCTGTTGAATGTTTTTGTTTGCGTGTGGATAAGGCCTCTTTTTATTTGATATCGTGTTCGTAATTACTTCCGGGGGTTGCTTTCATTAGTAAAAAGATATTACCTGCACTAACCCTTTTGTGCTTCTAACGCTGTCTTGTTGACATACAATCACATCAAAAGTAGCATGCCAGATTACATAAAATGCATCGTAACAGCGTTGTAGCGTACATAAAAGTTATTAGATTACTCGTTACCGGTAAAAGTAACAGCATTAGTAACATCGTTTTCATATACCGCTGTTATACCATCCATCCATCCATCCATCATCTTCCGCTTTTCCGAGGTGGGGTCGCGGTGGCAGCAGCCTAAGCAGGGAAGCCCAGACTTCCCTCTCCCCAGCCACTTCGTCTAGCTCTTCCCGGGGGATCCCGAGGCGTTCCCAGGCCAGCCGGGAGACATAATCTTCCCAACGTGTCCTGGGTCTTCCCCGTGGCCTCCTACCAGTTGGACGTGCCCTAAACACCTCCCTAGGGAGGCGTTCGGGTGGCATCCTGACCAGATGCCCGAACCACCTCATCTGGCTCCTCTCCATGTGGAGGAGCAGCGGCTTTACTTTGAGTTCCTCCCGGATGGCAGAGCTTCTCACCCTATCTCTAAGGGAGAGCACCCCTACCCGGTGGAGGAAACTCATTCCGGCTGCTTGTACCCGTGATCTTATCCTTTCGGTCATGACCCAAAGCTCATGACCATCGATGAGGATGGGAACGTAGATCGACCGGTAAATTGAGAGCTTTGCCTTCCGGCTCAGCTCCTTCTTCACCACAACGGATCGATACAACGTCCGCATTACCGAAGACCCCACACCGATCCGCCTGTCGATCTCACGATCCACTCTTCCCCCACTCATGAACAAGACTCCGAGGGGCCATAGAGGTCGGGTGCATTGTGAGCTGGGCGGCAGCCGAAGGCAGGGCACTTGGCGGTCCGATCCTCGGCTACAGAAGCTAGCTCTTGGGACGTGGAACGCTGTTATTCCAAACACTTCTAATTAAAGCCATATAATACAACCTCTATTAGACAGTAAGGAAATGATCCAAATGAGATGTTGATACAGTTACCATTGATATGTTACATAACAAGACATACCTTTCCAATCATTGATCCACTGGGCCTTAAAACAAGACTTGTCACATCCAGATCAAATAAACTCGGTGGCTTCAGCCTCAGGATTACGTCTCGCTCTTCTTTTGGACACGATGTCTATATCATGTGTTGATGCGCCTAACAAATCCACACATACAAATGAAAAAAGTCAGTGACACAGAAATAAAACAAAGAACTAAACCCTTCAAAAACTGTTAAATTTAGGCTCAATGCAGACATGAAGCTTCTCAAATAAAGAACTAATGTAACAATATCAGTAACATGCCTACTCGACAGTGCTTATCAGCTTGAAATATTTGTATTTGAGAAAAAGTATAAACAATTTGAAGAACTCTAGTCTGTCTTGTTTAAAATTAAGAAAAGGTTTACTTGCATAGTGTTCAAGGGTGATGGGTCAAATGCAGAGAATAATTTCACCACACCTTGTGTGTGTGTGACAATCACTGCTACTTATAATCTTCCATGCAACTTTAAAAAAAAAAAAATTAAATGCCTTGGCCTTGGCCCAGAACTGAAATGCTTAATTTAACCTCATAAAATCAAATCTGATTGCAATTAATAACAACAAACATTTAACTGTTGTTTATAATGAACTATTTTCCTATGTTAAAAAACATTGGTCTATTTAATTACGTTAAACTCCATTTTATGCTCACCTGATTCAACCATGCTGCCGAAGACTGTCAAAGATGGTTTGTGGCCAAGATAGATGTCCCCCTCTGATGCTGCAGGTCCCGGAAGTGATGTTCACTGAGCGCTCTGTTGTGCTCAAAATCGTGTGTGAAGTTTTGTATTTCGATTATAAATGGTACTTTTGGAAAACCCTTTTTATATATATATTCAATATTAAGTGTGATACATGAGCTATATAACTTCCATGAGGAAAATAGTTAACTAGTGATTTAGCCATCTGTTAGGATCAGACATCATCCAACGGCCAATCAGGCGGCGCCTAACTGAAAACTGGACCAATCAGACGCCGAGACTCTTCAGAGTGGGCGGAAGTAACCATCTTGAACACCATGTAAAGTGAATACCTCCAAAAACAATCCCCAATTGAATCCAAAATTTGTCCCAAAGATAAAAATACCTAAATCATGTGCTATTGAACCATTTGAAAATATTAAATACTGTATGTAGTTTGAATTCCATTTGAATTATCGCCTTTGTCTCAATCAAGGTTGAAGGTTTTTTTCAGGCACATTTAAAGTAATTATTGTGTGGCATTGTATTTTAGACAACAGAATAGAAAAAAGCCCAATACAGTAAAATACTGAATCAAACCGATTAAATCATCACCATAATCCCTTTATTATTGATTGTCTAGCCCAAATCCTCTCCAGATAAACCAAATGAATAGATAAAACTAACATAAAGAAGGTTGAGATCATCAGATCAGTTGAAAATGTGTTATTTGATTTAGATTTCAAAAGTATGTTTATTGCTGTAATGATTAGATGTTTTTCAAATGTTGGAGTGTGTGAGTTTCTGACCCACATGACATATGAGGACATATGACATATGAGGACAAGTGTGTGTGTGTGTGTGTCATAATAGCAAAGATGGCCACTAGGGGCAAAATCGAAGGTGACCCAAAAAATTAAACACACTTTCACACACTTTTTCTGAAAATTTGACAAATGAAGACTTTAGAGATTTTTGGTCTGGGAACATGCTGGGAGGGTCTAGAACACGATAGCATTGCGGGAAATATGAGGACATGGAAAATGTCCTCATATTTCAACAGGTCCTCATATGTAAGGTGAAATTTCATAAAAATGTCCCCATATGTCACTTTGACAAACGCAAAAAGAACACAAACACTCTTTTACACACACACACACACACACACACACACACACACACACACATTAACAGCCATGGAGTTTAATGCCTGAGGCCAGCCCACTTTAAATCATGGCCTAATTATTTTATTGAAATAATATAATAACAACCTCTTTTGCAAACAAAGAAAAATATGCAAAATCTGGAGGAGTAGAATAGAATGTACTGTAACTATTGACAAAAGGAGGCGGTGTTCAAATTGCAGATAAAGGCATTTTCTCACTCATAATGAATATACAGTAATGCATAATTTTTGCCAGATAGCAAGAGAACAATTAGCTGAAATTATTTAAAGTTTTCCTTAATTACTTTCCCAGCCTGAAGCAGTTCGCTGCAGCATCAGAGGCCTCAGAAGAAAGTTTACAGGCACTCTGTCCCATTAGCTAACTTCTTATTTAAGTACTTATCACTCAACTCTAAAGCATTGCTTGATGAAGCATTCCAGGTCTTATCTGTATGTACACCTCCAATGTGATCACATGGCTAAATTATATTTCCGTTCGCTCATTTTCCAAATTAAAAAAAGCTGTGGGTGTGCATTTTTGTGAGCATAATCTAATTCTCCTGATCACAACGGGGCATTTATGGAGGGTTTTATGACCTTAATTATCTTTGCTGATTACAGTATATCAACTTTTAGTGGTTCATTGTATTTCCAATGCGCATCAGCTGAGCCTGACAAATACCTTTATGACAGATAACAATGATCTCAAACTACAGCATTGTTGGATGTAGAGTACTCTCCTGAGCTGCATCAGCTTTAGTATGGGGGTGCACATCGCTTGTATGTAATAGTTCATTGGGTTTAGGAGACATTGCACAAATAGTTTTGATATGTAGTAATTATATTCTATATACTGTAATATTATTGCTTTATTACCACATTGAACCTTACTATTTTGTTTGTGGCCCTGTTATCAAAGACCAGTTTGACAGCATTCACCTTTGTATCGGTCATTTAGTTTTCTACCTCATTTTGTAGTTTGGGGAACTGCAAACACTTCAAATTATTGAACACATCTCTCAAACCCAAACACGTGTTAGCATGTTGGTCAACCAGCAAATTAAATTCAAAATTCAAAAGAAGACAAAGGACAGTGAAACATAAATAAATACAGACCCCTGCAGCAGAGTGGAGACTGTTGACTATAGTACTTTGATGTCTCGGGCTAAGGCTGGATAACATAATGTTTATTTTTGTGTTTATGTTTTTCATTTGTAACCGTTCGTTCTCAAGTGTTACAGCTCTGGAAACCCATCCATCCATCTTCTTCCGCTTATCCAAGGTCAGGTCGTGAGGGCAGCAGCCTAAGCAAAGAAGCTCAGACTTCCCACTCCCCAGCCACTTTTTCAAGCTTCTCTCGGGGGATCTGAGGTGTTCCCAGGACAGCTGGGTGACATAGTCTTATACACTGAGTATTTCCCGTGGCCGACCATTGGTCGGTTGTGCCCTAAACAGGGCAAAGAGGCGTCCACCACATCTGGCTCTTCTCGATGTGGAGGAGTAGTGGCTTCACTCCGAACCCCTCCTGAATGACAGATCTTCTCAACCAATCTTTAAGGGGGAGAGCTCTGCCACCCGACGGAGGAAACTCATTTTGACGGCTTACTTGCGATCTTGTCCTTTCGGTCATAACCCAAAGCTCATGACCATAAATGAGGATAGGAACGTACAAATTGACAGCTTTTTGGCTCAGGTCCTTCTTCAACACAACAGATCGCCTATTGATCTCACAATCCACTCTTGCATCACTAATAAAAAAGACTCAGAGATACTTGAACTTCTCCACTTGGGGCACCATCTCCACTTCAACAAGGAGATGGTACTCCAACATTTTTCGGCCAAGAAACATGGACTCGGACTTTGGGTACTAATTCTCATCCCAGTCGCTTCACACTCGGCTGCGAACCCTTCCATTAAGAGCTGAGAATACTGGCCAAATGAGGCCAGCAGGACCGCATCATCTGCAAAAAGCAAAATTTTAATTCTGCAGCCACTAAATGGGATACTCTCAATGCCCTGACTGCGCCTAAAAAAGTTGTCCATAAAAGTTATGAACAGAATCGGTGAAAAAGGGGAGCCCTTGCGAAGTCCAAGCCTTACTGCTGGCAATGTGGGCCAAGCTTTGACATCGATCATACGTCACAATTAGGTGGTCCGACATCCCACACTCTCTTAGCACTTTCCAAAGGACTTATCTTGTGACACAGTTGAATGCCTTCCCCAAGTCCACATAGCACATATAGACTGGTTCGGGAAATTCTTATGCACCCTCAAGGACTCTGCCGAGACTATAGAGCTAGTCCACACTGCTCCGAATGAATCCGAGGCTTGACTATCCGTTGTAGACTCCTCTCCAGTACACCTGAATAGACCTTCCCGAGAAGGCTGAGGAGTGTGATACCGCAACAGTTGGAACGCACCCTATGGTTCCCCTTCTTAAAGAGAGGAACCACTTCCTGGGTCTGCCAATCCACAGGCACCAACTGCTGCAAACCCTGAATAGATAACAATTTACACACACACACACACACACACACACACACACACACACACACACACACACACACACACAAGCACACACACACACACACAAGCACACACACACGGCGTGGCTCGGTTGGTAAAGTGTCCGTGCCAGAAACCTGAGGGTTCCTTGTTCCACCATCCGAGTTACGTCTGCTCTGTGCTTGAGCAAGACACTTCACCCTTGCTCCTGATGGGTCATGGTTAGGGCCTTTCATGGCAGCTCCTGCCATCAGTATGTAAATGTGTGAATGTGAAAATAGTGTCATAGTGCTTTAAGTACTTTGAAGGTACAAAAGCGCTATACAAGAATAACACACACGAACACAACCAAAAAATCCAAACAGATGAAGAATGAAAAAAAGTGTAAAATTTTACTCGTGTCGAGATGTCAGCAAATTCTGCACTTGCGGGCCGTGCAACATTGTTTGCTTTGCGTGATGTAACCTCCAATGAAATCATCCAGCTGACGGCGACATGGGTCATTAAGGCTGACTGTTGTGATGCATGGATTGATACACTGTATCTATGATAATTCTACTTTTTTTCTTGAATTACCAGTGTTCATTGGCAATGAGAAGCTAACAAGCTAAATAGAGTTGTCATTGCTCGCAGTTTAAGTTTCGTCACACACTAAACCCGGAGGAAAACGATCTATAAAAACAGAGGTGTTCAAAATGTGGTGCAGGGACCAATTGGTCCTGCAGATAGTATGTTTTTCAGCCCCTCAGCACATTGTAGAAAAAAATATTAAACCAAAAAAACCCCAGCAAAAATAGGAAAAATAAAGCAATGGGCACAAGACCAGGCAGCATGATGAAACAAGGGTTAGTGCGTGTGCCTCACAATAAGAAGGTCCTTGGTTTAATTCCCAGGCTAGGGATCTGTCTGGGTGGAGTACTCCGGCTTCTTCCCATTTCCAAAGATATGCACTTTGGGAAAGGTTGATTGGCAACACTAAATTGTCCCAAGTGTGTGTATGTGAGTGTGAATGTTGTCTGACTATCTGTGCTGGTCCTGCGATGAGGTGTCGACTTGTCCAAGGTGTACTCCGCCTTCCGCCCGAGTGCAGCTGGAATAGGCTCCAGCCAACCCCGCTACCCTGAGGGGGACAAGTGGTAGAAAATGGATCTATGGATGGGCCCAAGGCCACAACAATTCTTATGCACCAGGGGGAGCGGCCAAAATGTTTGGGAACCACTGAGGTAAGGCAAGGTGAGCAAGAAAGTGACGGTAAGACGCAGGTAAGAGAAGGTAGCAAGTAGGTGATAAAAGGTCAAATGTAAGATAAGTTATTAGAAATAGGAAGGTAATAGATAGAGAAGGAAAGAGAAGGTAAGAAGTTGGTAATATCCCTTGAGAAGTAGCTAAGTAGGTAAGAGAAGGTATAAGGTAGATAAGAGAATTGATACTTTATGAGAAGTTATGAAAAGGCAATAAGTAGGTAAAATAAGGTAAACAGTAGGTAAGAGGAGGTAAGAGAAGGTAAGAAATAGTCCAGAGAAGGTTAAAAGTAGGAAAGAGAAGGTAAGAAGTAGGTAAGGAAATATTTGATAATGCAAGCAGTACATAAAAGAAATTAAAACATATGTAAGGGAAGGTAAGATGTCGGCAAGATAAGTTTAGAAGTAGGTAAGAGAAGGTGAGAAGTAAGTACATAGTAAGTAAGAGAAGGTAAGAAGTAGGTAAGGGGAAGTAAAAAGTAGGAAAGAGAAAGTAAGTAGGTAAGAGAAGGCATAATTTACTGCATGTATTTCTTATCACCATGGAAGAAAAATGTAAACTGAAATATACAGTAAGTAAACAAACTCTTTGGGGCAGTTGGCGTTGGTGGTCACACAGGTTGGTTGCCACGCTCATTAAATTTTGCCAGCAGAGGACACCATCTCTAAAACAGTGTCACGAAAATGTGTGGAATCAGGATCAGAGCTCACCTATGTAGTTTTCTCTGGAGTAAGATGGCTGAACTTAAGATGAGACGAACTGGTGTGTTTTTCATGTTAAATTGCAATAGAATTGAGTAAAAATTGTGACAAAGCAACCCGGGTCTCCCTATTGTTGAGGCATGGAGAAGAATAGGATTCATACATCTCTGCTTTTTCCAACTGCTATTCGGACATGTTGCATTAAGCAAACGTAGAGGCAAAATTATGTACTCCACTGATGTATTCTGATATAACTTTGTTAACCATGTACAACATAAACAAAACTCTTACCATGAGTATTTTTTGACAACGTAAAAATGTTATAGAGTCAAGTCGGTATCCTCTATAAACATGATGCCTACCTTTACATACAGTAAAAGTGTGTCTTGACATGAACATCATTTAAGCAATAAGCAACAATATCTGCAATCAATACACACACAAACTAATGCACATGCTATTACTAACAATACTAACAGAGGTACTCTGGCTTGTCCAGGAGTTTTCCCGGTTTAACGTTGCATATATGGTATTTTCTGAATTTCAAGCAAAACATTCAATTAAACTTGATTATTGCATTGTTGACTTGTATAGGGATGAAACAAATAAATATCCCACACTTTTATTAATAGTTTTATTGGGGAAGTAAACGGATATATATAGCGGTTTCAGTTGTTCAACACTGTTTAAGCAAGTGTTTCTTAAAATCAAGGAGCCAGCACCACAGCAGTCGCTAGCCCAACCCCAGACAAAGCTGTTAATGTTCTGCAAAGAATGTGCAAATTGCAGAAACCAGTCCAAGTGTGGGCAGAAAACACTTCTGGTACTTAGAACCAGTGATGGAACAAATTTGGTCAAATTGGTAAAGTGCCCAAAGGGAGGAGGGAGATGTTCCACAGAAAACCAATTCCAAGCTTGGGTGAGCTCAGGATTGTTTGGAAACTCTCCAACCTGGGAGCCTACATAGGATTGTGTGTCAGGCACAGACTGTTAAATAAGATTAGAATAAAGACCAAGGGAGCAGCACAGGTAATGTCAAACAGCACTGTGCTAGCCGGAGATCGGCAGGAAAAGTGTTTAGAAAAATCCTGCATGAGGTGATGCGTAAACCTCACTGGACAGTAAAAGGAAACAAGACTATTCTAAGTGCATCATAAGCTCTGTTTGCTGCTTTGATTTATTTCTCATAGCACCAATTAGGCATGAGCTGACAAACCCTGATATGTCATGGAATGCATTATCAGAGCACAAAGCTAAGAAAATACAGGAATAAAAGAAAATCCATTCACTGCCATGTTTATTGGGCCTCAATGTTACTTCTAATAAAGCTTGTAAATTCAGTTCCAACTTCAATGGCACTCAGTAAATCATGGACCTTCAACAGACCATGACACTCTTATTTTGGACAGGACATCTCCATACATAACTCCCTCCTGCACTTTATTCCAATAAGGTCGAAACATTGTTTGCTGATTCAATAATAACAATTTAAAAAATCAAAAGGAATATTAAAATAAAAAATAATTGTTCAAAAAAAACCTTCCAACCTGTCTAACCTTCAAAAGTAATAAAACAGAAATACTAGAAGAGCACTCGGAGAGCGCAGACCTCTGCTAGGCTCAATCCCGCAATGGTAAAGTATCCCTAGAAAATATCCTAAATCCAAATGATGGTCCAGATCACCCTCAAAATCGAATAATGTTTTCCTTATCACTCACAGGTGCATCAATCTCGGCACCTGGGTGCTTTTATTGTACAACAGAATTAAATAAATTGAGTAAACCCTCTTATCAGTCATTCACTCTCTTTGTCTCTGTGAGTGGAAGTGGGGCTATGAGGGGCCGTGAGGGACATTATTCAGAATTACATCTTACGTACACCACTGAAATGCTCACACATAAACAATTGAAATGTTTTTCTCTCAAAAACACAACTGAATCACTCTCATACACACTACTAAACCACTCTCATACACATTACTGAAATAGTTTTATCTCTCACACACTACTTAAACACTCTCACACATACTTTTGAAACACTCTCATACACACTACTGAAATACTCTCTCACACACTACGGAAAAGCTCTCATACACACTCCAGAAATATGTTGTCAAACACACTACTGAAAAGCTCTCACACACACAACTGAAATGCTTTCACATCCGCAACTGAATTTTTTTTTCTCTCACATGCACTACAGAAAACCATTCACAAACACAACAAAATTACTTTTACTCACACAACTGAAAAATAATTTCGGGTGTGTGTGTTTGAGGTTTTCAGTTGTGTGTATGAGAGAGAAAAAATGCAGTCGTGTGTGTGTGAAAGGATTTCAGTAATGTGTAATGAGAATGTTTCAGTAGTATGTGTGTGAGAGAGAAAAATGCAGTCGTGTGTATGAGGGTTTCAGTACTGTGTGTGAGAGAAAAATTCAATAGTGTTTCTGAGAGTGTTTCAGTAGTGTGTATGTGAGTATTTCAGTAGTATATATGGGAGTGTTTTAGTATTGTGTGAGAAAAAACAGTCAGTAATGTTTATGAGACTGTTTCAGTAGTGTGTGAGAGTATTTCAGTAGTGTGTGTGTGAGAGTATTAGAATGTTTTTATAGTGTGTGTGTGAAAGAAAAATAAGTCAGTAGTGTGTGTGATTTTTCGGTAGTGTGTATGACAATGTTTCAGTGGTACTGTGAGAGAAAAACATATCAGTAGTGTTTTCAGTAGTGTGTGTGAGAGTGTTTCATTAGTGTATGAGATAGAAAATCATTTCAGTTGTTTTTGTGAGAACATTTCAGTAGTGTATGTAAGAGTTATTCTGAATAATGTCCCTAATGGCTCCCTCATATGGGGCAGCTAGCATACATACACAGAGATGTTAAGCCTTGTAACATAAACGTAAAGTAGGATAGTAGAACCAATACGGATCACTCCAAACATCTAATCACTTGTTCCTTATCCCTTCGTGCACGTTTCCTGAAAGTTTCATCCAAATCCACCCTCAATGCTTTTAAGGTGTTGTAGAAACTAACCAACTCACTAACAAGCCCCTACAGATGCATAACCTCCTGGTGGAGGTGAAAAGGTTTCAGAGTCAGACAAAACCAGTTGTAGTACATACTCTTCCACTCCACTCCTCAGGGGGCAGCAGAGTACACGCCAATGTGTTGCCCACATCCAAACAAATGAAAGTAAAGAAGACCTTCATCCACCAGGCTATTCCAATGTTGTAGGCGGCACAGAAACGAAGACAACGAGAATGCAAACACACTGTACCGTGTAAGAGTACCACATGAGTACCGTGTAAGAGTATTTATCATATATTAAAATGTGAAAGGTACCTGTAATGAACTGTTGCACCAAATCATATCCTTTGTTATTTTCGTTTTAATATTCTTCTTAATTTAGTGTACCAGAATACTCTCAATGCTCCTCTCCGCCCTTGCTTATGTTTTCTTGTTGCTAAGCGCATTGAGTTTTCACAACAGTATCTGTTTGGCTAATCAAGACTCAAACTGGTTGCCAATCCCAATCACTCACCTTATCACACCCATTGGTCTATTATTCACTACACGCAACTGTTTGTTGGTTTTGTTGTTTGTTTCACGCTACCAACATTTCACTATGCTAGTCTTAATACCGCGCTAAACAAGCACCCAAGTTATGTTATTTTGCCTTGTGTATTGAAGTGAAGTACATGATGCCTGAGGTCCTCTGCATCATTGGAATCGCAAACACTTCATAACAGTACCCATCTCATGTTTGCGGTGAAAGTTACTTACGCAGATTTTACCCGAGCTGACATAACTTGTTTGTGCGCAGTAACCTTAATAAACGAGGCTCCATGAAAGCGCTTTGCACCTAAGTTCAGCGCTGTACGAATGGCTTAGTACATTATGAGTGCGAAGCCACTGAGCTGAAGTCTCATGAGGAATGCAGCACTCTTGAAAGATATGCTGAACCTTGAGTTTGAGTTTTGTTCACTTCCTGTTCTCAATTTATTCCCAATATAATCCATAAGTGATAACAATAAAAATAAATGAGTAAATACATAATGATTGGTGAAGTAAGTTACATTTCATACCTTAAGGATGTGAAGTTCTGCATTGGAGATGACCCGATACCAACAGTGTCTGAACAACCTGTCAAAAGCCTTGGCAGACGGTACAGTGCAAGCTTCAAGGATGAAGATCAAGTGCAGCAGTTATAGCAGGACATCGCCAACGGGCTGGAGAGGATTAACAAACTCTACTGCCTTTGAAGTTCAAGCTTTGGTGCCTACAGTTTGGTCTTCTCCCACAGGTAATGTGGCCATTTACCATGTATGAGGTTCCACTAACAAGTGTGGAGGAGAAAATGGAGGGAACAATTACGTCAGATGTAAAGAAATGGCTTGGTGTCCCGTGATGTCTAAGCAACATCGGCCTTTACGGCAAAGGGGTCCATGAATTGCCCCTCACAAGTGTAACAAACGAGTACAAGTGCTCAAAAGCAAGACTTCTGATGACTTTGATGGACTCCAAAGACCAGACCGTCAGCAATGCTGCACCTCCCGTACTAACTGGACAGAAATGGACACCATCCAATGCTGTGGAGCAAGCTACATCTGCCCTGAGACACCAAGACTTCGTGAAACATATCCACCATGGAAGAGGAGGCTTTGGCTTGGCAGCTGGCAAACCATCTTGGCAACAACATCTGAGAAGAGGAAACTTGTGGTCGAGTAGGTATGCAGGTAAGAGGAGACTGCCAGAAGTACAAAGGCTGTCTCTCTTGCTAGACAGGGGCAATGGATGCGGTGGGAAGTCGTGGAGAGGAGAAAGACCAGCTGGTGTGAACTATGGCAGATGGAAGCAAGCCAAATCAGCTTAATCATACAAACTGTATACGATGTTCTTCCATCACCAAAAAACCTACATCAGTGGTATGGGGAGGATCCAACCTGCACCTCTGCCCAGGTCCAAGGACTCTCAGGCACATATTGTCTGGTTGCAAAACCAACGTCACACAAGGCCGCTACACCTGGAGGCACAATCAAGTCATCAAGAGCCTTGCTGCAGCACTACAGATAAAGAGAAATGCAACCAACTCCTTACACCCGAGACCGAGCAATCAAAAAAAAAAAAATTCATCCGGGAGGGACAGGAAAAGCCCAAGAATTTTCCTAGGTAGCAGAAACTGGACTCCAATCCATGGCCCGGGACTGCAAGATGTTGGCCAGCAACTCATATTTCCACCTGAGATTGCTTACACCAGCCTGAGGCCAGACATGGTACTCTGGTCCCATTCACAAAGATCTGTGTATATCATAGAACTCACAGTCCCATGGGAGAACTTGGTTGAGGAGGCCTATGAACGCAAGAAACTGCGATACACAGACCTGACAGCAGACGCTACTCAAAATGGCTGGAATGTGAAGGTTTAGCCAGTTGAAGTGGGATGCAGAGAATTTGTGGCATCTTCCACCATCAGATTGCTGAAGGAACTTGGAATTCACGGACAGGCTCCGCGGCAGATTATCAGAGCAGTTTCTGAAGCAGCTGAAAGAGGCTGCCAATGGTTGTGGATCAAACGGAAGGACCCTTGCTGGGCTTTAAGAACATGACCCACACCCCATTTTTTCAACCCTCCAACCTGAGGAGGGCCTCTGAAGTATGCGGTCAGCTCTAAACTTGGCTCAGGGAAGAGGACGGCCCTGCCTTGCATAGTCCCTTAGGACGTTAGTAATTTTATAGCTAGGCTAATCCTAATGATTGGGCATTGAACATAAGATATGCGGGTTGATCACCTGTTAGCTGGCCGCCTTTGATGAGGGTGTTTAGTGAGTAAAGGCCGAAACACCTCAGGATTCAAAGGAACACTACTGAGGATGTGTCCGAAAATTTACATCTAATCCCATTATAAGAAAAAACCACTCATTCCACTCTTAAAATCAAGGCAAATCTCTATTGGCACAATGGACAGTCTTAACATCACATCCAGTGTTTTATGATTCTTTTATGAGTAAGATTATCTTGAAAATGAATGGATGGATGAGATGAATTCAGAATGTTTATCATGGTTCTTCTTCTTTGTACGTTGTAAACACTTTAAGTTTGAATAGTTTCTAGAGGTGGATCATATTAGTACATTGTTTGATGTCTTCGCTTAATCCATTCCATAATTTAATTCCACATACAGATACACTGAAGGTCTTAAATGTTGTACGTGCGTACTCTGTAAGATTATATTTCTCCTCTTTTGTTGAGAAGAATTGTTTTTTTTCTTGGGTAGCAGATTGCTTTGTGTATAATCTTACTGGTCCTCTGGATTTTTTTGCAGCTTTTGAGACATAATTGATATCTCGAAAATGTTTGTCAAAATAAAATTTGACGACTTTTTGGCATTGGACTTTAAAGTTTCCACATTAGCAAAATGTGTCATAGATGCAGTAAAAATACCTGAGGCTTAAGAACTAGAGGAAGACCTTCTTACTTCTTAACAGTGGGAATTGGAATGTGCAATGAGGAAATATAGTTTTGGTTCGGCAGGAGGGAGCTTATCATTAAATAGGATCCAGAATTAACAGACCACCTTTCTGCACTTCATCATGAACGTAGTGCTGTTTGACCGAGACAGATGGGGAAGGTAAATCAAGGCCGCTGAGTGGAGAGCACTGCTGACAGCACATTAGAGCCTCTCTCAATGAACTGTCACAAGTGCACAGTGAAAGGAAAGTTTGATCATTCCAAGCTGCTGTCCTGTCAGACATCCTTAAAAGCAAATGGGGCCTAAGTGCTGCGGCGCTGCGAGATGACAGTTGTTGCCGGTGCAAAGAGACAGCATCGACACTCAAGCCGCCACCCTGCTATAGGACAATGAGGTGAGGAGGGCTCGAGCAACATTTCTTAACCTCTAATCTTACTTTTACGGTAAAAGCATGTGACAAAATGTCAGTCTTCAACATCATCATTTGCATCATTAAGGAGCACGACTTAACTTTTATGCTGCTTCTGCAGAAAGGTCATCAATTCGTGGAAAAAGGGACATTCACTAAGCACATTCTATAACACACACATATATATATGTTTATATGTATATATATATATATATATATATATATATATATATATATATATATATATATATAATGTTTGTGTCTTAATTAGAATATCCAGAGAATAGTGCTCGATACCGTGGTAGAGCGCAATATATGTGTGTGTGGGAAAAATCACAAGACTACTTCATCTTTACAGAACTGTTTCATGAGGGGTTCCCTCAATCGTCAGGAGATTTTAATGGAAGAATTCATATACCATGGTTTATATAGGGCACAGAGTGGGTGGGTACAGGCAGGCGTAGGGGCGTGGTGATTGGCTCATGTGTTACCTAGGAGGTGTTTACGTCTGACGGCATGCTGATATAATTTCACTGCGATTGTTGAGGGATGACAGGTCTAGGTGATATATAATAAACATTTTCTCTTTTAAGCATAGGTTGCATCTTTTATTACCACTGTTGGTAAGGTGTGCTGGATGCAAGATTTTGCCATGTTATTGAATATTCAACATTTTTGTCTTTGAGGTTCCAAATGTGCTTACTGAGTTCTGTAGAATTCCGAAGGCTCTGGTTTCTAAAAGAGGCCCCGTGATTATTCCATCTGGCTTTAAACTCTCCTTCGGTTAATCCTACGTACGTGTCGGATGTGTTAATGTCCTTGCGTGTTACCTTTGTTTGGTAAACGACTGATGTTTGTAAGCACCCCCCCGTTGAGAGGGCAATCACCCTGATCGACAAAACACTTCCCCAAAGGCAACACCCTAAGAAAAGTATTCAACAAGAACAAAATTTAATTGAGCTACAGCTGTATGAATAACATACAACAAATTATTTCAAATCACAATAAAGTGTCAGGACTGTGACATGGCTTTATTTCGCTTCTTCTACGCAAAGGATGATTCGAACGGGCGAGACGTGAATGTAAGTACATGGTTTTTATTTATACACTATAATACAAAACGGCAAAACAAAAAGCACGCTCGATGGCGGATAATAATCTATGCTAAAACTTAGAACAAAAACAGCACAATGGCAATATTATATACAAAAAAAACAGAAGACACTATAAAAGGCACATGGCAAACCAAAAACTAGCACTGAGGCATATAAACAAAGAAGTCTTACGTGGCGTGGTCAAACAAACAGCGTGGCAAAGCATGAGGGTCCGGCAAGGAAAGGTAGGTGCATGGTCATGAGTATTCAACACAGTCCAGTAGGTAAAGAAGCCAGGCCGAGGAAAGGAAAACAAATGACTTAAATACTGCTGTGGTAATTAGAACCAGGTGTGAGAGGCTGAGGATCGGGGCGTGACTAAGGGGACCAGGTGGAAACTAATGGGTTGGCATAGAAACAAACAAAACCAGGAAGTGCAAAATGTGAAGCAAGAGTCCAAAAACAAAACAGAACATGACCAAACATAAACCTGATTTACAGGCATGACAGTGCCCCTCCATTAATGACATATTCCAGATGTCCCAAAAAAATAAACTATGATCAAGTCATTGGAGGGCGGGAGGGGGACATAGCGGTGGATCGCCAAACCACGTGTCCCCGTATCCAACGGGGCAGAGTCAGGTGGCGGCGACGCGTGGAGGACCGAGGTGGGCGACCCGGGAACGGCCATATCCGTGGCCGACCCCCTTGGCATGGCGGACGACCACGTAGTGGCCACATACGTAACCGACGAGGAGGTCGGTGCCCTTGGCGTGAAGGACAACCACGTAGTAGCCACACCCGCGGCCGACAAGGAGGCGGACGCGTCGTCATCGTGGCAGGCGTTGGCGCTCGGCGTGGACTTGGGCTTGGCGGTCGACGTGGGCTTGGGCTTGGCGGTCGACGTGGGCTTGGGTTTGGCGGTCGACGTGGGCTTGGGCTTGGCGGTCGACTTGGGCTTGGCCTTGGCGGTCGACTTAGGCTTGGCCTTGGCGGTCGACTTGGGCTTGGCCTTGGCGGTCGACTTGGGCTTGGGCTTGGCGGTCGACTTGGGCTTGGGCTTGGCGGTCGACTTGGGCTTGGGCTTGGCGGTCGACTTGGGGTTGGGCTTGGCGGTCAACGTGGAGCTGACACTGGCGGCGCTTGGCGACGTGGAGCTGACACTGGCGGCGCTTGGCGACGTGGAGCTGACACTGGCGGCGCTTGGCAACGTGGAGCTGACACTGGCGGCACTTGGCGACGTGGAGCTGACACTTGCGGCGCTTGGCGACGTGGGGCTGACACTGGCGGCGCTTGGCGACGTGGAGCTGCCACTGCCGGCGCTTGGCGACGTGGAGCTGACACTGGCGGCGCTTGGCAACGTGGAGCTGACACTGGCGGCACTTGGCGACGTGGAGCTGACACTGGCGGCACTTGGCGACGTGGAGCTGACACTTGCGGCGCTTGGCGACGTGGGGCTGACACTGGCGGCGCTTGGCGACGTGGAGCTGCCACTGCCGGCGCTTGGCGACGTGGAGCAGGCACTGGCGGCGCTTGGCGACGTGGAGCAGGCACTGGCGGCGCTTGGCGACGTGGAGCTGACACTGGCGGCGCTTGGCAACGTGGAGCTGACACTGGCGGCGCTTGGCGACGTGGGGCTGACACTGGCGGCGCTTGGCGACGTGGAGCTGCCACTGGCGGCGCTTGGCGACGTGGAGCAGGCACTGGCGGCGCTTGGCGTCTTGGAGCTGGCACTGGCGGCGCTTGGCTTCGTGGAACTGCCACTGGTACCAGCCGTGGATGTGGACTTTGACGTGGACGAGGACTTTGACGTGAACTTGGACTTCGATGTGGACGTGGACTTGGAGGTTGACGTGGAGCAGGTCGTGGCGCTAGCCGTGGACTTGGTTGTGGCGCTAGCCGTGGAGCAGGTCGTGGTGCTAGCCTTGGACTTGGACTTGAACTTGGTGCTAGCATCAGACCTGAACTTGGAGCTAGCCATGGACCTGGACTTGGTGCTAGCATCGGACTTGGACTTTGATGTGGTCTTGGACTTTGACGTGGACTTGGACTTTGACTTGGACTTTGGCATGGACTTGGACTTTGTCGTGGACTTGGACTTTGGCATGGACTTGGACTTTGGTGTGGACTTGGACTTTGGCATGGACTTGGTCTTGGAGCTGGACGTGGACTTGGTCTTGGAGCTGGAAGCTGCGGCTTAACCGGCTGAAAAACTGGATGTGGGGGACGTGCTGGTCGCTGTGGCTTGGAACCGCACCGGGCAGAACCAACCCACAAGCTCCCAGCCCCAGCCCCCCCCTCTCAAGGAGTGGCTGCCAGACACTATCACCATAATCTGGAATAGTCTTTTGGGGAGGGCGGAGGGCAGTGAGGAGGAGGGCAGAATCCTCCCCTTTAAATTGTCCATATTGTCTTTCTTTTGTTGTCTTGGTTTGATTATCTGAAAAAAAAATGTGTGGCTTGGGGGGGGGCTTGAGTCTTGGGGGGCGTGGCATGAACCTTGCATGGCTGTGATTGCTGTGATCTGTTGTGCAACATTTGTTGATAATAATTTATTGTGGTTATGGGATTTGAATCTTCTGATGGAGGTGGGTGATTAACCGAGAAAGATTTGAAAAAAAAATCCTGGTCTGTGATATCTGTTGTCCTGGCAAGTCTGAGGAGCATGCGGTCAATTTCCGCCCTGAGTGGGAAGAGCTTGCTCGCGCAGCGCTTCCTGTCTGCACCTGGAAGCCTTCCCTGCCGTCCTCCGTCGAGAGCGGCGCTTCCGGCAAGCCAACATGGCGTCATCTTCGGGCCAGGCGAAGTCTATGGGTACTTCTTCACCCTTTGGCCCCAACGTCAAACCTCTTTGCGCGAGGGAAGAGTAGCGCCGTGTTTCCTCCTCCATCGCGCTCAGCACCGCCAAAGACGCCTCGTCGAAATCTCCTGCGAAGAAGCTAATATGCTGGCTTCTTTTGTCAGGACTGTGACATGGCTTTATTTCGCTTCTTCTACGCAAAGGATGATTCGAACGGGCGAGACGTGAAAGTAAGTACATGGTTTTTATTTATACACTATAACACAAAAAGGCAAAACAAAAGGCACGCTCGATGGCGGATAATAATCTATGCCAAAACTTAGAACAAAAACAGCACAATGGCAATACTATATACAAAACAAACAGAAGATACTATAAAAGGCACATGGCATACCAAAAACTAGCACTGAGGCATATAAACAAAGAAGTCTTACGTGGCGTGGTCAAACAAACAGCGTGGCAAAGCATGAGGGTCCGGCAAGGAAAGGTAGGTGCATGGTCATGAGTATTCAACACAGTCCAGTAGGTAAAGAAGCCAGGCCGAGGAGAGGATAACAAATGACTTAAATACTGCTGTGGTAATTAGAACCAGGTGTGAGAGGCTGAGGATCGGGGCGTGACTAAGGGGACCAGGTGGAAACTAATGGGTTGGCATGGAAACAAACAAAACCAGGAAGTGCAAAATGTGAAGCAAGAGTCCAAAAGCAAAACAGAACATGACCAAACATAAACCTGATTTACAGGCATGACATAAAGCAATTGCAAAAGGACTGCCTGCCCCCAGACTGAACGACTCCGAAACCATATATATATATATATATATGTGTGTGTGTGTGAGAGCAATCAGGTTTCCTGCGGCAGTTGCAGTCCTTATATATATATATATATATATATATATATATATATATATATATATATACATTAACATATATAGATACATTCACATACATATATACATACACACATATATTGTATATACAAATATAAATATATATATGAATCCATCCATTTTCTACCGCTTATTCCCTTTTGGGGTCGCGGGGGGCGCTGGCACCTATCTCAGCTACAATGGGGCGGAAAACGGTGTACGCCCTGGACAAGTCGCCACGTCATCGCAGGGCCAACACATATAGACAGACAACATTCACACTCACATTCACACACTAGGGCCAATTCAGTGTTGCCAATCAACCTATCCCCAGGTGCATGTCTTTGGTATAATGGTGCTAATTTATATATATATATATATATATATATATATATATATATATATATATATATATATATATATATATATATACATATATATATATATATATATATATATATATATATATATATATATATATATATATATATATATGTATGTAACATTTTGGGGGGGTGGGGTCGGAAAATGCCTGACTACATCAGTGATACATTTAAACGAGCAAATGTGATCCACTCCAAGAGCTGTATCACACACTGTATCCATCCATGCATTTTCGACCGCTTGTCCCTTCTGGGGTCACGTGGGGTGCTGGAGACTATCTCAGCTACATTTGGGCGGAAGGCGGCGTACACCCTGGACAAGTCTCCACATCATCGCAGGGCCAACACAGATAGACAGACAACATTCACACTCACATTCACACACTAGGGCCAATTTAGTGTTGCCAATCAACCTATCCCCAGGTGCATGTCTTTGGTATAATGGTGCTATTTTTTTTGTGACAATGAGAGAGACATATCATTTAACCATATTTTTGGTTTTGCCGTGGTTGGTGTCAAACATGTTTAATATCATAGCAAAACAAGATAACCAAAATACCGTATGAGAAAAGGCTGGCAAATCTTTTTTTTTTTTTTTTTTTTTACCTCCAGTGTATTAAACGCCAAAGCGTCAAATCATGAGGTTAGAGTATTTTTTGGACATTAACGTGCATTCGGAAAATATTCACAGCGCTTCGCTTTTTACTTTGTTACAGGCCTGTTACAAGATGGAATAATTTAATTTTTGTCCTCAAAATTCTACACACAATACCCATAATGACAATGTAAAACATGTAGTTTGTTGTTTGTTATTTTTTAGAAATGTTTCGAAAAAATATATATAAGAAATCACATGTACATAAGTATTCAAAGCCTTTCTCTTTATGCTCAAAAGTGAGGTCAGGAGCATCCTGATTAAACTGAATGTCCCTGAGATGTTCCTACAGCTTAAATGGAGTTCACTTGTGGTAAATTCAGTTGGTTGGGCATGATTAGGAAAGGCACACACCTGTCTATATATAAGTTCCCACATTTGACAGTGCCTGGCAGCACTTAAACCAAGCATGAAGACAAAATAAATTGTTTGAAGGAAACCAGGCACCACTCATCACCAGGCCAATACTATTTTTTACAGTGAAGCATGGTGGTGGCAGTATCATGCTGTGGGGATGTTTTCTAGCGGCAGGAACTGGGAGACTAGTCAGAATAGCGGGAAAGATGAACGCAGCACTGTACAGAGACATCTTGGAATAAAACATGCTCTTAAACGGTTGTTCATCTTTTAAACAGGACAACAACACTGAGCACAGTCAAGATATCAAAGGAATGGCTTCAGGGCAACTGTGTGATTGTCCTTGAGTGGCCCAGCTAGAGCCCAGACTTGACTCCAATTGAACTTCTCTGGATAGATCTGAAAACCAACCAACCTGATGTAGCTTGGGAGGTTCCGCAAGAGGAATGGGCGAAACTGCCCAAAGATAGGTGTGCCAAACCTGTGGCAACTTAATCAAAAAGACTTGAGACTGTAATCGCTGCCAAAGGTGCATTAACAAAGTATTGAGCAAAGGCTGTGAATACTTATATACATGTGAATGATTTGTTTTTTATTTTTGATACATTTGCAAAATTTTAAAACAAAACTGTTTTACATTGTTTTTATGGGTTTTTGTGTGTGGACTTTTTAGGACAAAATTAATTCATTCCATTTTGGAGTTAGGCTGTTAAATAACACATTGTGGAAAATGTGAAGTGCTGTGAATACTTTATGGATGCATTGTAAGTAAAGCTATCAGACAGAGGTGGAGAAGCTTTGCATGAGGCCAGCAGAGTTTCAGGAAACACAAGAAAAGGGAAGACAAAGTATTAAAAAACAAGGTTCCAATTTTAGCCTCATGTCATGTCAGTGTGACATGAAGTGACATAAATAATGCTAAAAGTAGCTTTTCTATGCAGCCCTGTATCGACCAGAAGGGTGTATCTAATGTGTTTGCGTCAATCTGTATATAAAATGTTTATTTTTGACCGTGTCTAAAAAAAAGAGCAGTGACAGTTGTCTTCAAGATATTTAACTAACTTTTCAAAAGATAAAATATTACACGCCCTGTGATGAGATGGCAACTTGTCCGGAGATTACCCCGCCTTCCGCCCGATTGTAGCTGAGATAAGCACCAGCGACCCCCGCGACCCCAAAGCAAATAAGCGATAGAAATGGATGGATGGAAAATATTATACTTTTGTAACGGGTGTAACATGGTTTCATTTACTAATTTGGAATTGCCTTAACGAACTAACATCTTGAAGACATATATATATATGCAAAATATATGCAAAAGTTACACCAATGTGTATCCAATACCTATTGTCTAGACCGCAACGAAGCATTTTAATGTAGATTAAATTGGTCATAGGATCCCTTTAAATGTGTTTCTTTCTTATATAGTCCATCATGCACAATGACTTAATAAATCTAGCAATGTTGTTACATGGTTTTCAAATCCAATGACCAATCTGCCTGCTCTTCAGTGGTTTTTCACAACACTCAATATGAAGTTAATGATACACATGTGGTCAGCAATGTGTTAAAATGTGAACGGTATAGAATTTCGAGGATGCCTGTGATATAATCCATTCTATCTGCACTCAAGCGGTCAGGCCTGACGTGCCACTCACTCTCCACATGCTTTAAGCCGCCCCAATGGCTGACCTTTCAACTCTCACTCTCATTTGTTTAAATTATCTTTTTTCAGTCAGTATGGCAGATTAATGCTATCATGGCCACATACACTATATATATATATATATATATATATATATATATATATATATATATATATATATATATATATATATATATATATATATATATATATATACATATATATATATATATATACATATATATATATATATATATACATACACACACACACACACACACATACTGAACATCCATTGATCAGAGCCGGATAACTCCTTTTGCTTATATGTGAAGTGATTTTGTGGCTTTTGTTTCTGGCTGGGATTTTTAGTCAATATTAGATTAAATACATCAAAACCTGCATGTGCAATCATCAAATGGATGCTCACTGATGAAAATGTCCTTGTACTGACCATGTAATGGCTCTGGGCAGAAGATATGAGATCAATTGTAATCACACTTATTCGTATTGTAAGCGATCCTTACTGCATGTAATGTCCTCAATTCCATCAAATTTGCCTGCTGTCACAAAGAAATTTAGTTAGTTTGAAAAGTAATGCTTTTTTTGGCAGACGATAGGATGTGGGATCTTAGGAAATGCAGATTTCTTTAAAACGGTGCTTTGAATATAAAACAGTTAACACAATGTCCTTATAAATGGATGTGTGATACACTTGTGAAGCTGCAATACATGTTTTAATGGAGATAATGTATTAAAGTTGTTTTTTTCATATACAGTAGTACCTCAACTTACGAGCATGTTGCGTTCCATGATCAAGCTTGGAATTCAAAACACTCGTAGCTCAAATCAGTCCCGCTCACTGAAATAATTTAGAAACATTTTTTTTCCTGCTTGGCCCTCCCAAAACACCACATTTTTAACACATAACATGCCTTTTCAAAAAAGAAAAACTTTACTTTCTGTCATGACGAGGACTATGGTGCGGTTTGCAGCGACAACTTTTAATATTAACTCGAAAGTACTACAAAAACAAAGGGTAAAAATAAAAGGCGCCCACAGCGGAGGTACAAACCATGGACAAAAAAACGAAAACACTTATTGTGACAAGAAACGAGCATGAAAAAGTGCAGATCATCAGCATGAATAACAAGGGCGTGTAGAGGGTGAATGTGATGTCGCCAGGCTGACTGCCTGGCAACTACAGGCTTAAATTGTGGTGACGTAATTAACAACAGGTGCGTGAGTCCAAATGAATCAGGTGCGTGACATGAGAACAGGTGAAAACTAATGGGTTGTCATGGAAACAAAACAGGGAGTGAAAAAAAAAAGAACTGACAAAATCCAAAAACCAAACAGAACATAGCCAAACTAAACATGATCACCAAGACATGACACTTTCAAACAATTAAAACAAAACGATACCATGTGCTATAAACAACTACAGTAGTTTTGTGAATAATTTACCTTGAGGACTGTACTAATGTGATGTCTCCTTCGGAATGTTTCTCTGTCCTGTGTCGCCAACTCCACTTATTATAAGAACTGGTTGCGTGTTTCTTTCATAACATCTGGCAACAAGAACTAGGAAATACTGTAGTTTTTTGTGTTGCACATGGACACATTTGAGAGATGGACCAAAAAGGTCAGTTGACAACAAGTGATAAATGATAAATAAATGATAAATGGGTTGTACTTGTATAGCGCTTTTCTACCTTCAAGGTACTCAAAGCGCTTTGACACTACTTCCACATTTAGCCATTCACACACACATTCACACACTGATGTAGGGAGCTGCCATGCAAGGCGCTAACCAGCACCCATCAGGAGCAAGGGTGAAGTGTCTTGATCAGGACACAACGGACGTGACGATGTTGGTACTAGGTGGGATTTGAACCAGGGACACTCGGGTTGCGCACGGCCACTCTCCCACTGTGCCACGCCGTCCCATATGTATGTTTATGTACCAAAGGTATTGCTTGACCATTCAGTTTGTTGAATCAGGACTGAACAGAACACATTCAAGCCCATCAAACAGCAGCAGCTGCTTCTTAATATTGTTATGGATAAATGTTTGTCTTTTGGACATTTGTGATTGCAATCCGCTGACTGGTTGCAGCTTGTGTGATGGGGACTGACAATGCTACGGTGAGGCTGACTCACCGGGTAGGTTTCTAACGGGTAGGACAAATTTTTATTGGTTTGTTTCTCTTATTCGGATTTCCGCTTCCTTTATTTCGCACATACTTTCTTATTTCTGATGGTTGGTGGGCAGTAGTGTGTGGATCGCTGAGCGGCACTCAAACGCACGAATCAACTGTTTAATCATAACTTAATTTTGGTTGTTGCGTAAACAAAGCAGGGACAAGAACGTGTGACTATATATTAAGTAGGTAACACTTTAGTATGGGGAACACATTCATCATTAATTTGTTGCTTAATAACATGCAAATTAGTAACATATTGGCTCTTAGTTAGTCATTATTAAGTACTTATTAATGCCATATTCTGCATGGCCTTATTATACAACCAGTAAGCCATTAACTAAGAGTCTTCCCTCAATAATTATTGCTTTTTAGTAACCCTAACCCTTATATGTTACCTTAGTGTCCAAATAACTCTAAATGAAATCTAGGTTACTTTAATAAGCAACTAATTCAGAATCAGAATCAGACATACTTTATTAATCCCCGAGGGGAAATAAAAAATGTCACCACAATCCCATTCAAGGTCAGACAAACATTACAGGGAGACAGAACAGGATCCCTGACGGGTCTGCCAACTTGCGGCTCCCCTTACAAAAACGGTGAGATACAGGATAACAAGTGAGGGGAATGGGAGAAAAAAATAAAATAAAATAAAATAAAATAATCGGTCTAAGCCTGGGCCCCTGGAGAGTGGGTCCAGACTGAGGCCAAGGGGAAAAAAACAACTCATAGCCATAGCACACATCCCTCTTACATGTGTGTAAGAGAGAAACATCAAAGAAAACAAAGGACATTAAAGACATTAGAAGAGCAGAGCTGATACAACCAGCCACTTCTACATACAGCTATGAATAAAAAGTAAAAGAAACATATACACTGTGGTGGCCTCTGCGGTGTTCCACGCCATCGTCTGCTGGGGTGGAGAGAGCATGGCCAGAGACAGGAGCAGACCCAACAAAGCAACTAATGGTGAATATTTTCCCCATACTCAAGTGTTACCATTAAGTCTTTCTTTCTCAAATAGCTGTGTAAAATAAGCAGCAAAAACGTGTAACATTATATTAACTCTTTCTACAAATGTTACTTCAATCGACGGTAAATGGTAAATGGGTTGTACTTGTATAGCGCTTTTGTACCCCCTTTTTATGGAGCCCAAAGCGCTTTGACAGTATTTCCACATTCGCCCATTCACACACACAATCACACACTGATGGCGGGAGCTGCCATGCAAGGCGCTCACCAGGACCCATCAGGGCAAGGGTGAAGTGTCTTGCCCAAGGACACAACGGATGTGACTAGGATGGTAGAAGGTGGGGATTGAACCAGGGACCCTCAGATTGCTGGCACAGTCACTCTACCAACTTTGCAACGCCGTCCCCCCCGTAAAAATGTTTGTAACTTAAAGCAGACAGCGCGTATTTCAAATTATTCTTAAGTTAAAGTGCTCATGAATTGAGGCACCACTGTATGCATAATACTGTACCTACATTTAGGTGGACATAATAATTAACATGGGCTGGGACTTTTTCATTACATAATAGATCATTTATGATTATTTTGTAGTGAGATGCTCACAGTTGTAACTTTGGAGTTGAACCATTACTTCAACTGTCTTGAAACCCCATGGAATTAAATGAAATGGCTTCTATGGGAATAGGTTGGAAAGGTTTTTGCGATCATATCTTTAATGAATAACTTACAAACTCCTGGACCAGTGGTGGGCAGAGACTTGTTTACCTCGGTGCAAAGCCTTCAAAACACCGTATGCTACTTTGCTCTTCCATTATGGTGTGTGTCGAGGCCCGTGCCCACTGTTTAGACTGGCGCAGAAGTACTCGTATTTATAAGAACTTTGTCTCCCACATTAGTGTAAAACCCACTTTAACTGACTCCCCAGTGGACGGCAGGTTTTATCTCTGACGCAAAAGAACACTTTCATAAGTGCCCTGCTGGAGAGGGAAATGACACAAACAAAGAGATATCTGAACATAGATTGAATTTTGTTGTTCTCCACCAACTTGTTTGGTGGGTGGTAGTTGGCAAATGGGCTGTTTCCCCAAATGAAATGCTTTACACATGTAAAAAATTCACAAGACGGTTGAGTAGGACATGTACATTGAACGTGGGATCATCATTATGGCATTAAAAATGTAAACATTCCAAGAGGCCTTTGAGAGTCTTGTTGTGAGTGCATTTTCTTCCACACCGAAGCGTTACATGTTGACCATTTAACGCTCAAGTCGTATTTGACCCACGGGAGCTTTGCTCTCACAAAGAGGACAAGCCGGTTCAGAAACATTGAACAAAGGACAATTGCAAAGCAGATATGGCCTGTTAGTCCATCTCATTCTGGCTCAATGCTTTTAATGTCAATGGTCCTCAGACAGATATCACCTTGCCACTAAAAGTGGGAGCGAAGCAGGAGAAACAGCCATTAAGAGCAATTCGACTACATGAAAGTAGTATCTAACAGGTTCACTCTTAGTGACAGATGTCATTTTAACCTGTAAAATGTTGTACTGGCACTTTAAGGTTAGATCATTTTACCCTTCAGCTCCTGCTGCCTGCTGCATAATGGCGAGGGCACGCTCCTTTTATTTTGGACTCCACATTCGATATGTTCAACACCCATTACTTTTAGACTGTAGATACCGAAAAGATCCACCCCGAAGTAAAGTAGTGGGGGGAAAGTGTTTTTTCAATCCCTTTTAAAAGTTATTTCCTTTACGAAGCAATTCATCCTTTGTTCAGTTTCTTGTGCTGAAGCCAAAAAAATGTTTCTTCTGTTCAGATGACAATTATGACAGCGCAGGTTTAATCATAGAATCGGGTAGTTCATTTTCCCAGTGTCAACATGAAACCTTGTCAAAAAATGAATTCTGTCTTTCTCTCGGGAGATAAGCAGGCTCCAATGCACCAGGCTCATTCACAAGAAAAAAACTTGCAGGTCACAAGGCAGCGACTTGCATGTTTTCTTATTTTTTTTTTTTCACTCTCTTGCTCCATCCTCTACCCCCCTTTCCTTTTTTCTGAAAACCACCCAAGAAGAGATTAATCATGAAGGGAAAACTCAACTTCACCCTCTAGCTGCAGGTCACAGTTCTTATTTCGTGTGGAATTGGCTTTCGGAAAGCAGAAGGCCTGCCCGGGGGGCGGTGGGGGGGACCTGATATGAGAGGAATTTGAGAATGAAGCAGAGGGGATTGATTAGCCCACTTCATATCCCACACTCGGTAAGCACAGTCCAGCTGCAATCTAACACACCGCTGAGCTGAATAGACAAGAGAAATTGGATTCCTTCCTAATATTTAACCTTCAAGTCCGCTCTAACAGCTGTTGATGGGTTGCTCTCCCAGGTAGTTACAAGAGGACTTTTTACATGTTACGTTGAGAGCGAGCAAAAAAGTGGGAATGTGATGACTTTTCTGTAGGTTATTCAATTACTATGGTGCAAAGAGCAGCCAGGCCACTGAAGCACATCATCTGCATGTATCTCCACTGAGGGATTTAATATTACATCTCTACTTGTCCGAACAGGCGGTGTGAGCGTGTGGGCACGTGCAAATTCACCACTCGCACACGCACGCACGCGCACACAGTGCAATTAAGTTGAGTGTGCAGCTAATGGATGGATCATATGCACCCATAATGACTTACTTTGATGTGGCTTGTCAAAGTGGAGCTATTTTAGGGCAAAAGAGGCTTGAAAATATATCCTGTAATGCTTCTAGTCTTTTTATCTCTGCACAGGCGTACCTCAGGCGAGGAGCGGTGTCATCACTTTCCTCATTTCTTAGATCTGAAGAGACTGACTGCCAATCAGACATCAAATGCTAAATTAAGAGGCTGCATTGAGTCCAGTGCAATGTCTGTATATGAAGCGTTTACAACGATTTGATTGCCCCTGTCAGATTTTGAATTTTAAGGATTATCCATCCATCCATCCATCCATCTTCTTCCGCTCATCCCTGTTTAGGTTGTGGGGGCAGCAGGCAAAGCAGAAAAGTTCTGACTTCCCTCTGCCCGGCTACATTGTGCAGCTTCTGCCAGGAGATCCCCAGACTTTACCAGGCTAGCTGAGAGTCATAGTCTTACCAATGTGTCTTGGATCATCCCCTTTGGCCTCATACTGGTCAGACATGCCCTGAACACCTGAAAACATCTGGGGGGCATTCTAACCAGGTGTCAGAGCCACCTCATCTGGCTTCTCCTGAATGACTGCGCTTGTAACAATATGTGACGGACCTTGGACTCGGACTGTTTATACGAGTTATGAACAGAATCTGTGAAAAAAGGCAGCCCTGGCGAAGTCCAACCATCATTTGCCCTGAAACCGGATTGAAAGGTTTCACATAGATTGTTAGACGCTAAGTGTTCATTTAACTGCTCCGCAACAATTTTTTCTAGGATTTTTTAAATAAAGGGAAGGTGAGACACCGGTCGGTAGTTTACCATGAGGTCAGGATCGAGGTTAGGTCTTTTAAGAAGAGGATGAATAACCGCTTTTTTGAATGCTAGGGGAACAGTGCCCGAGGAGAGTGATAAGTTTATAATATTTAGCACTGATGGACCTAATAATACAAAGAGCTCCTTGATCAGACAGCCCTCGCAAAAATAACTAATGATCTATTGCTAACGATGGATTCTGATGCGTCATCTATGTTGCTGCTCCTCGATCTTAGCGCTGCTTTCGATACCGTCGATCATAATATTTTATTAGAACGTATCAAAACACGAATTGGTTTGTCAGACTTAGCCCTGTCTTGGTTTAACTCTTATCTTACTGATAGGATGCAGTGTGTCTCCCATAACAATGTGACCTCGGACTACGTTAAGGTAACGTGTGGAGTTCCCCAGGGTTCGGTCCTTGGCCCTGCACTCTTCAGCATCTACATGCTGCCGCTAGGTGACATCATACGCAAATACGGTGTTAGCTTTCACTGTTATGCTGATGACACCCAACTCTACATGCCCCTAAAGCTGACCAACACGCCGGATTGTAGTCAGCTGGAGGCATGTCTTAATGAAATCAAACAATGGATGTCCGCTAACTTTTTGCAACTCAACGCCAAAAAAACGGAAATGCTGATTATCGGTCCTGCTAGACACCGAACTCTATTTAATAATACAACTCTAACATTTGACAACCAAACAATTAAACAAGGCGACACGGTAAAGAATCTGGGTATTATCTTCGACCCAACTCTCTCCTTTGAGGCACACATTAAAACCGTTACTAAAACGGCCTTCTTTCATCTCCATAATATCGCTAAAATTCGCTCCATTCTGTCCACTAAAGACGCTGAGATCATTATCCATGCGTTTGTTACGTCTCGCCTCGACTACTGTAACGTATTATTTTCGGGTCTCCCCATGTCTAGCATTAAAAGATTACAGTTGGTACAAAATGCGACTGCTAGACTTTTGACAAGAACAAGAAAGTTTGATCACATTACACCTGTACTGGCTCACCTGCACTGGCTTCCTGTGCACTTAAGATGTGACTTTAAGGTTTTACTACTTACGTATAAAATACTACACGGTCTAGCTCCATCCTATCTTGCCGATTGTATTGTACCATATGTCCCGGGAAGAAATCTGCGTTCAAAGGACTCCGGCTTGTTAGTGATTCCCAAAGCCCAAAAAAAGTCTGCGGGCTATAGAGCGTTTTCCGTTCGGGCTCCAGTACTCTGGAATGCCCTCCCGGTAACAGTTCGAGATGCCACCTCAGTAGAAACATTTAAGTCTCACCTTAAAACTCATTTGTATACTCTAGCCTTTAAATAGACTCCCTTTTTAGACCAGTTGATCTGCCGTTTCTTTTCTTTTTCTTCTATGTCCCACTCTCCCTTGTGGAGGGGGTCCGGTCCGATCCGGTGGCCATGTACTGCTTGCCTGTGTATCGGCTGGGGACATCTCTGCGCTGCTGATCCGCCTCCGCTTGGGATGGTTTCCTGCTGGCTCCGCTGTGAACGGGACTCTCGCTGCTGTGTTGGATCCGCTTTGGACTGGACTCTCGCGACTGTGTTGGATCCATTGTGGATTGAACTTTCACAGTATCATGTTAGACCCGCTCGACATCCATTGCTTTCCTCCTCTCTAAGGTTCTCATAGTCATTATTGTCACCGATGTCCCACTGGGTGTGAGTTTTCCTTGCCCTTATGTGGGCCTACCGAGGATGTCGTGGTGGTTTGTGCAGCCCTTTGAGACACTAGTGATTTAGGGCTATATAAGTAAACATTGATTGATTGATTGATTGGAAACGGGTCCGACTTAGTGCCGGCAATGCGGAACAAGCTCTGATAACTACAGTGAGGCAAAAAAGTATTTAGTCAGTCACCGATTGTGCAAGTTCTCCCACTTAAAATGATGACAGAGGTCATAGGTACACTTCAACTGGGAGAGACAGAATGTGAAGAAAAAAATCCAGGAATTCACATTGTAGGAATTTTAAAGAATTTATTTGTAAATTATGGTGGAAAATAAGTATTTGGTCAACCATTCAAAGCTTTCACTGATGGAAGGAGGTTTTGGCTCAAAATCTCACGATACATGGCCCCATTCATTCTTTCCTTAACACGGATCAATCATCCTGTCCCCTTAGCAGAAAAACAGCCCCAAAGCATGATGTTTCCACCCCCATGCTTCACAGTAGGTGTGGTGTTCTTGGGATGCAACTCAGTATTCTTCTTCCTCCAAACACGACTAGTTGAGTTTATACCAAGAAGTTCTATTTTGGTTTCATCTGACCACTTGACATTCTCCCAATTCTCTGCTGTATCATCCATGGTTCCATTTTGGATATATATATATATATATATATATATATATATATATATATATATATATATATATATATATATATATATATATATATATATATATATATGTATATATATATATATATATATATATATATATATATATATATATATATATATATATATATATTCAGTCCATCCATTTTCTACCGCTTATACCCTTTGGGCCCACAGGGGTTGCTGGAGCCAATCTCAACTGCATTCGGGCGGAAGGCGGGGTACATCCTCATCACAGTGCCAACACAGATAGACAGACAACGTTTTCACTCACATTTAGTGTTGCCAGTCAAACTATCCCCAGGTGCATGTCTTTAGAGGTGGGAGGAAACTGAAGCACCCGAAGGGAACCCATGCAGTCACAGGGAGAACATGCAAACACCACACAGTAAGACCCTGGGCCCGGGATCAAACCCAGGGCCTTCCTATTGTGAGGCACACACACCATGCTGCCCATATATACACTATATTGCCAACAGTATTTGGCCACCTGCCTTGACTCACATGTGAACTTGAACTGCCAGCCCAACCTAACCCAAAGGGTTCAATATAATGTTGGTCCGCCTTTTGCAGCTATTACAGATTCAACTCTTCTGGAAAGGCTGTCCACAAAGTTGCGGAGTGTGTTTATAGGAATTTTCCACCATTCTTCCAAAAACGCATTGGTGAGGTCACACACTGATGACTGGCTATTAGTCTCCGTTCTAATTCATCCCAAAGGTGTTCTATCAGGTTCAGGTCAGGACTCTGTGCAAGCCAGTCAAGTTCATCCATACCAAACTCTGTAATCCATGTCTTCATGGACCTTGCTTTGTGCACTGGTTCAAAGTCATGTTGGAAAAGGAAGGGGACCACTCCAAACTGTTCCCGCAAGGTTGGGAGCATGGAATTGTCCAAAATGTTTTGGTATTATGGAGCATTCAAAGGTCATTTCAATGGAAATAAGGGGACAAGCCCCAACTCCTGAAAAACAACCCACACCATAATTCTATCTCCACCAAATTTCACACTCGGCACAATGCAGTCCGAAATTGACCATTCTCCTAGCAGCCTCCAAACCCAGCCTCGTCCATCAGATTGCCAGATGGAAAAGCGTGATTCATCACTCCAGAGAAGGTGTCTCCTCTGCTCTAGAGTCCAGTGGCGACATGCTTTACACCACTGCATCCTACCCGTTGCATTGGACTTGGTGATGTTTGGCTTGGATTCAGCTATGGAAACCCATTCTAAAAAGGTCTCTGCGTACTCTACGTGGGCTAATTGGAAGGTCACAAGAAGTTTGTAGCTCTATAGCAACTGACTGTGCAGAAAGTCTTTGCACTATACCTTTCAGCATCCGCAAATCTCTCTCTGTCAGTTTACGTGGCCTACCATTTGGTGGCTAAGTTGCTGTTGTTCCCAAACTCTTCACTTTTCTTATCATAATGGTAAATGGGTTGTACTTGTATAGCGCTTTTCTACCTTTTTAAGGAACAAAGCGCATTGACACGATTTCCACATTTCTTTTCTTTCTTTCTTTTCTTAGTTTATTTCAAATACATACTTGCCAACCCTCCCGGATTTTCCGGGAGACTCCCGAAATTCAACGCCTCTCCCGAAAACCTCCCGAAATTAAGCTGGAGCTGAAGGCCACGCCCCCTCCAGCTCAAACATGCACAGTTCGAAGCTTGAAAAGGAGGATTGCAGGCGGATCTGACGGCATTTAAATTAATTTTAAAAAACGACTGCTAATCCTCCTCCTTTTCGACCGGATGACCGCAGACAATTAAAGTAGGAACACTCCGGAGGCAGAAGTTCATTAAGAGGGGCGGACTCACCGGCTCTCAGCCATGTTTCTGTCACACAGAGGAAGTCAAGTCCGCCGCCCACGGGAAGTGAAGAAATCCTTCAGGATAAACGTTTTGTTTGCCAAAGATCTTGCATTCACAAGACCGAACCTGGCGGGGGCCAGCACGTCCAAGGGCGCAGTTAATCCAGGTCGGGCCCGACACACAGCCCGCAAGTGGCGGGGGAGAGGAGACGAACAAACAGAGCTGACAGCGAGAAACGGCAGGGTAAAGCACATACTGGCGCCATCTTCTGGGAACTCGGAAGTGACATTACTCAAATAGTGAAAGGTAAGTGTTGTAGTTTTTTAGTACCCAGCAAGCAGAGTACAGTTAGTAAAACAACTTTTTTTATTACTGTGTATTTGATAGGTGCCGTCCGATATTAAACTATTTATTTTATTTATATATATAATAAAATAAATATATATAACTAGAATTCACTGAAAGTTAAGTATTTCATACATATGTATATATATATATATATATATATATATATATATATATATATATATATATATATACATATATATGTATATCAATAAATTGCATTTATATAAATTATATATGTATATATCTATCCATCTATATATATATATATATATATATATATATATATATATATATAGATAGATAGATATATACATATTAATTACAGCCAATATAAAAATATTGGCTGTAAATATACTCTCCTCTTAACCACACCCACCGCCCCAACCACGCCCCCAAACCGAATCTGGAGAAATCACTGCACGTAAGCGACAATAATACGGACCTTTGATCCCTCAGGCAGTACTGCATCAAAAACCGACATCAGTGTGTAAAGGATATCACCACATGGGCTCAGGAACATTTCATAAAACCACCGTCAGTAACTACAGTTGGTCATACATCTGTAAGTGCAAGTTAAAACTCTACTATGCAAACAACACCCTGAAACGCCGCCGGCTTCGCTGGGCCCAAGCTCATCTGAGATGGACTGATGCAAAGTGGAAAAGTGTTCTGTGGTCTGACAAGTCCACATTTCAAGTTATATTTGGAAACAGAGGACGTGGTGTCCTCCAGAACAAAGAGGATTGTTATAGGCTCAAAGTTCAAAAGCCAGCATCTGTGATGGTATGGGGGTGTATTAGTTCCCAAGGCATGGGTAACTTTCACATCTGGGAAGGCACCATTAATGCTGAAAGGTCCATACAGGTTTTGGAGAAACATATGTTGTCATCTAAGCAACGTTATCATGGACGCCGCTGCTTATTTCACCAAGACAATGCCGAGCCATGTGTTACAACAGCGTGGCTTCGTAGTAAAAGAGTGTGGGTACTTTCCTTGCCGGCCTGCAGTCCAGACCTTTCTCCCATTGAAAATGTGTGGCGCATTATGAAGCGTAAAATACGACAGCGGAGACCCTGGACTGTTGAACGACTGAAGCTCTACATAAAACAAAGCTTCAACAATTAGTTTCCACAGTTCCCAAATGTTTATTGAGTGTTGTTGAAAGAAAAGTTGATGTAACACAGTGTGAACATGTCCTTTCCCATGTACTTTGGCACGTGTTGCAGCCATGAAATTCAAAGTTAATTATTATTTGCAAAAAACAATAAAGCTAATGAGTTTAAACATCAATTATCTTTACTTTGTAGTGCATTCAATTGAATATGGGTTGAAAAGGATTTGCAAATCATTGTATTCCGTTTATATTTACATCTAACACATTTTCCCAATTCATATGGAAACGGAGTTTGTATATATAAATATATATAAAACATTTTATCTATTTACAAAATGTTGTTTTGTTTTTTTAAAGCCAAAGTTTTGTGGCTTTTTTTGTTGGCTGTAACATTAATTTGTTTTTTCATTCTGCTTCTTGCTATTTTCACAATTTTTTCTGGTGTTTTTCTGTAATTTGCCTTGGGTTAATGGCAAACGAGTCATGACACACAGATGGCCCCTGTGCCACACTTTGAGCGCCCATGTTCATGGCCACTAAAGTCCTAGTACTGCAATATATTTGTTGATTCTATGGTCACATATGGATTGCAAGTCAGCTTACCTCGGCACCGGAAGTAGCAAAATCAGCTGTTTACCTGGTCAGTACAGCATATTCTTTGTGAAAAAGAGTGGATAAACTGGGAAGTTACCGTATATCCTTGAATTGCCGCCGGGGCGCTAATTAATTTAAAACCTCTTCTCACTCCTGCGCTTACCAAAGGCATGTGGTAAAAGTAAGCATGCGCTAATTATTTTAAAACCTCTTCTCACACCGGCATTTACCAAAGGTATGCACTAAAAATTTGTGTGTGATGTAAGTTTGAACCTTAAATCATACTGAATAGCTCTTAATCTTCTTCCCTTTATGCGATTACCACAATTTTCTCACCGAAACCTGCTGGTTGACCTTTGGTTGGGATCCATGTTCGCTGTGATCCATAGTAAAGCTTCACCTCCAGGAATTTTAAACAAGGAATCACCGTGTGTTTGTGTGGCTAAAGCTTCCCAACTCCATCTTTCTACCTTGACTTCTCCAATATTAATTGAACAAATAGCAAAAGATTCAGCAACACAGATCTCCAAAATACTGTGTAATTATGCCGTTAAATCAGACGACTTTTAGCTGTGTGTGTGTTCAGCGCTCATATTCCCTAACAGCCCGTGACGTCAAGCGTACACGTCATCATTACGCAACGTTTTCAAGAAAAAAGTCCCGGGAAATTTAAAATTGCAATTTAGTAAATTAAAAAGGCCGTATTAGCATGTGTTGCAATGTTAATATTTCATCATTGATATATAAACTATCAGACTGCGTGGTGGGTAGTAGTGGGTTTCAGTAGGCCTAGAGGACGCAGCTGCAACACATGGCTGCGCTTTGACATCATTTTCCTTCTGCACCTGCTTGCGGACAACATAGTTTTGGGAAGTAAAGTTTTGTGACTCCTCTGGCGTCCTCCGTGTCTCCCTTGGCCTTCCCTGCTACCACACCCTGTTAGACATTCACTGGCCTTGTGCTATGCCTTCTGTTTGGGAGCTTTTGCCTGCTTGTTTGGAGTGACTCTCAGCTTTACATTGGATTTGATGAAGTATTTTCTCACCCCACTGCCTTGCAGTGTGCCATAAACTCTAAAGACTTGAAGCTGATGCTGCTACCATTCATTTTAGCTGCTACGATAAGTTCCTGGGTTGCACACTGCACAGATCCGATTATAGAATCATGTATTTCACATGTGTCCTTTTTCTTGTGATGCCGGCAAAAAGTGCATGAAGTACTTCACATTGCAAGAATAAGAGTAAAAAATGTAATGTTACTGATTTTTATGTTCCTCATGAGAATTTAGGTCAATTTCCAAAGCATATTTCAGGCATGAGAAGGCAATCCAATAAAGTAGTCTGGTACAAATCTATAGATAAATGATGCTTCACATTTAATTACAGTGAGAATTTTATCTTTGACTGCCAATGATTTTTTTCAATTAGACAACAAAGTTTTTCCTCAATTCATCAAGGGCTTGGGGCCCATGCAGCATTACCCAGTCCTAAAGTAACAAAACAAAGGTTGCAGCCGACAAAATACTGTAGAACAATCTGCTGGACGCATGTTTCTGTTCTGTGAGGATAATACCCACCATTTGAACTGGGTTCATAACAGCAAACAAAACGAAACCAATAAACACATTTCTTTATCGGACTATGTTACAATGGAAAGCCAGCAAATACAAACTACACAAACTGATCCTGTGGGAATTCCATGAAGGGACAGTACCCACACAACACAAATTAATTCAGGAAAAACAGCTAATTGAGACATTTCCCCAGGAAAGTCTTTCATCTTGTAAATAGTGGCCGCAGACTGGTGTATTATTGTTTAACTCAGACACCACTGTAGATGATAAAATGCTTTTGGATCAGCCCCCTGGAGCGCTGCAAGACAAAAAAACACTTGTTTAGCCGGTCCCTACACGGGCCTTCAGTGGAGCCTGGTTTCACCTGCTTCGTTTGCATTTCCCTCCTCTGGACACCAGCAGACACAATCTGAAGGGGATCCAGAGTCTCAGAGATGATACTGGAAACTCACACATGAATTAGTCTTTATTCCTCCTGACGTTCTTCCCTTTGTTTGTCCAAGGGCTTCATCGCAGCACAGTTCACAAAAAGGAGAGGAGGCAATTATATGGAACTAAAGCGGATCAGCGTTTACCGTCTTAAAACTTTTTGCTTCGCTATCTTTGGAGCAACAACACAAACAAAATATGCAAATTATTTATAAAGCAGGACTGTAACACATAATTGTAGAAATGTGTTGTCTTTTTTACAGCTAAATAACTGCTTACTTAAATGACATTCTTACAATCATCAAAGTTGAGTTAGGTGACCTAAAGGCCTACTGAAACCCACAATAGTTTACGTATATATCAATGATGGAATATTAACATTGCAACACATGCCAATACGGCTTTTTTAGTTTACTAAATTACAATTTTAAATTTCCTTTTCATACGGTATATAGCCATAAAGGAATAAAACGACCTCACAACAAACTTGAAAAGTTTAACAAATTACTCTTCATTTACAATTGAAGTTAAAAAGCAGCTTTAGAGCAATCAAAGCTGCTCACACGGTCACTAAGGTGAGCACTATGTTTGACAGATCAACTTAATGTGTATTATATTTATCCATGACAGCATTTTTGTTGTAAATTGTGAGGTGTGTCTGTTAAAATCATGTTTGTTTTTACAAATGATGACAGATGTGAACAAGAGCATGTATTGTATTTGTGTGATGATATAAATGAGGTGTGGTTATATTGTATATTATTTGTCCATGAAAGGGCATTTTATGACTTTTCTAAATTTGATTACAAGATATGGTATGATATTATTGTCATAATTGTATTGCATGATTTTTGTATCCCTTTAATTTAGGTAGCCAGGGACTGCAGATGGAAATTAGCTATTTAGCTATAATCTGGTACAGAACATATATGTCTTTGATCTTACTGTTTCTGTGCATTGTCCCTTCGAATAAAGACTAAACAAACAAAGCTTTAGAACCTGACTGAATTACAATTGCGATTTTTCAGAAGAAAATAATTTTTTTCAGCCCCTTTACTATCTGCCGATGCTCGGTCACATTCACAAAAGAATGATGGCTGAATGGCTTGTCATTACAACTCCGCACAGTAAATGGCCTCATAATTGTGGCCGGGGAATGACACCAGACTGCCCCTAAATTTAATTCAAAACTTGAGAGACAAACATTTTTGCAGAAAATTCTTGAAAACACTAGAGTACCTCTTTTGTATAGAAGAACTTGGATCACTGTAATCACATTGGCAAATCACTGCAAATAATATCTTAACCTTGCTAGCAAACTGGGGTCCAAACGTGTGATTTACGTAACTAAAGTGCTTTCCTTTTTGGCAGTGACACATTTTTTCGTAAATATGATTTATGTACTGGTAACTAAGGTGTAGCTGTGTTACTTCAGATGCAGTCAGTAAACGTCTGTTGAACTTCTTTAGTTATACTAGTAGTGTTTCTCAAGGTTATCGCTTTTTCATCATGTGGGTTTTTAAACTGGTGGCCCACGAGTTCAGTTCAAAATATTTCTGCAGCAGATTCTTACAACCACTAAAGTGCTGTCAAAGAGATGACCTTTAAAGGCCTACCGAAACCCACTACTACCGACCACGCAGTCTGATAGTTTATATATCAATGATGAAATATTAACATTGCAACACATGCCAATATGGCCTTTTTAGTTTACTAAATTGCAATTTTAAATTTCCCGGGAGTTTCTTCTTGAAAACGTTGTGGAATGATGACGTGTACGCGTGACGTAACTTGTCGTGTTTGGAGGAAGAAGAATACTGAGTTGCATCCCAAGATCACCACACCTACTGTGAAGCATGGGGGTGGAAACATCATGCTTTGGGGCTGTTTTTGTGCTAAGGGGACAGGACCATTGATCCGTGTTAAGGAAAGAATGAATGGGGCCATGTATCGTGAGATTTTGAGCCAAAACCTCCTTCCATCAGTGAGAGCTTTGAATGGTTGACCAAATACTTTTTTCCCACCATAATTTACAAATAAATTCTTTAAAATTCCTACAATGTGAATTCCTGGATTTTTTTTTCACATTCTGTCTCTCCCAGTTGAAGTGTACCTATGATGAAAATTACAGACCTCTGTCATCATTTTAAGTGGGAGAACTTGCACAATCGGTGGCTGACTAAATACTTTTTTGCCCCACTGTAAATATGTTTTTTCCTTCTTTATCATGCATTTTCGGCCGGTGCGACTTATACTCCGAAAAATACGGTACCTACCTGACTTTTTTTTACAAAAGTTATATTATTGTACTTGCACTCATAAATTAGCACACAATCCCGAAAAAACTCTAACATATTCGTCTTTGAATAAAAACACTGTTGGTTCTTTCAAACCTCCCCACAGACTAGTCTTTAACAATACAGACATCCACACTCTTATGGTTGGCATATTATTTGCTATTGCTGCAAATGTGGTCATTAATTTACCCTTCCCCAAGCAAATCTTTATACACCCCATGACACATTTTTTTCTTTGTCTAATTAATAATGATAATTATGAAGCTCTTTAAATCCAACTTCATCCGTCTGCATAATCTAATTTTTCATTTGCTTTTGTACATGATATAAGACATCAAGTCAGTTTTTATTAAATTACTTTCCCCATTCATTTTCTCCTATCTATAATTGATCTCTTCAGCTGAAATTCTGTTGTTCCTCTTACTCAGCCTGTCTATGGAAGAGCCACGTGACATCACAGGGAGCCGGGCTTCAATACACACATGCACACTCACACCACTCAACATCCGGTACATTCATTCTTTGAAACTGAGCATGACCCTAACTCCAATCATCCTCCTCCACAACTAAGACAATGACCACATTTTGATGATTCCTTCCATTCATAAATCACCTTTAAAACATTTCAAGTAATACTCACCCAAGGCATAATCAATGGTGGTGATTGCGACAAGCTGTTCACAATAAATGGCCGGATGGTCCATTTAAAAAAGGGTTACTCCATTTTCGACTATTACTTTATTGATACTTTACTGTATTTTAGAAATGATTTAAATAATTAATGGGCACACTAAACGCCGCTTCTTCCATCTCCAGCAGGATTGATTGATTGAAACCTGTATTAGTAGATTGCACAGTACAGTACATATTCCGTACAATTGACAACTAAATGGTAACACCCGAATAAGTTTTTCAACTTGTTTAAGCCGGGGTCCACTTAAATCGATTCATGGTAACACTAAGGCCTTCCCAGGCCAGCTGCAGGGCCTAATCCCTGCAGCCTGTCCTAGCTACTTCTATTGACTTTCTCCCGACTAGGCAGACCGCAAACACATCACCAAGGAGGTGTCTAGGAGGCATCCAGATTAGATGCCCTCAACTGGCTTCTCTCGATGTGACTATAAACTCCTCCCAGATGCCGCCCCTGTGGTCCAGCCTGCCATGATCTTACCCTTTAGGTCACTACCTAGTTCTTGTGGGTGTGGGTAATAAAGTAGATCCACCGATAAATCAAGATCTTGGCATTCCAGCTCACCTCTCTATCTTCACTATGGCATTCTCGTACCGTGACGTATTGCTGCAGACGTTGTACCGATTCACCTTTCCAACTCTTGCTCCTGCTTTTTCTTGCTTGTGAACAAGATCCAAAGATACTTGAAAACCCTCACGTGGGGCAAAAACCCACTCCTAACCTAATGTGTGCTATCAGCCTTTTTTTACGGAAGAGGTCCATGACCTTGGATTTGGATGCGCTGAGTCTCATCACACAAGTGTTATGTTAGGGGAAAATGTCCCCTCCTTGGGACTGGAGGTACCAGTCTGTGGGGAGAGCATTGGAGGAGAAGGTGTGTGTTCTAAGTACACAAGTTAAAATTAAGTTTCACTTTCTATTTTATGTCACACCAAAGGCGGACTGACGAAAGGGGACAAAAAGCAATGGAAGAAGGTAGCCATCTTTAGAGAGACTGCTTCAAACTCCTGATAGCTCATTCGCTCTCTCTCTAGCATTGTTATCTCTGTTGTTTGTACTTATTCCTGTTTTGTAAAATAAATAGGTAAATGTCAGTTCTATTCACCCCTCTTCATTTTAGACAGCCTTCGAACAAAAGTATTTGAGAGGACTCTGCCCTCCTGTAAGGGAGAATCCTAACAAATAGTGCACCTGACACAGATTATTTGGCTGCCTTGCAGCAAGAGGCTCCTGCGCCTGGACCATTCACTCATAGCTCACTGGAGGACGTCCGCAAATTAAGGAAAAATTTTTTTTTTTTTAAGACTCCTACGTTTTGATGGTGGCGCTGTGGGATAGTGTTGTTGGGCACAGGAGTTCAGCTAAGTATTATTTTGTGCGTGAAGAGAACATTTACAAAATGTTTGGGAGATAGTGTGAATAACAGTGATACACTAAACACACACACGGCTAGGGAAAACACATTAGTGTCCAATCTAGGTTAAATACTGATTGACTTCAATAAACCATAAACCCACCTGTCTTTTAGTGACATGCGTTTCAAAAGGATACTTATAAAGGCAGGATACTAGCAGTAATAGTTACGGCCATAAGGCTATTACTTTATGTTGAGGCATTTAGACCAAAGACCTGGCTGCCCTAAGATTGGCTCTGTCTAGGCCAGGGGTCTCAAACTCAATTTACCTGGGGGACACTGGATGCAGAAACTGGGTGAGGCTGGGCCGCAAGAAAAGATTTCTTCAAAAATCTAACATGCACTTTTTAATGAATTCACCTTCTATGAATGGCTTTCCCGTCCTAACAACATACTTGCCAATCCTCATAATTTTTCCGGGAGACTCCTGAATTTCAGTGCACCTCCCGACAATCTACTGGTGCAACCATTCTCCCGAATTTGTCCCAATTTTCACCCGGCCGACATTATTAAGGGCTGCCGTGACTGCACTGCCTTCAACGTCCTCTACAACAGTGATTCTCAACCTTTTTTCAGTGATGTACCCCATGTGAACATTTTTTTAATTCAAGTACCCCCTAATCGGAGCAAAGCATTTTTGGCTGAAAAAAAGAGATAAAGAATTAAAATACAGGACTATGTCATCAGTTTCTGATTTATTAAATTGTATAACAGTGCAAAATATTGCTCATTTGTAGTGGTCTTTCTTGAACTATTTGGAAAAAAAGATACAAAAATAACTAAAAAACTTGTTGAAAAATAAACAAGTGATTCAATTATAAATAAAGATTTCTACACATAGAAGTAATCATCAATTTAAAGTGCCCTCTTTGGGGATTGTAATAGAGATCCATTTGGATTCATGAACTTCTTTCTAAACATTTCTTCACGAAAAAAATATATCTTTAACATCAATATTTATGGAACATATCCACAAAAAGTCTAGCTGTCAACACTGAATGTTGGATTGTTGTATTATTTTTCCACAGTTTATGAACTTACATTCATCCTTCATTGAAGTATAATTCAATAAATGTATGTATATTTTATAAAGAATATATGAATTGCTGCTCTTTTTTTAGAATGTGTTTATTAAATCTCACTTGTCCCTTGGCATACCTTCGAATACCTACAGGGGTCCGCGCACTACCAAATAAACTACTGCTCCACTACATGTCATCGCGCACACTTTTTTATCACACAATTAATGTGGTGGCTCTGTAACATGTTAAGTGAGACTTGTGCAGAACAATGTCTGTGGCTGCAAGACGTACTTGGTCAACAGCATTACAAGTCACAGTGAGGGTGCCGTACAAACAACTTTAACACGGTTACAAATTTGTGCCACACTGTGAACCCACACCAAAAAAGAATGACAAACCCTTTTTGGGAGAATTTCCGCACCCTAACACAACTTAAACACAAGAGAACAAATACCCAGAACACCTTGCAAGGCTACAATATACAACACCTCAACTTACGCAAGTAGGGATGGTGGGGGTGTGGGGGGTTGGTGGTAGGGGGTTGTATATATTGTAGCGTCATGGAAGAGTTAGGTGTGCATGGAACTCTGGGAAATTGTTCTGGTATGTTTCTGTTGTGTTACGATGTGGATGTTTTCCTGAAATGTGTTTGTCAGTCTTGTTTGGTGTGGCTTCACAGTCTGGCACACATTTGTAACAGTGTTAAAAGTTTTTTTTACGGCCACCGTCAGCGTGACTTGTATGACTGTTGAGCAAATATGTCTTGCAATAACACACGTGCGTCTCACTTGGTCAGATGCAACATACAACTGGGCTTGCACGCTGTCAGTTCAGGGTGTAGGGGGCGCCAAAGGCAGTGCCATTATGGCACTCTCTCAATGTTGCTAATCTCGTGATTTTGGCAGGGGCTTTGAGAGAATTGGATCCCTGAAATTCAGAGGTCTCCCGTGAAAGTTGGGGAAGTAGGCGGGCAAGTGTGACGCTGTCAAGCGCCGGTCATATTAAACTTGTGGGCCGCACCAACATTAAATTGTCATATCAAAGCGCGGGCCGCATAATAACGTCTCGCGGTCCGCATGTTTGAGACCCCTGGTCTAGGCAAAGGACTAATCTGCCTGTTGCGCTCTATGTGACGTTTGTCACGCTGTTTGAGCCATTTTTGTGTCCGACCTTGTACTATTGGCAGTGCTGGGGAGAAAATCACAGAGTCCCTCACTAAGGTGGCAAGTGATTGTCCGAGAATTGCTGACCGTGCCGGCCAGGAAAGGAAGTAAGGGGTGCTTCCTCTCTGTAACCGGCTGCGGCTGTGGGCTTTTGGCCATCACAGTTGTGTGGGGGGGTCACATTGTTAGGCCGCTGGAATACGGACCTTATTCCAAAACACACTTTGATGCACTGAGGATTGGCTCTCGAAAGTACTCCTACATTCAGTGGTGGCTGTGGCGGTGCTTGGTGGTCATCCGGCGGGCTTTTGGGCTCAGAGTGACAGAGCAGCCAAAATGAATCCTGTTGACCACTGATAAAGGAAAAGATTACTGCGTACTTTAAATTACTTGCCTTAGATGTAGTCTCCGAACAATGCAAAGAGCTGTCAATCCAATTCGGTAAGACTTAAGAGACAGTAGATGTCCCAGATTTTACACCGGTAATAGCGTTTCATTATACTTGCATTCGAAAGACTCACGTGTTACACATCGACCTTTTCTTTCGTTGATGTTGGCACTTACAGTCAATGGGGCCAAGTAATTGTCCTAACTACTCTACGCTTGTCTGTGTTTTCATACCGTGTCCCTCACATCTACCGGCAATGCTTGCACACTGCACTGTTATAATTCCTGCCCCTAAATTGGATAGGAACATGTACCCTTGTTTTTCTAATTATGCCCCTACAGCTATACAAAATGGACTCATTTAAGACCCAAACTCCAGACTCCAGACACCCAAGGAAAAGGAAGAACCCGTGGTGCCAACAACTCAAGAGAAGTATCACAGATCTATTAGAAAATGTGTCCCATCTATTTTAATGCCATAGCATCAGAGAGTACCAGATGATCTTAAATTGTCTGATCAGATTAAAGCTGATTTTGCGGGTACATTCATCATTCCTTTTGTTAATGTCGATCGTATCAATGTTCAAAAACTGGCAGACCTAAAGTGTGACACATTAGATGCTATTCATCCCCAGTAAAGACCAACTTCACTCATGGCACTCAAAAACAGAGTGGCCTTAGATGGACTCCTTGCGGGAAAAGGAGGAGTCTGTCAAATGTTTGGCGATCTCTGCTGCACCTTTATCCCCAACAACACCGCCCCTGACGGGTCCTTTACTAAGGCCTTAGGGGGCATTAGGCACCTTTCTGATAGGATGAAAAAAGAATCAGGTGTGGATCCAAACCCAATTTCAGCATGGCTTAAGAATGTGTTCAGCAGATGGAAAAATGTGGTGTACTCTGGTCTTATTGCTGTTATTTTTTGCATTGCTTTTCTTGCCTTTTGTGGTTGTTTTTGTATCCCCCGTGCATGTAGAATGTATATTGGCGAGGGCCTCTACCAGACGATGGCGGATTAGGGAAAAGCCCAACCACCAAGGCCTTTTGGGCTCCAGTGGCAGTCTGAGTCGCGACCTCCCTGTCTTAGGGCAACCTAACCTGCACCTGCCCCCGTCATCTGACCACACCCTGAGCAAAAGCCTCACTACTCTGCTATTTTCAATCTGTAGAATGGGATCCAGATGACAACTACACATTAAACTTTTCTTCAATTAACCCAGCTAATGCTAATCACTGATATAGTTATTCAAGTTTTTTGCACCCCACAGGGTGTTTACATTTACACATACAGGGGAGTCAAGTGGGTAGAATTTGGCTTCTCAATTAGTGGGATGCTGGTAATCAATCTGATTTTTACACCATGTGCTGAAATGTGCTGATACATAGTGCACGCTTGCTCTGCATACATATAAGACTGCTTGCTATGCCGATAATAAAATGCAGCTACACAGATTTGCTATGACCAAAATGAAATGGATTGATGACACTTTCCAAAGGCTTGCTTCGTCCAAGTTGTGCAGGTGATCACAACACTGCAAGGACATGTCCAGAGGTAGGTCATCTACCCATCAGGGGGATTGTTTGGGGAAAAATGTCCTTTCCTTTTTGGCAAAATAAAAACACCTTTAAAAGTGGCCTTCATTCTGCCACAAGGAGATAAACACAAATAATGCATCCTGTGTTTTTATCTATGCACTCACACACATACTGTATATCATTATAAATAATGTCAAGAGGCAGGGGTGTCAAACTCAAATACAGAGTGGGCCAAAATTTAAAACTGAACAAAGCCGCGGGCCAAGGTTGAACAAATTAACTTTTGAATAGGGACCCAAACAAGTTTTGCAATAAATATTGAACAAGCAAGGCTTAAATAGGGCAGCACGGTGAAACAGGGGTTAGTGCATCTGCCTCACAATACGAAGGTCCTGAGTAATCCTGGGTTCAATCCCGGGCTCGGGATCTTTCTGTGTGGAGTTTGCATGTCTTCCCCGTGAATGCGTGGGTTCCTTCCAGGTACCCGGGCTCCCTCCCATGGAACAGGCAGAGCTTATATAACGTAATAGTGCAAAATCAACTTTCAAAAAACAAACGAAAAAACATCAGTGGTATATTAAATAAAACGTAATTAAAAAAATGAATGCCTCTTTTCTATTTCCAGCCTTCTGAGGTAAATATCGACATTAACTTTTTCCACAGGCTAATAAATTCGAAAATAAAATTAAAATTAGGTGGGTGGGGTTTGGTGGTAGCGGGGGGTGTATATTGTAGCATTCCGGAAGAATTAGTTCTGCAAGGGTGCAAGGGGTTCTGGGTATTTGTTCTGTTGTGTTTATGTTGTGTTACGGTGCGGGTGTTCTCCTGAAATGTGTTTTGTCATTCTTGTTTGGTTTGGGTTCACAGTGTGGCGCATATTTGTAACAATGTTAAAGTTGTTTATACGGCCACCCTCAGTGTGACCTGTATGGCTGTTGACCAAGTATGTGTGTGTGAAACCCGCATATATTATGTGAGTTGGCCAGCACGCTGTTTATATGGATGAAAAGAGGACGTAACGACATGTAGAGGACAGTGCCTTTAAGGCACGCTCCCAATGTTGTCGGGAGAATGGTTGCTCAGGGAGATTTTTGGGAAGGGCACTAAACTTCGGGAGTCTCCTGGGAAAATCGGGAGGGTTGGCAAGTATGAGTATTAGCGGTGAATGTGGTGTTACCGGTGGGCCAGCTCTAATGTTAATGTGATATTGCCTTAAGGGCCAAATGAAATTAAAGGCCCGCGGGCCAGAGTTTGACACCCATGTACTAGTGTGTGGGGAGAGCGATGAAGTACACAAGTTAAATTAAGTTTTACCCTTATGCCATGCTAAATGACTGACGAAAGAGGACAAACAGCGAGGAAGAAGGCAGCCGTCTTTAAAGAGACTGCTTCCACCTCCTGATCGGTATAGTTTGCTCTCTCTCCAACGCTGATATCTCTGCTGTTTGTAGTTGAATTAATTGTTAAACATCAATTTTAATCACCCTGCTTCATTTTAGACAGCTATTAGAACAAAAAGATTTGGGAGGACTCGGCCTTTCAATAAGGGAGAATCCAAACATCTACAAACAGACCCTGTAAATACGGAAGCTTAATATTTATATTGAAGCATATAGGCGCCAGCGCCCCCCGCGACCCCGAAAGGGAATAAGCGGTAGGAAATGGATGGATGGATGGATATATATATATATATATATATATGTTCATAGACATGATATACGTACAAAAGTCAACACAGTGGCCCATCAAATGTAACGTTAATCAAATGTGAAAAGTGAGTTTTTCAAATGTCTAACTTCTGCAGAAACAATTGCGTCAATGCATAAAGTCCACGGAGAGCTGGAGGGATGCAGAAATCTCAGTCTCTACTGGCTGTAATCTGACTTCAATAAATATTTGCCATGCAGTCTGAACATCACACAAAACGCACTGTGATGCTCTTGTGATGCTTGATGGGATTGCGCTACTGTTCTGCACAGATGGATTTAACCTTAAAGTGACTCGCATTCAAAATGGCCCTTCATGTGTAATCGTTCTTGACATGAAAACGTTACACTTCAGGACCAAAACAATGGGAAGAGGACTTCCTCTTCCTCTTTAATGTGCTTTTAGAAAACAACTAGACAACAAATAAGAGGGCTGAGTATAGGCACTGTCACAAATGATATAGCTTTGTTTTTGAGTAGCTTCAGTAAAGCTGCTCTCTAAATGCTGGCTAATCCTAGAGCAGTCGGGCTTGTGCGGCTCGTGTTTTACCATCACACACATCCATCAACAAGTCAAGAATCATATCAATACTTGCCCATTTCCCCATTTGGAAAGAGCTGAGTGGATCAATTCATTTAAAAGGAACCACGACCAGACATCCGTTTTAGAGATTAGAGCATGTATTGGCTAGTCATCCAAAGGAGGGTTGAAGGTTCATTAAGTCAATGGAATCCCTAATCAATAAGCAAACTTTCCAATGCATTTTTAGTTACAAGAAAAAGGCACATATCACTTAATAGTCTTATTTTCAAGAGTTGTGTACAGTATTGTGTTTCTGAAAAGTTTGTTGTCTAGTTATCAAGTTCTTGACAAGTCATTTGTAATGAGATCCTTCAAAATGTAACACATTTTAATGGGTAAAAGTATTAGTTTTTCCCAACCCTTGTTTAGATTTTAAAACAAACAAGTGAAAAGCTAAATAAACGTCAGCAACATTATAAGAAGATGAAGAACAGTTGCAATGTTGTTTGACCGCTGTACTACCACCAAAAAGATTTATCAATAATTTAGGTTACTTCAACTAATGACTCAGTGAGCTCAATGCTTGAGGATACATGCTAAAATCTTATGAGTTGTGAAATTGTGTTAGATGTAAATATAAACGGAATGCAACTATTTGCAAATCCTTTTCAACCCATATTCAATTGAATGCACTACAAGAACACGATATTTGATGTTCAAACTCATAAACTTAATTTTTTTTTTGCAAATAATAATCAACTTAGAATTTCATGGCTGCAACACGTGCCAAAGTAGTTAGGAAAGGGCATGTTCACCACTGTGTTACATCACCTTTTCTTTTAACAACACTCAATAAACCTTTGGGAACTAAGGAGACACATTTTTGAAGCTTTTCAGGTGGAATTCTTTCCCATTCTTATTTTATGTACAGCTTAAGTTGTTCAACAGTCCGCGGTCTCCGTTGTGGTATTTTAGGCTTCATAATGTGCCACACATTTTCAATGGGAGACAGGTCTGGACTACAGGCAAGCCAGTCTGGTACCCGCACTCTTTTACTATGAAGCCACGCTGTTGTAACTAAGACTTGGCATTGTATTGCAGAAATAAGCAGGGGCGTCCATGATAACGTTGCTTGGATGGCAACATATGTAGCTCCAAAACCTGTATGTACCTTTCAGCATTAATGGTGCCTTTACAGATGTGTAAGTTACCCATGCCTTGGGCACTAATGCACCCCCATACCATCACAGATGCTGGCTTTTCCATTTTGCATCGAAAACCGTCCTGATGGTTCTTTTCCTCTTTGGTGCAGAGGACACGACGTCCACCGTTTCCAAAAAACAATTTGAAATGTGGACACGTCAGACCATAGAACACTTTTCCACTTTGCATCAGTCCATCTTAGCTGGGCTCGGGCCCAGCGAAGCCAGCTGCGTTTCTGGGTGTCGTTGATAAATGGCTTTGGCTTTGCAGTTTTAACTTGCACTTACAGATGTAGCGGCAAACTGTAGTTACTGAAAGTGGTTTTCTGAAGTGTTCCTGAGCCCATGTGGTGATATCAATTACACACTGATGTCGCTTTTTAATGCAGTACCGCCTGAGGGAACGAAGGTCCGTTATATCAATGCTTATGTGCAGTGATTTCTCCAGATTCTCTGAACCTTTTGATGGTATTACGGACCGTAGATAGTGAAATTCCTAAATTTTTTCAATAGCCCGTTGAGAAATGTTGTTCTTAAACTGTTTGACAATTTGCTCATGCATTTGTTCACAAAGTGGTGACCGTTCCCCAATCCTTGTTTGTGAATGACTAAGCATTTCACGGAAGCTGCTTTTATACCCAATCATGGCACCCACCTGTTCCCAATAAGCCTGCACACTTTTGGGATGTTCCAAATAAGTGTTTGGTGAGAATTCCTCAACTTTATCAGTATTTATTGCCACCTTTCCCAACTTCTTTGTCACGTGGTGCTGGCATCAAATTCTAAAGTTAATGGTTATTTGCAAAAAAAAAAAAAGTGTTTATCATTTTGAACATCAAACATGTTGTCTTTGTAGCATATTCAACTGAATATGGGTTGAGAATGATCTGCAAATCATTGTATTCCGTTTATATTTACATCTAACACAGTTTCCAAACTCATATGGAAACAGGGTTTGTATATATATATATATACATATATATATAGGCTCTAGCACCCCCCCCTCCCCCAACCCCAAAAGGGACAAGCGTTAGAAAATGAATGGATGGATGATATTTATATATACATATTGTGTTTGTTACATTCTATAACAGTAGTCATCAGCAAACCATTTGTTTAGTTAGCCAAAAGTCAAGTGAACTCCAGCTTATACTAATCTTTCAACAGGTGGATGCTAAACCTCAATTATTTGGATCCGTTTGTTTTGTCAACACTGACATCACATGGACAAAGATAAGACCTTCTGAAGAAGGTTCTGTGGTCGGATGAAACAAAAATGTAGCTGTTTGGCCACAATTATATCCGTCAAAGACCAAGGAGCTGGTCATTGACTTTGGGAGGTCGAGTCAATGGTCACAACCTATTGTGATCGAGGTAGTTGAGGTACAGACCGTGGACTCATTCAAGTACCTCGGGGTTTGGGTGGACAATAAGCTGGACTGGACTGTTAACACGGACCACCAGTACAAGAAAGGACAGAGCAGGCTGTACTTCCTCAGGAGACTGCACTCCTTCAACATCTGCAAAAAACTCCTGTGGATGTACTACCAGTCTGTGGTTGCCAGTGTTCTGTTCTACATGGTAGTGTGCTGGGGGGGCAGTACATCTAAGAAGGACAGCTCCAGACTTGAGAAACTGATCAGGCGGGCCGGTTCTACAATCGGAATGAAACTGGACTCACTGGTGACGGTGGCAGAGAAGAGGACTGTTGACAAACTAGTGAGCATCCTGGATGATGCCAGTCACCCTCTGCATAGCGTTATCAGTAGCCAGAGGAGCCTGTTCAGTGCTAGACTGCTTCATCCCAAGTGCAGGACTAATAGACTCAAGAACTCCTTTGTCCCACATGCCATTAGACTGTACAACTCCTCTCTGGGACGGGGGGCGGGGGGTATTAGGATGACAGGGGATGCAAAACATTAACAGTGCAATACGTTTTCATAACATGGTCACTACTGCCTACTTTGTCTTGTTATATTCTTATTTTACTGTTATATTGTTATTCCCATTGTTTTTATTCTTTTTGTAATATTTCTCTATTTTGTTTCCTTTTAAACCCCCATTATTTACTTTTTACTTTTTTCTTTAAATTAATCTCAACTCTGTACACTGCTGCTGGAATTTTAATTTTCCTGAAGGAACTCTCCTGAAGGAATCAATAAAGTACTATCTATCTATCTATCCAATACCCAGTAATATGTTTGGAGGAGAAAAGGTGAGGCCTTTAATCCCAAGAACACCATCCCTACCGTCAAGCTCTGTACCTGTTTTGCTGCCAATGGAACTGGTGCTTTACAGAGAGTAAATGAGAAAATGATAAAGGAGAATTACCTCCAAATTCTTCAGGTCAACCTGTAAAATCTTCAGCTCGGAGGTTGGGTCTTGAGCGCAGTTGGGTGTCCCATTAGGACAATGACCAGAAACACACGCCAAAAGTTGAGTTTGAGTTTATTTCGAACATGCAAGCATACAACATAATGAACCACTATTTCTAGTTTCTCTTTTCAACATGTTCGAAAAGGAGTAGGAAGAAGCAGAGCTTATTTAATCCTTCCTCTTTTCTTTTACATAACAGTTGCTAAAACCTTTGTTCACTTCATGTTCTTAATTTATTCACAATATACTCCATAAGTAATCACAATAAAAATAAGTAAATAATATTCGGTGAAGTAAGTTATATTTCAGCCATGAAATTATGTTCTTTACAAGTGTATGTAAACTTTTGACCACGACTGTATACTCCTCCCCCGAGTGTCATCAGTATGATTGTATTACATTTTCCTGAAGTTTAAAGTGTGGTGCAAACACAAACCACACAGAACCTCAGGAACACTTTAGTTTTAGGAACTATATGTTTGGTTACTGGACTTTTTTGGTTGAAAAGAAGCAACAGACATATATTTATTCTCACATTAACACCTACAGTATGGACAATTTAGTCTACAACTAGCCGAATATGCATGTTTTTTTTTAGATTGTGAGAGAAAGAAAAAGCACAGGGAAAATAAGAAAACTCAGCACAATGCTTATCTTATTGTAACTCATGTTTAAAAATATAAACAAAGTGCTTTTCTTTTAATACATTTTCCCAGTCCACTGATCAGAAAAACTCACCAGACTGTCCAAAGACAAAGGACTTACCTAAGTTCTTGTCCGAGAATCCTAAACATTGCCCAGCTTCCACAGAGTGGGTCACTCTGCCGGTGATTCTTAAGTGTCACTTGTGTCCACCTGAATTTTTGTTTGTGTGTAATTCAGGCGAAGAAGTGTCATGCAATGAGAAGTGGTTGTGCCCTCTGATTGATTGTTAAGTGTTGTCCAGGAGCCCATTGCCAGACTCCACTTAACGGCCTGCACGGCAGAAAGCAATCAGCAGCTGTTACTAAGGGTCTCGTGGGGACGGGCCTGGTCATGATTGATCTTCAGTGGATCTCTAAAGATGTCTCTGCGAACACGGTTTCACCAGAGTCCTGTTCAAGTCGCAGAGAATGGCCTCAACCTTGTCCTATCACACCGAGAGAAAAGTTTGCTTGACTTTGAAAAGAAAAGCTCACACGGTATGGTTTGTTTGTTTCAGACATGTTTCACGAGTAACATTAAAGAACAATAGGTGGTCACATTTGCACAATTCAATATGTCTAAAAAGAAGTAGAAAGAGGAATTTATTTTTCTTCAATTTTTTTTAACTGGTGTTAATGAATGATGTACAGTATTATTTAATTAATTTGTAAAAGTAACTACAAACAGGTAAATTTGTACAAAGAGAATGCAAATGTCCAAGACATAACAATGCTGTGATTGCGGTAGTTTAGCCATCTTGTGCAGTGTGTTACAACACGTTTGACCCCCATCTTGAAAATACAGTAAACTATTTTTCAATGTATTGATTGATTGAAGTTTATTTTGAACATGAAAGCAGTTTCAACGTGATATGTTACACATTTTCCATTTCTCTTCACAACATGCTCGAAAAGGAGTAGGAAGAAGAAAAGCTTATTTAATCCTACCCCCTCTTCCACATCATAGCAGTTTTTATTAAACAAATATGTACACTTCCTGTTTTCAATTTGTAGCATATTTATATGAATGTTATCTAAATACAACAGTTCTCTTCACATAAAGTAATTACACATATCGTATTTACATTAAATATAATTGTTCTTCTTCTTTATACATTGTAAACACTTTGAGTTTGAACTGTCTCCTAAACTGAATCAATATTGGTGCTTTGTTTTACTTCTTTCCTTAATCCATTCCATGTCTTAATTCCACATACTAATATGCGAAAGGTTTTAAGTGTTGTTTGTGAATACAAGTGTTTTACATGAAATTTTTCTCTGAGGTTTTATTTCTCCTCTTTTGTTGAGAAAAAATGTAGTATATTCTTGGGCAGCAGGTTATAGTTTGCTTTGTACATCGTTTTAGCTCACTATATTGTTGAATTTCAATATTTTTGATTGAATAAATAAAGGGCAGCACGGTGGAAGAGGGGTTAGTGTGTCTGCCTTACAACACGAAGGTCCTGAGTAGTCCTGGGTTCAATCCCAGGCTCGGGATCGTTCTGTGTTCATGTTCTCCCCGTGACTGCGTGGGTTCCCTCCGGGTACTCCGGCTTCCTCCCACTTCCAAAGACATGCACCTGGGGATAGGTTGATTGGCAACACTAAATTGGCCCTAATGTGTGAATGTGAGTGTGAGTGTTGTCCGTCTATCTGTGTTGGCCCTGCGATGAGTTGGCAACTTGTCCAGGGTGTACGCCGCCTTCCGCCCGATTGTAGCTGAGATATGCACCAGCGCCCCCCGCGACCCCAAAAGGGAGTAAGCGGTAGGAAATGGATGGATGGATGAATAAATAAAGGGTTTGCATGTTCTCTATATCCGACATTATGTATTCTTCTAATTGATCTTTTTTGGAGCATTCTTAGTGAGAAAAGCATACTTTTGTACATATTTTTTATTTGTAGAATGACTTACGGTAACACTAGCAAGCAGTAGATTATATGAAGGGATTTTTGGTCTCAATCATATTTTGCTTTGTTCATTATACAAATATGTTTTGCCACCTTGTGTTGTGTATTTTTTTTAAATGAGATTTCCATTTCATTTGATCATATATTATTACACCCAAAAATTTTATATCAGTTACTCTTTCAATGCATGTCTTTGGAAGTGAGAGGAAGCCGGAGTACCCGGAGGGCACCCACGCATTCACGGGGAGAACATGCAAACTCCACACAGAAAGATCCCGAGCCTGGATTTGAACCCCGCGACCCCAAAAGGAAATAAGCGGTAGAAAATGGATGGATGGATGGATGGACTCTTTCAATGTCTACTCCGCCTATTAGTAGTTGTGTCTGACTTTCTCTGCTACTGTTACCAAATAATAATATTGCATTGTACTTAGATTCAAAGATAGTTTATTTTTGTCAAACCAACTTTTTAATTTGTTCATTTGTTCCGTTATTTGTATTAGCTTTATGTGTGTTCTCTCCTGAACAAAAGGCAGTCGTATCGTCGGCAAATAATACTAAACTTTAAGTCATTTGTTACTTTACAAATGTCATTTATATAGAGATTGAACACTTTTGGTCCCAGTGTTGATCCCTGGGGTATGCCGCAAGATATCTCCAGTGCTGTTGACATATTTTCACCTATTTTCACAAATTGCTTCCTGTTGGTTTAAGTAACTTCTTATCCAGTTCAATACCAAACCTCTGATTCAATATTGTTATTTTTTAAATTAAGATGTTATGAATAATTGTGTCAAAAGCTTTTTTTTTATAGACACAAATACTGCTTGCTGGACACTGCTTACTACACTATTGATTTGGTTATTTCTTCTGTTATTTTGAATAATGTCATTGATGTTGAAATGTCAGCTATGTACCCATATTGGTTTGTCTGGAAGTGTTCCACATTTATTAATGAACTTGTCCAAACTTTTGTTGAATAATTTTTTTGATGATTTTACAAAATAGTGAAAGTAAAGAAACACGTCTGTAGTTTGTAAATTGGTGTTTGTCTTCGATTATTATAAATCGGAACAACTTTTGCCATTTTCATTTTGTCTGGGAATGTGCCTGTTTGAAATGATAGGTTGCTGATATCTGGTTAAAGGTTCTGTACATTTCCTCAATACATAGGCTTTCATATATATTTGGTGACAGTCAGGTGAGGTCTTTAATTTACATTTATTTGCAATTTTAATTATTCTTTTGTCACATTAACGATAAACATCGACTTGGGATTTTTGTCTATGGTGTCGTTCATGTCCTCAGCTGACCTGGGATCAAGAATATTTTCCTCTAGATTTGGTCGAATATTCAGAAAGCGTTTATTGAAGCTTTTAACTACTTCGTTAATATGATCACATTTAACATTTACGTTTAAGAAGTATTGGGGGTAATCCCTCTTAGCACCATTTTTAATAGTACAATTTAGGATGCCCTATGTTCCTGTCATATCATTTTTGTTCCTGTCTAATAAATGACTACAATGACATTTTCCACATGTACGTCAGATGTTGGTTAGCTTGTTTTTTTACGAAATGTATAGTGAATTTGTTCAAATTTTAAACAAAAACTAATAATTATCATTATTTTAATTATTTGTGTTTCTTTTACTCTTTTACTTAAGACAGACACACATATGTCTTTATTTTCTTTATGCATTCTAACTCGTAATATATGGCCAGTTTGTGTTGGCTAACAATGCAGCTAATGGGAGTACCATAAAACACATAAAGAAAACAACTTCCAACAATACTTCATTTACATGCTGGACCTGAATATTAACCAAATGTTAAAAATGTTATCATAAGAACTGACACAGAAGTACTTTTAGCGGCACCATTATCACAGAGATGTAACTAGCTTATACAGCTATTGACATAATGAGCCAGTGAGCTGCTGCATTTCCTCTGAGTTGGTGAAAGTTAATTCTAAATCAAAAATCATTATTCTCACTTTTATACTGTGACGCTTGGCTGGCGTTGTGGCTATGCGGTTGCATTCTCTCGTTGATGCAGGAGGAATGGACACAGCGTGAAGGTAAGAAATGATGATTTATTTATATTATAAAACAGACTAGGAACAAAAACACTGAGACAAGGCACTAGAGTCAAAACCAACAGAACTAGCATAGGAGCTAGAAAGAACAAAAGGCGCTAGCATGTGAGCTAGGGAAACAAAGAAAGGAATAGCGTGGAAGCTAACGAGTACAAAAGGAGATTTACCACAATCGTGGATAGTGACGTCACCTGTTGCACTGGACAGTAAACTAGACTGCGAGGATGAGTAACGGAAAAGGCAGGCTTATATACGGACAGAAATTAGGAAGCAGGTGTGCGTCAAAAACACAAGGCAGGTGACACAAATGCGTAGTCATGACAACAGAACAAAACAGGAAGTGCCACCAGGAACTACGGAAGACGAACGCAAACAAGATGTGATATAAAACAGAACTAAAACCAGAAAATTACATGATCCAAGTCGCGGATCATGACATATAGTAGAAGTTTGTGGCCTTTAATCCCGAATTTGGTCAACTTTGACATTATCTTGTGTGGGGTTTTTCTTGTTTGTTTTTTTTAACTGCATGAGGTTTATGATTAGTTTTTTTTTTTAACAGGAAGATATAAACATCCGAACAGTCGGCATCCCAGTGACAGCAGACATTTTAGAGTAAGTGATTGTTTTATTATGTTTGTACCTTGTATTTTTTGTTCAGCACTTAGCAATAGTGCTATATTATGTATCTGCTTATCACTCAGCTTCTAAAACTTGTAGTTCATCCTCCATATATTCTGTCTCAAATATATAAGGTTCTGCATCAATATTTGTCCCAAAGTAGTCATCATTCACTCTCATGAAGTCTGCCATGAATAGTAGTTGTTATTGCTGAAGAAAATAGCGAATGTTGTGGTGTGTCTGTGATATTAATGTGCCGCCGTATGCTTAATGTACCAGTAGAGGGAAAAATAAGTTTACATTATATACTTACATAAATTGTGTTTAATGTATCCATTAAACAATATCCAACTGTCCAATTGAAAAGTATGTGAAAATACCATCTAAACATCACAAAATACCACCAATTTAGTCAACACTACTGCACTCCGACCATATTGTGGTGTGCTTGAGCTCATAATGCATGAATGCACTAAGATTGGGAACCCGGTGCATGCTGTGAACTTAACCACAGCACGTTACAAAGCCCCAGCCTAACTGGTTAGTTGTCCCCGGCAACCTATGTGTCCATCACAAAATCCTTAAGGTGTTGGGAAAGGTATGCTGTCGTTTCTGAAAAGGACACTGTGACCTTGAGGCTGGTCTCCTACCCCAAATTCGACCACCAAGGGGGCCAGCAGTTGGTAGGGTGCCAACCGGTCCCGACTTCTGGCAGACTCTCCAGCAGAGTACAGATTCCAGTCCAGTGGCGTATCACCTTTGGGGAAAGACCCTTCTTCTCCCCTGCAGCGAGCATCGTAGCACCATTTCTGGCGAGACCCAGCAACCGCGAAAGCCGTTCTAGATAAGTCATGAACCTCTTAAAGCCTCATTTGAAGATGGACGAGATAGTCCAAACTGGGCCCACCCACCACTTCTGTCTCAGGGGAAAGGCAGAACACCAAATCCCAGGGATACGGCGCTCATTTCCTAACATTATGGCTGAAGGGGTGCACTTGGTGGACTTTTCGTCCTCTGTCCGGTACAACACAAGGGAAGGTGCAGGTTCCAATTTCGTTGCAGACGAGTGACAGTAGCCAGTTGGGTGGCCAGACTGCGGTCAAACCGTTTAACCAGCCCGTCACTTTGAGGATGCAGTGGTGTAGTCGGGGTCTTTCTGACGTCCAGCTTTTTACAAACCTTGGTGGACACCTAAGCCTCAAAGTTCTGTCCCTGGTCGCTGTGGAGCTTCTTCAGTACTCCAAAATGGCAGAACATCTTGTTTACCAGGCACTTTGAGATTGTGATGGCACTCTGGTCATGGACTGCGTAAGCTTCAGGCTATTTGGTATAATAGTCCATGGCTACCAGAATGTAGAGGTTATCCTGTTCCGTGGTCGGAAAGGGACCCAGAATGGGACCCAGGATGTCAACTGCATTAAGCTCCATGGGAGCCCTCACTTGGTACTGTTGCAAGGGAGTATGTGATTGCTGGTTGAGCCCCTTCTTCACAGTGCAGGTGTCACACAGATTAACATAGAGTCCCTCATCATGCCAGCTGCGATCTAGAAGATCGTCACAGCTGAGGAGACTAGACCACTGAAAGTAGAGGGCTTTAGTCTACTCAGGTCTATGCTGAAACTGCTGACCATGCTGGTTGTTGACCCGTCCTCACCTAATCCTGAACCCGAGAGAGGACAGGATCTTGGCTTTGGTTACACTGATGTTGTTCCAGATCGATGTACTCTGGGCTGGGGTCATGGTTTACAGGGTCATCAATTGATGTTGTCCATAGAAAGCTGCGACCACAGGTCTGTGAGAGCCAGTGATATTCCCTGTTTGAAGTGACCAAATACTTATTTTCCACCATAATTTACAAATAAATTGTTTAAAATTCCTACAATGTGAATTCCTGGATTTTTTTTTCACATTCTGTCTCTCACAGTTGAAGTGTACCTATGATGAAAATTACAGACCTCCGTCATCATTTTAAGTGGGAGACCTTGCACAATCGGTGGCTGACAAACAATTTTTTTTGCCCCACTGTGTATGCATATGTACGATTGTATGTATGTATGTGCCAATATACATGTATATGAAGATCGACCCAAAATATCAGGTGCGGTGGCCCGGGAACAAGGGACGACCGGAACACGCAGGCAGGCCGGATATATGCTTTCAATGAACCTAAAGTAGTATTATTTTGGGGATTACTCTCATGCATGCATTATCTTGATATCACTCCCCTACTTTGTACCATTACCTTGCTGGTAGTAAAATAACATTCATAAAACCAGCAGAATAATGTCCAACACTTTTTAAATAAGATTCACAAACCTGGATCTTCACCCGTTTTATTACAGCTGGTGTCGAAATTTTAGTTTAAAAAAAACGTTCTTATATTCATGTTTACATTATTCCCATTGGTGTGGCTTAGCTACTTAAGCGCTTCTTCTTGAGGGGAGGCTCACGCAGGCTGGATGCAACCTACTTTACGCAGATGATGGCTCTCTGTTGGACTCGGGTATTACTTCTGCACGTTTTTTATTGTTTAAGAGTGTTATGCATTTTATGTCTTCTAGTAATCTACTAATCTCTTCCTGCATTGTGGCCTCGCCTGTCCCACCTGTTTAAGATCAACTAGTTGTTTGTGGTGCAGGCACCCCTGACTGAGGTGGTGGCCGCTATTGTGGTTTGTGGCGGGGTGTGCGCGTGGTTGTTGTCGGAGCTGGCGGTCTTGCCGGCTTTGTTTTTGCTTGTTGTCATGATGGTTGGTTTGTTGGGTGACTCGTGCCGTCGTCTGGGTGCGGTGTGGGGGGGGGGGGGGGGGGGGGGGGGTGTGGATCGGCCGATTTTCTGTGGATGGTGGGTTTAGTGGCTGGATCGCTCCTCCACCAGCTCATGTATGTATTTGTTTGCATATATATATGTATATATATGTATATATATATATATATATATATATATATATATATATATATATATATATATATATATATATATATATGTGTGTGTGTGTGTGTGTGTGTGTGTGTGCACATGTATGTATGTGATTGTATATTTGTATATAATATTTTTCTATTTATATGTATACATATTTTGTATCTATTATTAGTATTGTTGTTATTTTTTTGGGGGGGGGTCGTTGGGCACTGAGGTCGCCCTTGGAGCCTGCTTGGCCTATAGGAATCAGCATCTCCGGCTGCGTGTCTGGGGCCCCTGGGTTCCGCCGCGCACCCTTCTTACAGATGTCTGTTATTGTGGTGGCCTTCATGGTCTAGTCCAGTGGTTCTCAACCTTTGTTCAGTGATGTACCCCCTGTGAATATTTTTTTAATTCAAGTACCCCCCTAATCAGAGCAAAGCATTTTTGTTTGAAAAAAAAAGATGAAGAAGTAAAATACAGCACTATGTCATCAGTTTCTGATTTATTAAATTGTATAACAGTGCAAAATATTGTTAACTTGTAGTGGTCTTTTTTGAACTATTTGTAAAAAAAAGATAGAAAAATAATTAGTGATTTAATTCTAAGTAAAGATTTCTACACACAGAAGTATTCATCAACTTAAAGTGCCCTCTTTGGGGATTGTAATAGAGATCCATCTGGATTCATCAACTTAATTCTAAAACATTTCTTCACAAAAAAAGAAATCTTTAACATCAATATTCATGTAATATGTCCACAAAAAAATCTAGCTGTCAACACTGAATATTGCGTTGTTGTATTTCTTTTCACAGTTTATGAACTTACATATTTTGTTGAAGTATTATTCAATAAATATATGTATAAAGGATTTTTGAACTGTTGCTATTTTTAGAATATTTTTGAAAAATCTTCAAGTACCCCCAGGGGTACGAGAACCACTGGTGTAGTCCCCAAGTGCGGTCTCTCGTGGCCCCTTGGTGTGTCGCTGGACATGCTGCGGTGTTATATGCGGCCAGCTGCTGGGGTAAGTGGCCTTGTGTGTCAGCAAGTCTGTATTCCCCACTTTCCTATTCTTCATTTTTTTTTTTTGCTCCACTGGGGCAGTTGCTCGATGTTCTATCTTCATTGTAGGGGTCCCTGCAAGTGAGGCGAGTGGTTCCCATCGCGCCCTGCAGGGCGTTCCTGCTGTGGCTGACTTGAGTTGGTCAGTCTTGGGCTGGCTCCTTCGTGCTCTCTTCGATTGCTTGTGGGGCGGTGTTGTTTAGCTGCGGAGAGCTTCTGGGCCCCTCAGGGTGGGGCTTCCCATCTTTCTGCCTGCCTGCAATTACGCCATTAGCGAAAGTGAAACCGCTTCTATCAGGACACAATCTCGAGAAATTAATTCACGCTTTTATCTCAAATTGTTTAGACTACTGCAATGCCCTGTATGTAGGCCTTAGCCAGGCCTCCCTCGCCATCCTGCAGCTCGTGCAGAACTCTCCCGCTCGTCTGCTAACACAGACCCGCAGACGTCAGCACATCACCCCTATATTAGCGTCCCTTCACTGGGTCCCTGTGCGTTACCAAATCAATTTTAATCTCCTTCTATTTGTTTTTAAACGTCTAAACAACCTCGCGCCAACATATCTCTCCAACCTCCTTCAGCCTTACTGGCCCACTCGATCCCTAAGATCAGCCGATCAGCTGCTACTGACGGTCCCTGACACAAGGCTGAAGCTTAGAGGTGACAGAGCTTTTGCCGCTGCTGCTCCCAAGCTCTGGAACAACCTACCTCTGAGTGTTAGACAAGCCTCCTCTCTTCCTGTTTTTAAATCTCTCTTAAAAACATACTTTTATTCCATGGCTTTTAACACTGTGATATCCATCCTGCAATGGTGCCCCATTATACACCTGCTGTGAACCTGTTTTTATGTTTTATTTTTTTATTTTTATTTTTTTATTATGTTTTGTTTGTGTTGTGTTGTGTTTGATCGGTTCTCGTTTTTAACCTGCCCATTGTACAGCACTTTGGCTACCCCTGTGGTAAATTGTTGTCTCCTGCTTATCCTGTGCCTTGTCCTTTGTTGGGTGCATTGTTTACAGCCTGCTGCAGTCCTGCCTGGTGGGTCCCTTTTTTTTGAGAACGGCTTTTGCTGTTTTGGGTTGGGAGACAAATATCTTGTACATAAGACATACATACCTACAAAAACACAATTATTTGTTTATACATACATACATAGGTACAAACGCGCATACGTACACAAATACAGTACATCCATACACACACAGGGTACATACATCCACACGCACACTCACTGTAAAAACATATATGGATAGATAGATAGATAGATAGATAGATAGATAGATAGATAGATAGATTGTACTTTATTGATTCCTTCAGGAGAGTTCCCTCAGGATATACGCACATTCCTTCAGGAAAGTTCCCTCAGGATATACGCATATATATATATATATGTCTTAATTAGATTATCCAGAGAATAGTGCTCGATACCGTGGTAGAGCGCAATATATTTATGTGTGGGGAAAAAAATCACAAGACTACTTCATCTCTACAGAACTGTTTCATGAGGGGTTCCCTCAATCATCAGGAGATTTTAATGGAAGCATTCACGTACCACAGTTTATATAGGGCACAGAACAGGTAGGTACAGGCAGGCGTAGGGGTGTGGTGATTGGCTCATGTGTTACCTAGAAGGTGTCTCCTTTTGTGACGGCATGCTGATACAATTTCACTGCGCTTGTTGAGGGCTGACAGCTCTGGTTGGTATATAATAAACAGTTTCTCTTTTAAGCATAGGTTGCATCTTTTGTTACCACTGTTGTAAGGTGTGCTGATTGCAAGAATTTGCCATGTTATTGAATATTCAACATTATTGTCTTTGAGGTTCCAAATGTGCTTGCTGAGTTCTGTAGAATTCCGCAAGATCTGGTTTCTAAAGGAGGCCTTGTGTTTATTCCATCTGGTTTTAAACTCTCCTTCGGTTAATCCTACGTACGTGTTGGATGTGTTAATGTCTTTGCGTGTTACTTTCGATTGGTAAACGACTGATGTTTGTAAGCACCCCCCGTTGAGAGGGCAATCAGTTTTTTTGCGGCAGTTACAGTCGTTCTGTCTAGGGGCAGACGGTCCTTTTGATCAACAAACACTTCCCCAAAGGCAACACCCTAGGAAAGGTATTCAACAAGAACAGCATTAAATTGAGCTACAGCTGTATGAATAACATACAACAAATTATTTCAAATCACAATAAAGCAATTGCAAAAGGATATATATACATGTACTGTACATACACAAGAACATATGCATACATATTCTCATTCATATATGTCAATCAATCAATCAATCAATGTTTATTTATACAGCCCTAAATCACAAATGTCTCAAAGGACTGTACAAACCATTACGACTATGATATCCTCGGAAGAACCCACAAAAGGGCAAGGAAAACTCACACCCAGTGTGCAGGGAGAATTCACATCCAATGCTGACTATGAGAAACCTTGGAGAGGACCTCAGAAGTGGGCAACCCCCCCCCCTAGGGGACTGAAAGCGATGGATGTCGAGCGGGTCTAACATGATACTGTGAAAGTTCAATCCATAGTGGCTCCAACACAGCCGCGAGAGTTCAGTTCAAAGCGGATCCAAGAGAGTCCCGTCCACAGGAACCATCTCAAGCGGAGGCGGTTCAGCAGCGTAGAGATGTCCCCAAACGATACACAGGCGAGTGGTCCATCCTGGGTCCCGACGAGCGGTCCATCCTGGGTCTCGACTCTGGACAGCCAGTACTTCATCCATGGTCATCGGACCGGACCCCCTCCACAAGGGAGGGGGGGACATAGGAGAAAAAGAAAAGATGCGGCAGATCAACTGGTCTAAAAAGGAGGTCTATTTAAAGGCTAGAGTATACAGATGAGTTTTAAGGTGAGACTTAAATGCTTCTACTGAGGTAGCATCTCGAACTGTTACCGGGAGGGCATTCCAGAGTACTGGAGCCCGAACGGAAAACGCTCTATAGCCCGCAGACTTTTTTGGGGGCTTTAGGAATCGACGTAATGCCCACCCCTGCTCTATGCAATTCTGCTTTCTCTGTGTTTTCTCCAACGTGTTTCATTGTGCATTGTCCTGAATCGTGTCGTTCCTGCAGCAAACATCCGTTCCCGCGTGATGAGCTGAGTGTCTCGTCTTCTCGGTTGTTCCTCTTCGTTCCTCTTCGTTTCTCTGGATCTCGACCTACCGCCTGGACATGGACCTCTGACGCCTCGCTATCTTCCCGACTACCTGCTTGTCTCACGGATCTTTGAGACTGCCCTGCCCCTTTTGGAATTGCCTCTTGCTCAATACTCCGGTAATACTCAGCAATTAATTCCCACACATAGTCACACAAATACACCCTTTTGGCTCAGTCACACTTCATACCCTTGTTTATTATTATTATTATTATTTATATATGTATATCATATACATGTATAAAATAGAGCTTAATACTATGCTCCTTTTGTATGTGCCATCTCCTCCTCCTGTACACACAACAATTTGTAGAGTAATAATGTACATTGTCATGTTTGTGTTATTAATATTTACTTCGCCAACTGTTTCTTTGCTAACACTTTGCGTATCATAGTTGTACATATTGTATGTGCTGATGTTGTTCTGTTGTTGTTGTCGTTTTCTCTGTGTCTTATGTTCCCGTAGTCCCCGCATGTTCCCCCTTTGTCTTCTTTGTTTTCTTCTTTCCATCCTCTCCTGCTCCAAACATTGTATACATCCATTTAATAAAGTCCAATACAAATAAGGCAACAAAAGAAGTATCCCACACGTCCCATTTCTAAAGTAAATCTGTATAGAAGATATGGGATTCTACATCAACTATATGAGTGTTTTCAACCACTGTGCCATGGCACACTAGTGAGTCGTGAGATACAGTCTGGTGTGCCATGGGAGATGATGTAACTTCACCTAATTGGGTTAAAAATAATGTCTGCAAACCAGTAAATATAATCCGCAAATAATGTGCCGTTGTTGAGTGCCTGTGCTGTCTAGAGCTCGGCAGAGTAACCGTTTTATACTCTTTCATATCAGTAGGTGGCAGCAGGTAGCTAATTACTTTGTAGATATCGGGAACATGGTTTGTCGTGATCACAATATTTCGGGAGGCAGCGAGTAGGTAAAAGGCTATCTAACGCTTAAACCAAAAATAAACAAAAGGCCAAGTGCTACTAGGAAAAGGCATTGAAGCTTAGGGATGGCTATGCAAAACAAAACTAAAACCGAACTGACTGCAAAGTAAACAAAAACAGAATGCTGGACGACAGCAAAGACTTACAGCGTGTGGAGAAGACGGCGTCGACAAAGTACATCCGTACATGACATGATAATCAATGATGTCCCCACAAAGAAGGATAGCGTCCGCACAACTTGAATAGCAATAAATTGCGAAAACAAAGCAGGTGCGGGGACTAGCACTCAAGGAAGACATGAAACTGCTACAGGAAAATACCAATGAAACAGGAAAAGACACCAAAATAGGAGCGCAAGACCAGAACTAAAACACTCCACACAGGAAAAAAGCAAAAAACTCGAAATAAGTGACGGCGTGATGTGACAGGTCGTGACAGCACACCTACTTTGAGACTTTGATGCATGCTTGGTTATGGTTTGAAATCATATCCAACAAATGTGAGAAGACTTTTTATAAGTCAATATCAGCTGCTGAGTTTCATTTTTTTGTTTTCTGCTGGCGGTGTGCCTCGGGATTTTTTCAATGAAAATAATGTGCCTTGGCTCAGAAAATGTTGAAAAATACTGAACTATATAATGTGCCTAAGTGGCTGGACATCCATCCATCCATTTTCTACCGCTTATTCCCTTTTGGGGTCACGGGGGGCGCTGGCGCCTATTTCAGCTACAATCGGGCGGAAGGCGGGGTACACCCTGGACAAGTCGCCACCTCATCGCAGGGCCAACACAGATAGACAGACAACATTCACACTCACATTCACACACTAGGGCCAATTTAGTGTTGCCAATCAACCTATCCCCAGGTGCATGTCTTTGGAAGTGGGAGGAAGCCGGAGTACCCGGAGGGAACCCACGCATTCACGGGGAGAACATGCAAACTCCACACAGAAAGATCCCGAGCCTGGATTTGAACCCAGGACTGCAGGACCTTCGTATTGTGAGGCAGACGCACTAACCCCTCTGCCACCGTGAAGCCGTGGCTGGACATGACATGTTTAAAAAAAAAACAACTAGATGTAGTAGTTTTCAATGTTTTGTAGTGCATTTCTGTCCAACTTTTTCCCTGTGACGCCATTCTTTGTACTCACAAGCTTGGTTCTGGACATTGCCGCTTAGTTTTATGTTTTTGACTTGAACTGTATGTGATCACACTTTCCTGGTGTACAGACTTACAGTAAACATTATCAAAGCATATTAGGAAGTGAATAAGTCTTGCCTTCTTCTTTCTGTCTCTATGCAAATGTCTGTTCATGGCTTCAAAAATAGCCTACAGTTGTACTTTTACACACACACACAACACACTCACACACACACGCATGCATGCACACACACACACGCACACGCACGCAAACACACGCACGCACGCATGCACACACACACACACACCCACACACGCATGCACACACACAAACACACACACACACCTTGCTCCAGTAGCAGGCAGTAAGAGCTCACCAATGGCGTGTCAGTGTGTTCAGTGACCACAACGTCTCATTACAGCGGCGATCAAAGAGACAAGAGGTGCACAACAGCAGGGTCTCTCTTCGGCTCCCCGAGAGGCACCGCCCCCTCTAATCTCAAAGGTCACATTTAGCCATTCAAATATAAAACAGCATCACATTACACACATGACCTGCAGGGGTCCAAACCAGATTCAACTACAGACAAAAACCTTACAGCTGATGACAGTGTATCCTTAAGCAACAAAAGGGAATAAGCGGTAGGAAATGGATGGATGGAACATATAGCCAGCAGAGTTCCCAAGAGTATGATGGTGATTTTGTGGCGTTTTGAAGTTTCAAATATTCAGAATATTCGGAGGCCTGTACCACACATAAACCCTCTTTTTTTAAATAAATGTGGAGGCATCCATTCAGGAGGATGGAAGATGATTTTTGATATTTCAACCCCTCCATTCAATACTTTTCCATTCAGTCTCCACCATTCAAAGTTCAGCCAGAAAGCGAGAACTATTGTGGAACCTGAAGTGTCTTAGCCTTGGTTTAAGAGTGTGAATGTTTTCACTGCACCTTTTAAATCTCCAAAGACCAAACATTTGTACAGCAGACCCATTTTCAGCTAACTTTTTCAATTAAACCCCAAAATTCTTATTTTCCTTGCCAGGTTGATGTGAAAATCCAAAGGGAAGAAAAACTTCAAAAATGTGCGATTAATTAAGGTCTGTCTTTAGTTAATCTGATTATCTCAGTTTTAATTTAATTTAAAGGGGTTGCTTGCAACATTCACACATATTCACACAGGGCGTGAACTTTCCGATGTATTTTACACAGTATATCCCACCCTCTTCTGGCTTCTAGGACGTAATGACGTAACTACGTACGTATGTAACACATGTGTTATTAGCTAATAATAGCAATTGGGAAAGATAGTCTTAGCTGTCATTGAATGTATATTCTATCATAACGTCAACATGACTGCAAATTGTTTGTTGCTTCTTTTGGCCTGCTTTTTGTATGTGTGAAGACAGGGTGAGTGACCGCTGCAAAACCCAATCATTGTAATCGTGCTGGTAAAACATATTTTGACTACAATCACTTTGTAGTTGTGAAAAATATAGATCATTTTAACAAAAATGAATTTTGTTAAACCAGGTGTCCCCAAACTTTTTGACTCCGAGGCAGCATTGAGATAAAAAAATTTGGCCGGGGGCCAGGCTGTGTATATATAGAGAAGTAACACAGTGGAGTGTTTTAGGTCTTGTCTTAAGACCCACTTTTATTCTTTGGCTTTTAACACTACGTGAGTTGTGTGGTCCTCTGTCGTCCTCTGTGTTTTTTATACACTTTGATTTCTATTTTACTGTTTTAATTGACTTTACACTTTAAAATTGTTTTTTATCATATTTATTTTTATATTGTTTGTTATATCGTATTTATATTTATTTATTTTTTGTTTTCATTCAGTCATTGGTGGAGCATAATATTGTTTTTTAATATTGTTTTTAACATGGCTGTGCAGCACTTTGGAAACGTTCTTGTTTAAATGTGCTATATAAATAAAGTGGATTGGATTGGATTGGAAGCACGGTGGAAGAGGGGTTAGTGCATCTGCCTCACAATACGATCTTTATGTGTGGAGTTTGCATGTCCTCCCCGTGACCGCGTGGGTTAACTCCGGGTACTACGGCTTCCTCCCACCTCCAAAGACATGCACCTGGGGATAGGTTGATTGGCAACACTAAATTGGCCCTAGTGTGTGATTGTGAGTGTGAATGTTGTCTGTCTATCTGTGTTGGCCCTGCGATGAGGTGGCGACTTGTCCAGGGTGTACCCCGCCTTCCGCCCGATTGTAGCTGAGATAGGCACCAGCGCCCTCCGCGACCCCAAAGGGAATAAACGGTAGAAAATGGATGGATATTTATATATATATATATATATATATATATATATATATATACATATATATATATATATACACAGAGCATGATGATGTCACTTTATCAATGGGGAAAAACATTTTTAGACACTGGTAACAAGGGGTAGAAAACAGATTCAAAAGGACAGATATTAAAAAATAAAACTATAAAATGATACAATTATTTGTTTTTTTAATTTTGGACTTCCCGTGGACCAGATTCAAACCCTGGCTGAGTCTTACCAAAGACTGTAAAAATGGGAGCCATTACTTCCTTGCTTGGCACTCAGCATCAAGGGTTGGAATTGGGGGGGTAAATCACCAAAATGATTCCAGAGCACGGCCACCGCTGCTGCTCACTACTCCCCTCACCTCCCAAGGGGTGGAACAAGGAGATGGGTCAAATGCAGAGGGTAATTTCACCACACCTAGTGTGTGTGTGACAATCAGTGGTACTTTAACTTTTAACTTTATTTTTATTAAAATCCATTACATTGTTATAAAGATTGATACATAAACAAAATCAATGTTTTTTTTAAAGTAATTTATTGTTTTGGCATACTTGAACAGCTCTATTTACATCATTTTCCACCATCTAGCACATAAGGCCCATATAAAAAGACAAATTCACCTCATCAAAAAACAGTAAGAAACATTTTCTGAGCAATAAGTATTTTGTGTTAAACCTGTTGCATATAGTTCTAACCTATAACAACTACTAAAACTAAAGATTACAACATGGCGGAGGTGGTGAAGCAGTCGAAGGGGGGTTGGCCTGGAGGAGGACTTTAGCACATACCGGTAAATTTTAAAAAGGGACAGTCAGAAAATGATTTTAAGTTGGTCTTTCAAACATAATCTATGCAATATTTTCACCAAATAACCACCATTAGGTGTTATGTAGACCAGTGTTTTTCAACCACTGTGCCACGGCACACTAGTGTGCCATGAGATATAGTCTGGTGTATCGTGGGAGATTATGTAATTTCACCTCCATTCATCTATTTGGGTTAAAAATATTTTTGGCAAACCAGTAATTATAGCCTGCAATTGATGTGTTGTTGTTGAGTGGTCGGTGTTGTGTAGAGCTCGGCAGAGTAACTGTGTAGTACTCTTCCATAACAGTAGGTGGCAGCAGGTAATTAATTGCTATGTAGAAATAGTAGTAGGCATCATGCAGGTAAAAAGGTGTTTAATGCTTAAACCAAAAATAAACAAAAGGTGTGTGTCGCTAAGAAAAAACATTGAAGCTTAGGGATGGCTATGCAGAACGAAACTAAGACTGAACTGGCTACAAAGTAAACAAAAACAGAATGCTGGACGACAGCAAAGACTTACTTTGTAGCAAAGACGGCGTCCACAACGTACATCCGAACATGACATGATAATCAACAATGTCCCCACAAAGAAGCAAAAAAACCACTGAAATATTCTTGATTGCTAAAACAAAGGTTATGCGGGGAATATCGCTCAAAAAGCAGACATGAAACTGGTACAGGAAAATACCAAAAAAAGGGAAAAAGCCACCAAAATAGGAGCGCAAGACAAGAACTAAAACACTACACACGGGAAAACAGCAAAAAAATTAAAATAAGTCCTGGTGTGATGTGACAGGTGGTGACAGTACACCTACTTTGAGAAAAGAGCTATAGTGATGCATGTTTGGTTATGGTATAAAGTCATATCCTTGTGGTCTACATAACATGTGATGAATGCTGGTTGTTTGCATTCTGTTTTACATACCGTTTTCAAACAATTTTGGACAGTCTCCTCAGTGCTCTTTATCTACGTGCCTCCACTTTTACTCCCTCTTCGCCCCGTCAGCCATGTTGTAGTTTTTTTTTTCCACAGCGAGTTTACTGACAAATATACTGTAAGTTAGAACTATACGCTACTTTGTGAAAGGAATGGCAACAGCAAAGGATGCATGTGCATGTACGAGCCAGTCTGCCTCATAACAAGAGGATAGAGAAAAAGAAGGAGCTTATTGATTCCACTAGACCAGGGGTCACCAACCTTTTTGAAACCAAGAGATACTTCTTGGGTCCTGATTAATGCGAAGGGCTACCAGTTTGATACACTTAAATAAATTGCCAAAAATAGCCAATTTGCTCAATTTACGTTTAATAAATAAATCTATATATATATATATATACAAAAATGGGTATTTCTGTCTGTCATTCCATCGTACATTTTTTTTCCTTTTACGGAAGGTTTTTGTAGAGAATAAATGATTAAAAAAACACCTAATTGAACGTTTTAAAAGAGGAGAAAACAGGAAAAAATTGAAAATGAAATTTTGAAACATAGTTTATCTTCAATTTAGACTCTTTAAAATTCAAAATTTAACCTAAAAAAAGAAGAGAAAAACTAGCTAATTCGAAGATTTTTGAAAAAAAAAATTATGGGACATCATTAGTAATTTTTCCTGATTAAGATTTATTTTAGAATTTTGATGACATGTTTTAAATGGTTTAAAATCCAATCTGCATTTTGTTAGAATATATAACAAATTGGACCAAGCTATATTCCTAAAAAAGACAAATCATTATTTCTTCTAGATTTTCCAGAGCAAAATTTTTTAAAAGAAATTAAAAAGACTTTGAAATAAGATTTTAATTTGATTCTAAAGATTTTCTAGATTTACCAAAATATATATTTTTTAATTTTAATCATAATAAGTTTGAAGAAGTATTTCACAAACATTCTTCGTCAAAAAACAGAATCTAAAATGAAGAATGAAATTAAAATGTATTTATCATTCTTTACAATAAATAAATAAAAACACTTGAACATTGATTTAAATTGTCAGGAGAGAAGAGGAAGGAATTTAAACGGTAAAAATGTATATGTGTTTAAAAATCATAAAATCATTTTTAAGGTTGCATTTTTTTCTCTAAAAGTGTCTTTCTGAAAGTTATAAGAAGCAAAGTAAAAAAATAAATGAATTTATTTAAACAAGTGAAGACCAAGTTTTTAAAATATTTTCTTGGAATTTCAAATTGTATTTGAGTTTTGTGTCTCTTAGAATTAAAAATGTCGAGCAAAGCGAGACCAGCTTGCTAGTAAATAAATAACATTTAAAAAAATAGAGGCAGCTCACTGGTAGGTGCTGCTATTTGAGCTATTTTTAGAACAGGCCAGCGGGCTACTCATCTGGTCCTTACGGGCTACCTGGTGCCCGCGGGCACCGCGCTGGTGACCCCTGCACTAGACCAATGGATACATTTATATTATAAACGTATAATCCGTTGTGGTCAGAAATGGGAAAAACGTCACCAAATGAGCACACATCTCAGGGTAATTATAAGGCAAGGATGTTTTATAAATATTTCTGCCAAGCCTCCACGGTTTGAATTCACAATTTTGGGGGTTAAGCAGATCCCAAATACACAACAGCAGGTACCAATAGGTAAGAACATATGGTTTGCATATTAGGTCCCCTTTAAAGCAACTTATTGATGCATGTGGGCATTTGACTTCAGCTGTACTGTAAAACTCAATGTCCGTGGAGTCTTTTGAGTTGCGTAGAGTTTCTACTTAATTCTCAAAATGTTTTATGTCACAGATCTCAAGGCACTTGCATGTGTGCCGCAGACTACAGCTGCAGTCATTGAGTCAAACAGCTGTAAAATAAACCCCACAATGTTCACAATTAAAATCTCTCCAGTGATTTGAGCAAGCTAATTTCGTTTTCATTCTTTAAATGACACAGTGAGTGGACACTGATGGTGGCAGCTAATAACATTGCAGCGCCAACAGCAGTTCCTGGGGATCTGAGCAGCTGTTCTGTAGTCTATATTGGCCTGTTCTTCAAGTGAAGAAAAAAGGAGCCACCTAGATGAGAATTTTGTGCTTCAGTGGCTATTGAAAGATGAGGCAATAAACTGTTAAACTTGAGTAATCGCACACTCCCTGAGGAATTTTCTCAAATGGGGATGGTCAAAAACCTTGAAATTTGAGCTCTTCACTCGCTGCCTCAGCTTTAAAATTTGATGAGATTCATTATTGTTGGGAGCTGAATACAAGTGTCGTCTGATTACAGGAGCCACCATTATAAGTTCCCACCGGTGGGCATTTTAATGCGAAGACGTCAGTGGGATTAAAATCTCAATTCACTCAGTCAATTCTCTGGTAACCAGATTTCATTAAAAGCCGGCAGGAAGGAAAATGGACTCGAAAGCACAGAAACAGCTGGACTATAAATTATACAAATGTGCTTTCTGCTAACTGAACACACCTTCAGCTTGCAGATGCATTATTATTTAATGTTCAGAGGAGCCGGTTTTATGTAAATTGGAGTCTACTATTCTCCTCTCATTGCCAGGTACTTCCAAACCAAGCAAAGTGAGAGATTATGCAAACCAATTAACATATGAAAATAACGTATTAATATACTGTCTCTGAACTGTATCCAATCAGTTCCTTTTCACTGGCGTGTGTACAAAACAATTAAAATTAAATTTATACAGCTCTTCCTTCCCATATTCTGCAGCAAATGCTGACAAAACTTTTTACAGGATTGGTGTTCTTCCTTAAAGGCACACTGACTTAAAGAATGTTTATCAGAAGCCATGCTTGTAAATTACAGCCTTTGTTTTCCCCTAATGATGTGCACATCCGAGACAAAGCAATGAAATCCATAGTGGTAGCCAGGTGCTAATGAATGCCTTACATTATTCTGCCTGCTAATTACTAGTGCACCATAAATAAAACACAAGACAATCAATTAGAGCTAGACGTGTGTGCGTGTGTGTGTGTGTGTGTGTGCGTGCATGTTTTAGGTCATTGGGAGTGGGCTAGTCAGTACCACTGTGGGATGCAATTTTAAAATGGACAGGGTGCGGATTAGCTTCACATTTTCAACACCAAAATCTCTCCAGGCAAGCAATTTCTGCCTGTATAGATCGCGGTGTAGGTTAATATCTAGTCTCTTTCAACAGGGAGTTCAGCCAAATGTTAAAATGCACATGGCGCCGGATGCCCTTTCCACTAGATGAGACAAAAGACATGCAAAAGGCCGCTATTACCTCACTGGCTTTAATGGAGCTTTACAAAAAGCCTTTCTCTTGCACTTACGCCGGCTGGCTGACGTATAACACTTGATTGGAAGCAGAGCAGGGTAAATCATAGTCCATTAACACTGCATGTACAAGGCCCAAACTGAATGATCCTGACATTATGTGGCCTCTGGTGCGGCCTATCTGCGTGGATTGATGCATAATTTGCGCATTAATGTAATTTACATTTTAACACAGTTCCAAACGTAAACTGATTAGTTGATCGCTATCTCCTAATGTGCCAAGAGAAGGATTATGTGTGACATGGTTGATTTGCTACACGGAGGGAAAAAACGACAACATGCGTCAAACACACAGCTCAAGTGTTTCAAGGTAAATTATGCTTTAGGTCACTAGAGTACATTTGCTATAGAACAATTGTGTTCTCATCTGGAACTCTTGTCAACAATAATAATACTAGTCCTTCGTTTACGGACCAGTTATGGCCACAATATAATGATTTACGCAAAGCAGGAATATTTTCTTTTTAACGTTAGAGCCCTCTAAACCTGAAATGACACCCATTAGAGCAGGGGTGTCCAAAATGCGGCCTGCTGAAGCCTTTAGTGCGGCCCACGACACATGGCTTGCTTTCGTCTAAATGTCACCTGTGATTTGAATCAGAGCAACTTTGCCATGCTCTTGTGGGCGAAGATGCAACTGGTGGTCAATGACCATACATGAGTTTCATTTGTAAGGCATTAGAGCACAGCTTCAACTTAAATGACCCTATTCACACAATGTGACCTACTCATGGGTTAAGCTAAAAACCCCAAAACCAATGAAGTTAGCACGTTGTGTAAATCGTAAATAAAAACTGAATTCAATGATTTGCAAATCCTTTTCAACATATATTTAATTGAATAGACTGCAAAGACAAGATTCTTAACATCCAAACCGGAAAACTTTGTTATTTTTTGCAAATATTAACTCATTTGGAATTTAATGCCCGCAACATGTTTCAGAAAATCTGGCATGAGTGGCAAAAAAGACTGAGAAAGTTTAGGAATGCTCATCAAACACTTATTTGGAACATCCCCAGGTGAACAGGCTAATTGGGAAGTGGGTGGGTGCCACAATTGTGTATAAAAGCAGCTTCCATGGACACAGTGGATGTCCTGAAAACCCTGAGGAGAGTGAACCCCCGGAGAGCACCGGGACCTGATGACATTCCGGGCAAGATGCTTAAGGGATGTGCAGACCAGCTGGCGGGGGTTCTCACAGACATCTTCAACATCTCGCTGACCCAGGTTGTGGTACCATCATGTTTTAAGATGGCCATGATCATTCCAGTGCCTAAAAAACCCACAATCTCCTCCCTCAATGATTATCGCCCTGTGGCACTCACACACATCATAATGAAGTGCTTCGAGAGGCTGGTAAAGGAATATATTGTCTCCAGACTTCCACCCCACATTCGACCCATACCAGTTCGCTTATCGCCCTAACCGCTCCACAGAGGACGCCATCTCCTCTGCACTCCACCTGAGCTTAGAACATCTGGAAGGAAAGAATACACATGTGCGAATGTTGTTTCTGGACTTCAGCTCACCATTCAACACCATCATCCCGCAGCATTTGGTGAGCAAACTGACGTCCCTTGGATTCAGTACCCCCCTGTGCAACTGGCTGCTTGACTTCCTCACAGACAGACCCCAGATTGTGAGAGTGGGCGACAACACATCCAGTGCCATCCCCCTGAGCACCGGCTCCCACTAGGCCTGCGTCCTGATTCCGGTGCTGTTTACATTGATGAACCCTGACTGCCTGGTCCTGAACATCGACAAGACCAAAGAGATCATCGTTGACTTCAGGAAGCACCAGTCTAGCCACACTCCACTCTTCATCAACGGCACAGCGGTGGAGATGGTATGCAGCACCAAGTTCCTGGGGGTGCAGATCACTGACAATATAACCTGGTCCCTACACACTAGAGCTCCTGTAAAAAGAGCTCAGCAGCGCATTCACTTTTTGCGTCGGATGAAAAGAGCACAGCTCCCTTCCCCCATTCTCACCACATTCTACAGAGGCACGATAGAGAGCCTACTGACCAACTGCATCTCTGTCTGGACTGGAGCCTGCAGTGCCTCAGACTGGAAGTCTCTCCAGAGAGTGGTGAGGACGGCGGAAAAGATTATCAGGACTCTTCTTCCTCCAATCCAGGAGATCGCAAAAAGCCGCTGCCTGACCAGGGCTCAGAAAATCTTCAAAGACTCCTCCCACCCCCACCAAGGACTGTTTTCACTGCTGGACTCTAGGAAGAGGTTCCGCAGCCTCTGTAGCAGAACCTCCAGGTTCTGTAACAGCTTCTTCCCTCAGGCGGTAAGACTCTTGAGCACATCATAACTATCCCCTCAATTCCCCCCAAAATGGATTAATTCGCTAGAATAAAAAGACAATATAACATACAAACGTTTGTCCATCCATAAACCTGGATGCATATGCAAAAGTGCAATATACGTACAGTAATCTATTTATTTATATCTGCACCGTATTGTTTTTTTTATCTTGCAATACCATGAGCTAATGCAACGAAATGTTGTTCTTATTTGTACTGTAAAGTTCAAATTTGAATGACAATAAAAAGGAAGTGTAAGTCTAAGTCTAATTCATTCAGGTTTTGGAGCAACATATGTTGCCATCCAAGCAACGTTATCATGGACGCCCCTGCTTATTTCAGTAAGACAATGCCAAGCCACATGTTATAACAGTGTGGTTTCATAGTAAAAGAGGGTGGGTAATAGACTGGCCTGCCTGTAGATCACACGTGTCTACCATTGAAAATGTGTGGCACAATATGAAGCGTAAAATACAACAGCGGGGACCCCAGACTGTTGAACAACTTAATCTGTACGTCAAGCGGGAATGGGAAAGAATTCCACCTGAAAAGCTTCCAAAATTGGTTTCCTCAGTTCTCAAACGTTTACTGAGTGTTGTTAAAAGGAAAGGCCATGTAACAATGTATTGTTTAACGTGGACCCTGACTTAAACAAGTTGAAAAACTTATTCGGGTGTTACCATTTAGTGGACAATTGTACGGAATATGTACTGTACTGTACAATCTACTAATAAAAGTTTCAATCAATCAACACCGTGGTAAAAATGCCCCTGTGCCAACTTTTTTGCAATGTGTGGCTGCCATAAAATTTTAGGTTGATGATTATTTGAAAATAAATAAAACGTTTTTCAGTTCGCACCTTAAATATATTGTATTTGCAGTCTGTTCAATTAAATAGAAGTTGACCTTTGACTAGAGGGAAAGGAATGCTGGTAGCTGGTACCCGTCAGCTGCATGGAATGGTGGCAATCCAGTTGCCGAGCTAACGAGAGAATTGTGTGTGTACTCAATCTAGGGAGGTTCGGCTGACCACGTTGAGGGTTGCTAATGGCAGACACATCGGATGGCCGCCTCAACGTCTTGGTTGGTGCGTTGTTCTGTCTGCCCGTTTCTCTTGGGGTAGTAGCCTGAGGACAGACATGGTGATGCACCCAAGGACCTGCTGATTGCACCCAAGACTGACGTCAAAAACTGAGGTCCCCTATCGGAGACCACCTCCATTGGGATGCCATACAGCCGGAATGTGTGTTACCATTAGAGAAAGGTAGTTTGCTAACAAAGTCCAAGGCGATGTGCAACCATGGTCGAGCCGGGATGTGTAGGGGAAGGAGAAGCCCCCATTGGAGCTTGATGGGACGCTGTGTTCCGGGCGCAAATTGAACAAGCAGCCACAAATCCATGAACTTCTGCTCGTAGCGTAGGCCACCAAAATTGCTGGGCCAAAAGGAAAGTTGTGCGACTGACTCCGGGGTGACAAGCGACTTTGGCATTATGGCCCCAACCTATTTCTTCAGAACGCAGAATGGTGATGACAAACAGTCGCCCAGATGGACACCCCTATGGGGACGGAGCATACTTGAGGCCGTTCTTGACCTGTCTTTCAATGTCCCATTGCAGGCCACCTAGGATGCAGGAATGAGGTATGATTGGCTCCGGTAGTGTGTCATCAGTGGGGCTCATCTGGCTTAGTGTTCTGAGAGCCCGAGCGGAAGGTGATGATGAGGTTGAAGCGTGTGAAGAATCATGCCCACCTGGCTTTACGTGGGTTGAGTCTTTCAGCGGATAATAAGCCAGGTTTTTTGCGATCTGTGTGAACGATGAATGGAAGTTCAGCTCCCTCCAACCAGTGCCTCCACTCATAAAAGGCCAGGGCGACAGCCAGCAGTTCCTTCTTGCCAATGTCGTAATTACGTTTTGCAGCAGTCAGGCGATGAGAAAAGAAGGCACAGGTGTGCAGCTTGTGGTCGATGGCAGAACGCTGGGAGAGGACAGCCACCACGCCAGTATCAGACGACCTCGACAACAGATTGAAAAGACGGGTTAGGGTGAATCAGTACCGGTGCAGTGGTAAAAAACAACTTATGTCTAGCAAATGCGGTGCGAGCCAGTGGACTCCAGACAAACGACACCTTGGGGGATGTGAGCTTCGTCAATGGTTCCGCAACACGGCTAAAATTACAGTAGGATCGCCGATAAAAATTTGCGAACCCCAGAAACCTTTGAAGGTGTTTCCTAGTTGTGGGGACAGACCAATAAACCACAGCCTCGATCATGGCAGGGTCGGGTCTAAGATGGTCTTTCTCTATGAGCATTTCTCGGCTTTTACAAATAGTTTATTTTCCAGTAGTCTCTGGAGAACCAACCGGACCTGTTTGATATGTTCCTCGAAGGTGGAAGAAAAAATCAGAACATCATCCAGATATATGAACATAAAACGATTCAACATGTCCCGAAAAATGTCATTAATAAAACTACGGGAGTATTTGTCAGTCCAAATGGCATGACCAAATATTCGAAATGCCCCAATGGAGTGTTAAACGCTGTCTTCCATTCGTCACCCTCGCACATCCGGACAAGGTGATACGTATTCCGAAGGTTGAGTTTCGTGAAAAACTTAGCAGAGTGGAGTAGTGTAAATGCCAAGTCCACAAGGGGAAGAGGGTCCTTATTTTATGACTGTAATTTGGTTAAGGGTGTGATAGTAAATGCGGAGGCGCAGTGATTTGTCCTTTTTTTCAATTTAAAAAATCCAGCAGCTACAGATGCTAACGAGGAGCGAATAATACCCACAGCTAAAGAAGATGAAATATATTGCTCCAACGCCTTCTGCTCGTTCTTGGAAACATTGTACATACATGAGGAGAGTAATGTGGAGTCCAACAAGAGGTTAATGCCACAATCATATGATCGGTGAGGGGGGAGTGACAATGCCTTATCCTTACTAAACACCATCCTTAAATCATGTAACTCTACTAGTACCGTAGTGAGTTCAATGATTTTAGCTGGTGGAGTGTAGTTAACAGTTTAAGCATGAGCAGCGGTGCAAAGACTGTGTGTAACACTCCAGTTAAAAATCATAACACGAGGCCAATCGATGTGAGGGTTTTGTTTTAGAAGCCAGGTTAATCTAAGTACAACTGGAGCAGTGTGAGAAGGTAATATAAAGAAACTTGGTGACTCATGATGATTGCCAGATAGGCGAAGTGATTTGCGCGCAGTGATTGAATGCTCTGGTGGGGCGTGTCCGACAGCGGGAGAGAGAGTGGTTGCACTACAGGCAGAGACCCAATCGTTGGCGTAGCTCGCGTTCAGCGGACGTGAGGTTCGCATGGGCTCGTCCACCTTCCACGCTGGAAGGTCATAGGTCCTCGGGGGCGAGCCAGGCGTGGTGAAGCGAGCGTTGGAATGGTTCTTCTGGGTTGTCATCACGGCGCTGCCTCGTCGCGACTCGAATTGCTCCTCCATCAACCGCTTGTCGATGATCACGGCTCGCTTGATCAAGTTTTCCAGCATGTTTGGGAGACCCACCGAAATCATCATCTTGGGGATATCCTCTGCAAGTTCAAGATAAAAGGCATCCAGAAGGGCTGAGGAGCTTCAATCGCTCTCAGCTGCTCTTGTGCGAAAATCAATAGCGTAATCAGAAACGCCACGCCGGCCCTGACGCATCTTGAAAAGGGAGTGTGCTGCTTCCCTGCCAGGAGGGTGTCGTTGAAAAATCTGAACCAGTGCTTTGGAGAACGCCAGAAAAGATGAGCTGGTGACGGTATTGCATCTCCACTCTGCCGTAGCCCGTGCTCCTGCTCGCCCCGACAGGAGAGATATGGCAAACGCTACCTTGGGCCGCTCTGTTGCAAAAGCCGCAGCTTGCAGCTCAAAGTGGATTTCGCACTGGGTGAGGAACTGCTGGATGTCATCGGTATTCCCCGAGAATCTCTCCGGTCAGGATAGCTGGGAGTACCTGACCGCCGCTGCTGAAGCCTGGACCAGCTCCTGGACTGGACAGAAGTGGCGACGGAATCAGCCATAGGTGTGGGCTGGGTGCAAGCAAGCAGAGTGTTGAGATGGGAGGTCAGGCTTTTCATCATGGAATCCTGTTGCCCCTGTTCCTCGCAAACCCATGCCCATGTTTTTTAACTGCTTCTCCTCCTCAGTGGTTGAGTTTGACTGCATAGAGCCATCTTGACGGGGTCTTTCTCTGCGAGTTCCATCTTTCTGGTCGGTTCCAAATGTTATGATCTCGTATGGTGCGGAACCCAAGATGCAAGACAAGAGGCCAACTTGCAATTTAAAGTCGTTATTCCAAGGAGGAATTACACAAAAGGCGATGTTGGCGAGGAAGGGAGCACACCATGAAAAAAAACAGCACACAAAACACATATGTAGGGGGACAGTGTGGTGCAGTTGTTAGAGTGGCTGTGCCAGCAACCTGAGAGTTCCTGATTCCATCCCCACCTCCAACCATTCCTAGTCACGTCCTTTGTGTCCTTGAGCAAGACACTACACCCTTGCTCCTGATGGGTCATGGTTAGCGCCTTGCATGACAGCTCCCGCCATCAGTGAATGTGTGTGAATTGGTGAATGTGGAAATAGTGTCAAAGCGCTTTGACTTCTTTTAAAAAGGTAGAAAAGCGCTGTACAAGTATAACCCATGTACTGGTGGTCATACCGGCACATCGGGGCAAACCATACAGAAGGCAGACGTCGGTGCCAACGCGGAAAGGAGCCTCGGAGGGCAAGTCACAAGAAAAAAGCCAGCAAAAAAGAAGTATGTCTGTGCAGAAACCGGAGTGCTAAGCACGTGGAACCAACGCCTCCCAGCTGCCACTACTTAGCTTAAATAGCCCTGTTGTAATTAGTGGCCGGTGTGCCCGAAATCAATGCCACCTGAGGATCGTCTGACTGTAGAACAAAAGAGAGAGAGAGGCGAGGAGAGGGAACACACCAGACAGCAGGTAATCATCACACATACTGTGATGTTCTTTTCATTTCCTTGTGTACACATTGTACACAACATTGTTGTTTGGTCAACATTTTGGAAATATTTAGTTTTTACAGACAATTTTCAAGCCGCTTTCTGACTTCACTTCAGGATTTATATTTTTGTGGGTGGTCATATTTACGTGCCAAAGCCCTCCTTCAGGCCAAGCCCCCTTCGATTGCGTCTCCACCCTATCAGCCATGTTGTAGACTTTAACGCTTCCATATGGAGTCTACTGACACAGTGTTTATCTGTACTTTTTATTAGCAAATTATTTTAGCATGCATGTCCAAATAGGAGCCAGTCTGCCCCACAACAAGAGAATAGAGAAAAACAAGAAACCTACTGACTTCAAAGGTTTTTAGGTAAACCTTTACCATATATTGTATACATTGTCTAATCGACCCACTTCCTAAGAATTTCATCAAGGAGCTGTTTGCACCATCACAGCTAACAATTATTAATTTACTGTGTAACTCTCCTCTGGTACTGTTCCCTTAGCATTCATAACAGTTGTTATTCATCCTCTACTTAAAAGACCTTTTAAGTAGAGGATGACTTCCTTCTAGTTTTGCATCTCCCATTTACATTTATCTCGAAAATCCTCCTGAACGATTAGTGTCTAAAAATATTTTTAGACCGATATATATATATGTATATATACATACATATATATATATATATATATATATATATATATATATATATGCTACCCCAAAAGGGACAATTGGTAGAAAATGGATGGAAATCTATATATATATAGATCTATATATATAAATGGATGGATATCTATATATATATATATATATATATATATATATATATTATCCATGCGTTTGTTACGTCTCGCCTCGACTACTGTAACGTATTATTTTCGGGTCTCCCCATGTCTAGCATTAAAAGATTACAGTTGGTACAAAATGCGGCTGCTAGACAATGCGGCTGCTAGACTTTTAAAAGATTACAGTTGGTACAAAATGCGGCTGCTAGACTTTTGACAAGAACAAGAAAGTTTGATCACATTACGCCTGTACTGGCTCACCTGCACTGGCTTCCTGTGCACTTAAGATGTGACTTTAAGGTTTTACTACTTACGTATAAAATACTACACGGTCTAGCTCCATCTTATCTTGCCGATTGTATTGTACCATATGTCCCGGCAAGAAATCTGCGTTCAAAGGACTCCGGCTTATTAGTGATTCCCAAAGCCCATAAAAAGTCTGCGGGCTATAGAGCATTTTCCGTTCGGGCTCCAGTACTCTGGAATGCCCTCCCGGTAACAGTTCGCGATGCCACCTCAGTAGAAGCATTTAAGTCTCACCTTAAAACTCATTTGTATACTCTAGCCTTTAAATAGACTCCCTTTTTAGACCAGTTGATCTGCCGTTTCTTTTCTTTTTCTTCTATGTCCCTCTGTGTATCGGCTGGGGACATCTCTGCGCTGCTGGTCCGCTACCCTTGGGATGGTTTCCTGCTGGCTCCGTTGTGAACGGGACTCTCGCTGCTGTGTTTGGACTGGACTCTCGCGACTGTGTTGTATCCATTGTGGATTGAACTTTCACAGTATCATGTTAGACCTGCTCGACATCCATTGCTTTCCTCCTCTCTAAGGTTCTCATAGTCATCATTGTCACCGACGTCCCACTGGGTCATTATTGTCACCAATGTCCCACTGGGTGTGAGTTTTCCTTGCCCTTATGTGGGCCTACCGAGGATCTCGTGGTGGTTTGTGCAGCCCTTTGAGACACTAGTGATTTAGGGCTATATAAGTAAACATTGATTGATTGATTGATATATATATATATAGATCTCCATCCATTTTCTACCAATTGTCCCTTTTGGGGTAGCATATATATATATATATATATATATGCTACCCTTTTGGATTCCAAGATGGCGGCGCCCGGAGCTCTTGCTAAAGATGGAACATTTGGCAGAAATACCGGACAATTCTGCAAACTTCATGGCTGGCTCACACCGTGGTCACTCCGTGATCACGTACGACCGCCAGACACTTCTGAATGTGGACATATCGGGCCATTTTGGACTGATAGACGCGTGCTTGCTAGACGTGCTAACTAGCACAGGAATACATCAGCGGCTACATCCAGCGGCCTGTGAAGCACGGGAGTCTAGTAGCAGCGGGGGCCGTCTACGGAGCAGACGCCAGCGGTGTGATCGGAAACGGGGATGTCGAGCGGGGCTAAAAACAAAGCAGAAGGCTAATCCCCACAGAACACCACTTCCCTCCATCCTGCAGCCAGATTTAAATGGAAGATGCGAGACTACTGTTCTGGGTAAAATTAAATTAAAGTTAAATTAGAACAAGTTTTTTCTGCTTTGATTGTTTCAGAGTTGGACATGTGTTCTACTGAGGTGGCAAACTATGATGCGTGCAGTTTATCAAAGCAACAAACAAACAATCGGAACATGCGTTCTACTGAGTTGGCTAACTATGATGCGTGCAGTTTATCAAAGCAACAATCAAACAATTGGAAAATTCCCATCGTATCAATTCCTAGATATGGTCGTAATTATACTAAATGCACTGGGCATAATAATTACAACATTATTAATATTGCTACTACGGATAATTTGATCAAAAATTCCCTAAAACAGCCCACTACCTATAATATAGTTTTTTTAAACATAAGATCATTGTCTCCCAAAACGTTGTTAGTTAATGATATTATCAGAGACAACAATCTTAACGTCATCGGTCTCAGCGAAACCTGGCTTAAACCAAACAACTTTTTTGTGCTTAATGAGGCATGTCCTCCTAACTTTACACATGCGCATATTGCCCGTCCTCTTAAAAGGGGTGGGGGGGTCGCACTAATATACAACAAAAACTTTAACCTTAGTCCTAACATAAATAATAAATATAAATCGTTTGAGGTGCTTACTATGAGGTCTGTCACACCGCTGCCTCTACACCTGGCTGTTATCTACCACCCCCCAGGGCCCTGTTCGGACTTTATCAATGAATTCTCAGAGTTCGTTGCTGATCTAGTGACACACGCCGATAATATAATCATAATGGGGGACTTTAATATCCATATGAATACCCCATCGGACCCACCGTGCGTAGCGCTCTAGACTATAATTGATAGCTGTGGTCTCACACAAATAATAAATGAACCCACGCATCGCAACGGTAATACGATAGACCTAGTGCTTGTCACGATAGACCTAGTGCTTGTCAGGGGTATCACCGTTTCCAAAGTTACGATACTCCCGTGTACTAAAGCATTGTCCGATCATTACCTTATAAAATTCGAAGTTCCGACGCATGTTCGTCAAACTAATAATAATAATAACTGCTATAGCAGCCGCGACATTAATACGGCCACAACGACAACTCTTGCTGACCTACTGCCCTCGGTAATGGCACCATTCCCAAAATATGTGGGCTCTATTGATAACCTCACTAACAACTTTAACAACGCCCTGCGCGAAATCATTGATAACATAGCACCGCTAAAGTTAAAAAAGGCTCCAAAAAAGCGTACCCCGTGGTTTACAGAAGAAACTAGAGCTCAGAAATTATTATGTAGAAAGCTGGAACGCAAATGGCGCACGACTAAACTTGAGGTGCACCATCAAGCATGGAGTGATGGTTTAATAACTTATAAACGCATGCTTACCTTAGCTAAAGCTAAATATTACTCAAATCTCATCCACCATAATAAAAACGATTTTAAATTTTTGTTTAGTACGGTAGCATCGCTAACCCAACAAGGGACCCCTTCCAGTAGCTCCACCCACTCAGCTGATGACTTTATGCAATTCTTTAGTAAGAAAATTGAAGTCATTAGAAAGGAGATTAAAGACAATGTGTCCCAGCTACAACGGGGTTCTATTAACACTGATACGATTGTATATACGGCAGATACTGCCCTCAAAAATAGTTTCTCTCGTTTTGAGGAAATAACATTAGAGGAATTGTTACAACATGTAAATGGAATAAAACAAACAACATGTTTACTTGACCCTCTTCCTGGGAAACTGATCAAGGAGCTCTTTGTATTATTAGGTCCATCAGTGCTAAATATTGTAAACTTATCACTTTCCTCGGGCACTGTTCCCCTAGCATTCAAAAAAGCGGTTATTCATCCTCTTCTTAAAAGACCTAACCTCGATCCTGACCTCATGGTAAACTACCGACCGGTGTCTCACCTTCCCTTTATTTCAAAAATCCTCAAAAAAATTGTTGCGGAGCAGTTAAATGAACACTTAGCGTCTAACAATCTATGTGAAACCTTTCAATCCGGTTTCAGGGCAAATCACTCCAGGGAGACAGCCCTCGCAAAAATGACTAATGATCTATTGCTAACGATGGATTCTGATGCGTCATCTATGTTGCTGCTCCTCGATCTTAGCGCTGCTTTCGATACTGTCGATCATAATATTTTATTAGAACGTATCAAAACACGAATTGGTATGTCAGACTTAGCCCTGTCTTGGTTTAACTCTTATCTTACTGATAGGATGCAGTGTGTCTGCCATAACAATGTGACCTCGGACTACGTTAAGGTAACGTGTGGAGTTCCCCAGGGTTCGGTCCTTGGCCCTGCACTCTTCAGCATCTACATGCTGCTGCTAGGTGACATCATACGCAAATACGGTGTTAGCTTTCACTGTTATGCTGATGACACCCAACTCTACATGCCCCTAAAGCTGACCAACACGCCGGATTGTAGTCAGCTAATACCGCGGCTGGAATATCAGCAACGAACTCTGAGAATTCATTGATAAAGTCCGAATAGGGCCCGGGGGGGCGGCAGATAACAGCCAGGTGTAGAGGCAGCGGTGTGACAGACCTCATAGTAAGCACCTCAAACGATTTATATTTATTATTTATGTTGGGACTAAGGTTAAAGTTTTCGTTGTATATTAGTGCGACCCCCCCACCCCTTTTATTATGCCCAGTGCATTTAGTATAATTACGACCATATCTAGGAATTGATACGAAGGGAATTTTCCGATTGTTTGTTTGTTGCTTTGATAAACTGCACGCATCATAGTTAGCCACCTCAGTAAAACACATGTCCAACTCTGAAACACTCAAAGCAGAAAAAACTTGTTCTAATCTAACTGACTCCTTACCCAGACCAGTAGTCTCGCATCTTCCATTTAAATCCGGCTTCAGGATGGAGGGAAGTGGTGTTCTGTGGGGATTAGCCTTCTGCTTTGTTTTTAGCCCCGCTCGGCATCCGCGTTTCCGATCACACCGCTGGCGTCTGCTCCGTAGGCGGCCCCTGCTGCTACTAGACTCCCCTGCTTCACAGGCCGCTGTATGTAGCCGTTGTAGTATTCCCGTGCTAGTTAGCAGGTCTAGCAAGCACACGTCTATCAGTCCAAAACGGCCCGATATGTCCACATCCAGATGTGTCTGGCGGTCGTACGTGATCACGGAGTGACCGCGATGTGAGCCAGCCATAAAGTTTGTAGAATTGTCCGGTATTTCTGCCAAATGTTCCATCTTTAGCAGCAGCTCCTCGAGGTCGCAGCCCTTCCGGGCGCCGCCATCTTGGATTCAATAATCAATAATTGATTCATTGACTGATATATGGAGATATCTGCTGGAATAAGGCAAGATAGTTTTTAAATACTATATCCCCGCCATGGTTTAAATTCAATTTTGATAAAATATACCAACAGGTTATAAAAGTTGTTTTTGTAGAATCAAACCCTTTTAATTTAGTCTGAAAAAATGTTGAGTTTGTGATGTAGTAAAGCCGCATAATTTGTAGCCTGATGTGGCGAGGGGTAACTGCAAACGCTTTTGGAAACATTCATGTGCACATTTGGCCCACTTAAAATTCAAATTAAAGCTAGTTCTGGGACATCAAATGTTTTTCAACAATTCGTAGGACAAATGTGTGTTCTCATTGATGACAGAAGCACTTAAAAAAAGGAGGGGGGAGTCCAGCACAGTCCCATGATGCAACTCTCCCAGTGGTAACATCTGCTCTATTCTTTCATCTCCCTTCATTGTTCAGTAGGAGCTGTGACATTAAGGAGGAGAATCGTGGCTCCTATACCCGCCTCCAAGTAACCCCCTTTTTCTTATTCCAGTAGTTGGCAGGGTGGCAGGCCCATACAAAGGAGCGTGCACCGGGAGCGCAGAGGGGAGCACCGTTAGAGGAAAAACAGTTTGGGAATTAAGGTCATTAATTTTCCACTTTCAAGGGCTGCCACACAGAAGGAGATAAAGTCAGCATAAATATTCCGCCGAAGTTTCTCCTGTTTTTCTTCTCTCCCCGTTTCCATCGGCAGCCCATTTATCTCCATGCTGTCAATTAGAGGCAAAAGCAAAGAACTAATTAGGAGCTGTGCAATTTTAATTAGCTGTTTTGATAATTAAACTAATTGGTTCCCTTGTGTTTCTGCAATGTGTGCTGAGAACTTTTTTGATATCTGGGCAGCAGATTTCCCGTCCGCTGCTTAATTAGTCACTTTTGCATTAAAAAGGAGCTTTTCTTAATAGCCTTAATTTGCAAGTTGAAAAAAGAATCTACCATCAATAATATGTGTAATTGCTAACCGTTTGATTGTAATTTAGAGGCATGGCCGGACAGCTCTGCATGTCTAATTCCTAATGACTGGGATTAAAGTTGGATTAACTGTTTGGGAAAAGGGATTCACTCTTCCCCTCTTCCCTGCCCACCGAATGACACCTTGTCTCCATTTGATTGGACATGAAATTCAAATTGACAAGAATGCTTTGCTTATAGCGTGTGGATTACTTTCTATATGGCTACTGGCGAGCCTGTCAGGTGACATCAGAGAGATTCCACTTACTCTTTTTTTTGCCACCCACAACCTCACTACAAGGAGCGGAATGAAAAGTGGTTATAATTTAATATGGGCTGTGCTTAAACTTCTGCTCTCAGGCCCTTCTATGCTGAAACATAACACAGAGCAGCCACTAGGAGGAGCTGATCCTTGGCTCTCAATAGTAAACAAAGGCAGAATAGGTCTGACATCAAATGCACCTTTTATTTAGGAGGCTATTTCTATAGAAAATAATATCCTGGCTAGACTTTTTGCTTATTTAACCAAACCAGCCTCGCTTCTTTTTTAAAAGTTTTGCAACAATGCTTTAGGGAATCGGCACTAGAAGCATATCATTCAACATCTCTGAACTTTTACAATACACAGGCCCGTCAGTGGTCTGATTAAAAAGCATCATTCATCCCACTTAGCCAGAATACAATTAAGGGACACGGCTTTAAAAGCCCAGCCCCAAGCCTCTCCCCGTATACATAAAAGGGGCACTCTCCTCCGAGCTTTGCCTGTAAATATCATGTTTGATACGAGGTTTTAATCTGCTTAGCCATTCTGAACTATAGAATGGGCTCATCCTTTCTCTGAATCCCCCCGTCCAATGACCGTGTGCCGGAGGACGACCAGGAACACAACGCCGGCGCACTATCTGATTATGTGAGGTTAATTACAGAGCACTGTTTTGTAGTGGCTGCATTTGAGAGCCACCCATAAATAGACGGGCATAGCTAATGCATGCTCAGGAATGAATTTTAATTAACTGCGTATCAGAGAAGCACACTCAGGGGCCTGTTTCTGCTATGTGGTGAGCCCACTATTGGATGTAGAGTGCAGGAAAGGGTTTGTACCCAAGACAAGCAGAGACACGGCCTACATGAACCATGCGTCCCGGAGAATGTTATGTCTTTGCACCAAAGGTAACCTGGGCTATTTATTATAATGACAAGGGCCCTGATTGAGAGCCACGATGCAACCTGCCCATGTCTCCATATCATGAAATGTGCTAAAAACAGGATCTGTATCAAGATACATGGCGGGAGCAGCTTGCGCCATCACTCCAAATGTCACTTCACTCAAATGTCACTGAGATTCAAATATACATTAAACATCTCCTGCGACATAATTTATGGGCCCAAAAGGTACTGTCGCCCAACATTTGCTGCACTTGTCAGGTAATTGTGGTAAATTCACAACGCACCGCTGTAGTCTAACCCATCATTTCGCACATGTGCCATTTTCTTTCCCCTTTAAGAATGGCCTTAATAGAGTGGCTTTTTCAACATCCGCTTGTCTGATGGCTATTTGAAGTTGATCCCCGTTCCTTTCCATTTTTTCTGCGTGATTGGATTAATTGTGTGTCACTCACTTTGCTAGAGGTCAGCAAACATACAGTCCTGGTCATAAGTCATCAATCTATGTGACCGTGGAGATGAAAAGTCAAGCATGTCAGGCAGGAAGCCGGGCAGACAGGGATCAGACCATTGATTTCAGGGCCAACCCAATCTTACCACGACCTGAGAACTTAAATGGGCTGACCACTATAAGCTTTAAATCTCATATTTGTGCATGAGTAGGCAAACTTCAAATTATAAAAAAAAAAATGCATTTGTCGGTCTAAATGATGATTATTTTCAATGTGGCTTTGCCTAGATGTGAAAATATTTATGTTCAGCTGACTTACCAAGAACGTCAACACGTCTGTGTAGGGCAGGCCTGGGCAATATTTTGTCTCGGGGGCCAAATTTAGAGAAAAAAATGTGTCTGGGGGCCGGCATATCTATTTTTAGGAAAACTAATACAAAGCCTCACAATAAAGTCTGATTGAATACTAGAAATGTTATGACAGACCGCCTTAAAAGTGGAATGGAATTTTTTTTTCTAGCAACGATAAAACCCTGAATATTGAGAACATATGAACCTCACACCTCCTCTCAATTGACATTTTACAATCAAGCCAAATGCAACAAAAATGCAACAAACACAGCGAAATATGAAAGTGAAGAGTCAAAAAAAAAAAAAAAAACATTTACTATCTGATATATGTGATATATCACTAAGCTTTAGAACCTTCCACATCTGTCCCTGACACACACATTTCAGGCTGGCCGCTCTGGAAACACTCTGTGGAAACGCCCCCCACCCACACTGCTTGGTGCCTCGTCTGACCTGCTGTGACCTAGATTACCACAGTAACTAGTAGGGTTGTACGGTATACGGGTATTAGTATAGTACCCTGATACTAATGAATCATATTCGGTACCATACCGCCTCTGAAAAGTGCCGGTCCGCCACACCCTAATATTTTTTTGTTAAAATAAAGCCAATAATTCAATGTTTTCTGGTCCCCTTTATTTAGAAAAGTATCTAAAAGTACCGAAAAGTACCAACATAATATTGGTATCAGGACAACACTAGTCACCAAAATATCATGCAAAAGCGCAGATTCCAACCGTTAAAATATGTTGTACAGTTCAAGACTTACTGCACATTATAATGGCAGCTACGCTTTCCATCTTAAAGATCGGAAAAAAATATTTGGGAATGTACGGCAGGCCTGATTGAAAAGCTTAACGGGCCGCATGTGGCCCCCGGGCCTTAATTTGCCCAGGGCTGGTGTACTGTATACATTCTACCTTACCACTCAAAATGTACACAGCAACTGCGATGAGGTGGCGACTTGTCCAGGGTGTACCCTGCCTTCCGCCCGATTGTAGCTGAGATAGGCGCCAGCGCCCCCCGCGACCCCGAAAGGGAATAAGCGGTAGAAAATGGATGGATAGATGGAATTGTAAACCAGTACAAGAAATTAGATATTCTTAAAGGAGAACCATACTTTTTTTGGTACTTTGCCAATCGTTCACAATCCTTATGAGAGACAAAAACAAATTTTTGGGGGGATTTTAATGATGATAAAAAAACACTTGGAAGATGCAGCTAATGGGAGTCACTGTTGTAACCTTCAAAGCCCTCTAAAATAACTTCATAATCCTCCATCAATGTTAAGTATGTATACACACTGTACGTCTATATATAATGTAGTAACAGACACGTTCATAACACTACGTAATATATTCAATATTTACTGTAGTTTGGTCATTTCAATCATTGCTGGAACATTAATTTCCAATTCCATAGTAGCGCACTTCCGACTTCCGGCAACCACTTGTGTTTCTACTTCCAGATTCAAACGTGAGTGTGTGTTCTATTCATGGTAGACAAGCTAATAGATAATGAAAACGGAGGATGAAATGCTGCTTCTAGAAGCGAGCACGGAGAAGAGTTTAAACCACTGGAGCAGACGGAAGCCGGGAGAGTGAGGTCGGCATGACACGAAACTGCAAGTGTGGAATTTGGAGACCTGCTATTTTGACATAAATGGCAGGATTACCGCCAACAAACGTCGCCGGCCAGATGGTCGAGTGAGTCAAACTTTAATATCAATCATGATACACAAAGCACGCCATGCGTGTTAGTACGACTACAGCACATACGCTGTCCGGCTAGCTGTGTACAGACAAAATATGAAATGTGGGCTAATTCTTTACAGATACTGTAATATGATTGTTCATGTTTTTCAGTCAGTACACATTGGTGTCTTATCGCAGTGTTGTGCGTCACAAAGTCAAACGCGTTTCACGCGTACGTAGAAGCTAGCTACTTTGCCGTAGCTAGCTTTTACTGATAGTACTTTAGCAAGCCGATGTGTTACTACGAATCATAGCACATTCTTGTTTTATTTTGTAATATGTAATGTTAGAAAAGTTTTGATCAAGTGAAAATACTCAAACAGAGAATAATGGTATGAAAACACTCAAATGTTGATTAACAGGAGTGGACTTATGCTTTTTTTTTGCACAAGTCCACTCCAGTTAATCAACATTTAAGTGTTTTCATACCATTATTCTCTGTTTGAGTATTTTCACTTCCACATTGAAGTGGAAAGGTCATTTGTTTATGGTCGACACCTAGTGGTCAGAATAATGAATTAAGTTTAGGGCATGACTCATGATGCAGTAGGTTGAATGATGCAGACGCGTTTGTTACTGGATACTTTCTACTAAGCTTTTTGTTTGGAGACTCTGAATATGTATGCACATATAATCATATGATACTTTTTATATTGACAAATGACATGTTTTAGACTCAAGGACACTTATTACACATGCCAAGCTTGTGTGCTATTATGCACTTAGCTGCTGTGTTAATATCTGCGAGCTCCTTGTAGACTATAGCCGACCATGTTTGCCATGTTCTTATAAATGACTTGACGAAAATACATTACCATACCAACCTTGTGTGATTATTGGAGGACATTTAGATGCCAATTGGCTGTCAAACTTTGCACAAGTAAACACGCAGTAGGACTGCTTGTATCTGAGCTTATTTCTGAGGTTTTAGATGCATGCGGATCCACCCATCCATTTTCTACCGCTCATTCCCTTCTGGGTTGCGGGGGGTGCTGGAGCCTACACCCTGGACAAGTCGCCACCTCATCGCATGGCCAACACAGATAGACAGACAACATTCACACTCACATTCACACACTAGGGCCAATTTATTGTTGCCAATTCACCTATGCATGCGGATATCATCCATTTTTATTTTTATTTATAGCTGATATCGGGCAGATATTCGATATCAATATCAGATCTGGGGCAAAACCGTTCACTGTATATAATATGGGTAGCCACAACAGCGTGCTGTCACGTCGTGGTCACATGGTGATGGGTGTATTGTTCTCCCAAGGATTCAGCAAGTGATACAATAATTTATTGTCCACGCAATCAGACAGCATACAAACAAAAGCAACGTATGCCGAATGCCCTGGGAGAAAAGCTCAAGCTTAGCAAAACAAGCATAGGAATCATAAAGGTAACGGCATAACGGGTTGCATGGAAACACATAAAACAGCCAGGCCGAGTGTAGCAAAAGGCAGGAATAAATAGCTCTCTGATTAGTGCCCAGTAGCAGGTGAGCGTCCCGAACACTAATCAGAGGTAGGTGAAAAAAATCAGCAGCCATGACAACCAAGAAACACAAACCCAGGGTTGCTGAAACAGGAACTGAGGGAATCGAAAACTAAACAAACATGATCCGGGCAATGGATTATCACAGTATTCCCCCTTAAGGACAGATTTCAGATGTCCCCTGAAAAAAAAACTAAGAAAGAGTTAAAAAGTCTTGGTAGGGCGGAGGGATGATTTGGTGGTGAGTCGCCAGGCCAAGTGTCCCCGGATCTAATGGGGACAAGTCAGGTGGCGGCGGCCAGTGGAACACAGAACGTTGAGAAGGCGGGCGCGAGTGGCGCTAGAACCTCAGCAGCCTCTGAGTTCTACGCCCAAGTCTTGGGCGTCGCTGCTGTCTGCACCAAGGGCGTCCCTTAATTGACCACGGAGGGAGCCGTGTTTGTGCGCCTAATGACCGCTTGTGTAGCAGGCCAGCTGGAGGTCGCGCCGGAGATGAGGAAGATGGAGGCGGCGTCGTTGGAAGGCCCGCCAGAAACAAGGACAAGGGAGGCGGCGCTGTGGGAAGGCCCGCAAGAGACGAGGAAGATGAAGGCGGCGCTGTGGGAAGGACCGCCAGAGAAGAGGAAGATGGCAGCAGCCTTGGTGGTGCCGCAGTAGCCGGCTATGGTGCTGCAGCAGCAGCCAAACGGGGTGCTGGCACGGGCACCAGCCTTGGTGCAGGCACGGACACCAGCCTGGGTGCTGGCACAGGGACAAGCCTGGAACTCAAAGAGGAAAGGATGGCGGCGGCTGCATGGCCACCTGGGTTGATGGAGGCGTCTGCAGGCCAATTTGGGTTGATGGCGGACTCTTGCGGACCACCTGGGTTGATGGCGGCATCTGCAGGCCCACCTGGGTTGATGGCGGCATCTGCAGACCCAAATGGTTTGGTGGCGGCGTCTGCAGGCCCACCTGGGTTGATGGCGTGAGAGCCATAGAAGACCAGGCTAACCATGACCTTGGCGGAGGTGGCCTGGCTGGAGGTTGCTGCTAGGCATGCTGAAGGACAGGTGGTGGTGGTTGAGCCGGAGGTAGCAGCCTGGCAGGATGCAGCTTTGGTGGAGCTGGCATTTTAGGAGGTTGCGGCTTGGCAAGACGAAGACCAGGTGGTGGTAATTGGGCAGGAGGTTGCAGCCTGGTTGGGGGAAGCTGTGCCACCTCACTAGCACAGCCATCAGCCCTATCTCCCCCTCTCAGGAAGAAGATACCAGACGCTTGCCGTGTGATATCTGGAACAGTCTTTAAAGGTGGTTGGGGGGGCGGTTAGGAGGGGGGTAGACTCCCCCCTTCTCGATTGTCCAAAAAGTTTATTGCTCCTCCCAACAGGAGACTTTCGAGGAGACAAAGAAGGAAAAACTTGTAAAGTGGGCGGAGCCAAGGTCATACGGAGTGGAGCTTGGAACTTAAGAAGTGGAGCCAGACTCCTTGGTGGCAAGGACTGTCTTGGTGAGCGAGTCTGTAGAAAAAAGTTCTGACAGTGTTCAATGGTAGAATAAAAGTCCTTAGGAGGTGGCTGACGGAATGAATTAGAAAAATACAAACCTTGCTCTTTGACGTCGTTACCAACCGCCGGTAGGGTGACGTCATCGCCGAGGGTATCCAGTAGGCTAACGGCCCAGTCGGTGAATGTTTGGCGAAGTGATTGATTGGATTACCAAACATCTGAGAAGGGGAATACTGGGCTGTTTCTGGCCTGCATCGATCCAGAGGATGGGCTGGAGGGATCAGCGAATCCTGGCAGCGAGTTGAAGCCTTCTTGGACGGTTTCCGTCTTCGCTGACGCGTCCGGTAAGGTGGTGCGGTGATTTCCCCAGGCCTAATGGAGTCGATGGGAACCAGCGAACCTCCGGGGCTCTACATCATACACTCCTTCTCGTCTGGAGAGTAGCCGAGCGTCTCTGCTTCCATAGCTATTAGCACCATCTAGGTACATTCATCCAGCTAGTCAAAACCTGCTGCAGAAGAACAGTATTCTGTTCGCTGTTTTCTGTCACGCCGCCGTTGCATGGTGAGGCGTAGACTATTCTCCCAAGAATGCAGCAAGAACTCTGAAGGCAATGTGCAGGTGAGACAATAATTTATTGTCTACGAAATCAGACAGGATACAAACAAAAGCAACGCGTGCCGAATGCATGGGGAGCAAAGCTAAAGTTTAGCAAAAGAAAAACAAGCATAGGAATCAAAAAGGTAACGGCGTAACTTCTTGCATGGAAGCAAATAAAACAGCCAGGCCCAGTGTAGCGAAAGGCAGTAATAAATAGCTCTCTGATTAGTTCCATGGAGCAGGTGAGCGTCCCAAAAAAACAATCAGAGGCATGTGAAAATAATCAGCAACCATGACAACCAAGAAACACAACCCAGGGATGCTGAAACATGCTAGGTGGCTGATTGGCTGCACCTGCTTTCTGGTTATTGATTAACATCCTCACCTGTTTCTGCTACTAATCACTCCACTTTATATTCTGGAGTTCTCTTTGTCTTAATTGCTGGTCCATTGTTTGATACACGTGATTGTATTCGTTGGTTTTGTTGTTTGTTCTCACGCTACTTATGTTTCACTATGCTTATCTCAATGCTACGTTGGGCTAGTATTCAAGTTGTGATTGTTAGGTCTCTGTGGTGAAGTTCAAGTTAAGATTTACCTTACCTGCAAGCTGCCTGAGGTCCTGCAAAACACTTCACAACATGCCAGCATACAACAGTTTGGATGTTTTTAGAGTGCTTTATAGGCAGAATAGAGCGACTCCAATTGACTCTTTTTATAGGACTTTTGAAAACAATATTAATAATGATAATATTATTATATTAGATTTATATTGCACTTTTGTAGACACAACATGCTTCACAGAGAACTGATAACCCATCATTCATTCACTTCACATTAACACTCTTCATGTTGGTAAGCTACATTTTCAGCCACAGCTGCCATAGGGTAGGCTGTTTATTTACGAGTTACAATGAATAAAAGTAAGAAAAGCATGTGTGTCATTGTCTTATATAGGGATTGTGAATGATGAATCATTTTGGTTTTCTGTTGAAATAAATGGTAGGGCAAGATTGGAGGAGGCAGAGTAGATAATGCTGTGGGTACTTACTGAATGTTTCAGACCACACATCGCTTGTCCATTACTTTCTATGGACTAGACACTAGAAAAACTACAAAAATGCTGTCAAAAGATTAGGAAGCACACAAAGTAGACATGAGAAAATAGCTAACGACAGCACTGTTCTGCTGATAGAGATTGATAAGCCACAATGGATGTTCTGTGGGCATAAAATGGCTACGCTTCAGGCACACAATGGGTGGAAAAAACGTTCGTACACTGAGACAAGTTTCATACAACAAAGCATATCTCTATACAGTCCGTGGTTTGTATATCGAAACAATTGGATAATGTGTTTTTTTTTGTGAATTGACACTTCTTAAGGCACAACAAAATAAAAGACAGGCAGATTCCGGCTAATAGCAAAGACTTCTTCCTGGCTAGGGCAGGACAACACACCGTAGTCAATACACCACTGCCATCTAACGTTTTGGAATTGCAACTGCATGCATAGGCGCCGGTCTACGTTTCTGCCAGTGGGTGCTTAGACGGGCGGTAAATCTGATGCTACTTTTCTAAACACGGGCGGGAGCGGCGCCTATGACTGCATGCAAAGTTTAATATATGATACTCGCAAATGAGACTCAGGAGATAAGATTGTCTCGGTGCGCGAAAAGCATTTTGCTGCGTTTCGTGCTGACTTAGCTTAGCTCGCTAGTTAACTTAGTTGTTAGCTGCTAACAAAGACGCAGAAGTTACCAACACATCGCTGAGCAGCTAAATATCATCTTTGACCAGACTGTGGGGTCTTAAGGGCTCGTCGTCATGGGACCGAAGAGAACCCCAGCGGCGGAGGAAAACGAGGACATTAAAAAGTCACTTCAAGTTCTTTCACAAGACGTAAATGACATACGGATTAAACAGGATATAATTCTTAAACTTGTGGATGAAGTCACGGAGCTCCGTATGTGCATCCAGGAGAGGGATAAGAAGATTGGAGAGTTGGAGAGGAAAGTGGAAGATCTAGAGCAGTATTCTAGACTGAATGATGTGATTGTGACGGGGCTAAAAGTTAAACCCCGCTCATATGCACATGCTGCGGGGAGCGAGAGTGCATCTGGGGACCCGGAGGCTGGCTCGGTGGAGGAGCAGGTTGTGGACTTTCTGGCTTCCAGAGACATTCATCTGGACAAGAACTCAATCGAAGCGTGTCATCCTCTGCCTGCGAAGAGGGACGTCATGCCTGCTGTCATCCTGAGGTTTGTCAACAGGAAAAGAAAGACTGAACTAATGAAACAAGGGAGAAAGCTAAAAGGCACCAACGTATATTTGAATGATCACCTGATCAAAAGGAATGCAGATATTGCAAAAAAAGCCAGGCACTTAAAGGAAACAAAACAAAATACAGAATACTTGGGTCACAAACTGTAAAATATTCATAAAACTGAACGGATCACCTGAACAAGCAAAAGTGCTGGTTGTTAGAGACATACAGGAACTGAAGAAATATGAATAAATATGTAATGAGTGGGACAAGGAGAGTTAAAAAGTACTTTAACAAGTTCATTCAATGGCATACAATCAGTCCTCTGATATTACAGACAACAATTTAACAATACAACAAAGGATTCTAGATTCCAAGATTTTTGAACTAAAATTATCTGAGTATACTGATCACAATTCATTAGACTTGGAATATCATATCGATCCAGATAATATGTTTCCATCATCTGACTCCATTAACTGCAAATACTATTCAGAAAAGGAATATAATAACTCAATAATCTCAAAAGGCACATTTTCAGTCATCCATTTTAACAGTAGAAGCATGTATGCAAATTCCAGTGCAATTCAAGACTACTTACAACATTTTGTGAATCCATTTAGCATAATTGCTATATCCGAAACATGGTTTAATGAAGCAAAAGGCATTGATTTTGAGATAAAGGATTATGATTTAAACTATGTTAACAGAACAAATAAAATGGGTGGAGGAGTCGCTATGTACGTTCACAAGAAATATAAATACAAAATATTAGAAGACATGACTGTATCAGTAAATGATATAGTTGAATGCTTATCAATAGAAATCATTAATGAAAGGAAGAAAAATATCATAGTTAGCTGTATATACAGGTCACCAGGTTCAAATGTGGATCTATTTACTGAGTGGGCTGAAAAAACTTTCTCAGAAATAGTTAATAAAACAATATTTATTTGTGGAGATTATAATATTGATCTCATGAATCCAAATAACCACATAGCAACAGAAAACTATATTAACAGGATGCACAGTATGAGTTTATACCCAACCATTACAAGACCGACTAGAATAACATCGCACAGTGCAACCCTCATCGATAACATCTTCACAAATAATATGCAGTCTTCAAACATCAGTGGAGTAATGGTCTGTGACATAACCGATCATCTGCCTGTATTCACAGTGTATAATGATGAGACCAGTACAGACCTGAATTCACAGCAAAAATATACTTACAAACGAGTTAGAACAGAAGACTCTTTCAATCGATTAAATCAGGACCTAACAATGCAAAACTGGGATTGCGTGTACAACAAAAAGGTTGTGGATAGTGCCTTTGAATCATTTATAGTTATATTTAATTCAAAATATAACCAAAAATGTCCAATAAAAAAATTTAGAAACAACAACAAAACGTTAAAGCACCAATGGTTAACCAAGGGTTTACAAAACGCTTGTAAAAAGAAAAACACATTATATAGACAATTCATTAAATTAAGTAATGTAAAACCTGGCTCAAAAAATGAATATACAAAGAAACTGATTGAAGACTCTGAACATAGATATAAAACATATAAAAATAAATTGACTGATATAATAAGGACTAGTAAGAAATTATATTATACCAATCTATTACATAGGAATAAGAACAACACTAAGGAGGTGTGGGGAATACTTAACACTATAATTAAAGGCAAATCAAAAAATAACTTGTATCCTAGCTATTTCACTGATAACAACCAAGATAATTATAATATGAATAATGTTGTGGAGAGTTTTAACAGTTTCTTTGTAAATGTCGGATCAGAATTGGCAGCCAAAATCCCTGATTATAGCAGCAATGAAATGGAGTCACTGATTGAAATGAATCCAATGAGTATGTTTCTGTTGGGAGTAACTGAAGAGGAAATAATAGATGTTGTTAATAATTGCAAAAATAAAACATCTACTGATTGTTTTGACATAGATATGACACTTGTGAAAAAAACATACATTCCATCACCAAACCACTAACTTATATATTTAACCTGTCCTTCCAAACAGGACAATTTCCTAATAAAATGAAAATGGCAAAGGTAATACCAATATATAAAAATGAGAACAAACACATCTTCACAAACTACCGACCTATCTCTTTGCTCCCGCAGTTTTCCAAAATCTTAGAGAAATTATATAACACTAGATTAGAGAAATTTATAGATAAACATAAGATAATTAATGAAAGTCAATATGGTTTTAGGACAGCAAGGTCAACATCTATGGCAATAATTGATGCAGTAGAAGAGATAACCAATAGCTTAGATAGTAAGAAATATGCAGCTGGAATTTACATGGATCTGAGTAAAGCATTTGACACCATTAATCATCAAATATTACTGAAAAAATTATACAGATATGGAATAAGGGGAGTAGCTTTGACTTGGATAAGGAGCTATTTAACACAAAGACAGCAGTTTGTGAAGATGGGTGAGTTTACATCTGGGCATTTGGACATTGCTTGTGGGGTTCCACAGGGATCCGTTTTTGGTCCCAAGTTATTTAACTTATATATTAATGACATATTTACAGTATCAAATGTATTAAAATTAGTCATATTCGCAGACGACACTAATATTTTCTATTCTAACGATAATTATACACATTTTGTATCCACCCTAAATAATGAACTTGCAAAATTAAAAACAGGGTTACATATAAACAAATTATCCCTTAATTTAAAGAAAACAAAAGTTCTGTTATTCGGCTATTCCAATCCAGGACCAGCAATGAATATAGATGGCGTGATTCTAGAAACGGTGTCAGAAATTAAATTCTTAGGAGTCACTTTTGATAATAAATTGAGCTGGAAACCACACATAAGACATATACAAAGCAAAATCTCCAAAACCATCTCTATTACCAATAAATCCAAATTCTTCTTAAATTACACAGCTCTGCATTTATTATATTGTTCATTGGTCTTACCATATCTAAATTACTGCATAGAAATCTGGGGCAACAACTACAAAACTTCACTACATCCCCTGGTTATACTCCAAAAATGTGCAATAAGAATTCTACACAAGGTGGGATATTGTGACCACACAAATATTTTATTTTTACAATCTAAATTATTAAAACTGCCTGATCTAGTTGATTTTAATACAGCTCAATTACTATTTAAAGCAAACAAAAAGGTTCTACCTGCCAATATGCAAATACATTTCAAACACAGAGAAGGAGTTCATAATCTAAGGGGGTGTAGTACCGTTACTATTCCAACAGTAAGAACTACCAGGAAAAGTTTGTGTGTGTCTGTGCGTGTAGTGAAACTTTGGAACGGATTGGATGTGGGGCTCAAGCAATGTTCAAATGTCCATTAGTTCAAAAACAAGATACAAAAAAATGGTATGGGAAATGTATATGAATGTGAACATGGATGCCTAAGTGTTAAACTCCATCACTGGCTAATAATGATTATTGTTGTTATTATTATTATTATAGTTGTTATTATCATCATCATCATCATCTTCATTATTTTATATGTATTATTGTCATCATTTATTGTCATTGCTATTGCTATTGTTCATATTGTTATTATTATTGTTATCATTATCGATATTATTGTTTAGTCATTGTTGATATTATCATTATTATTATTACTTCTATGACATCACCCAACTAGTTAAACTATATGAATTAGTATCAATGAGGAATACATTGAATTGTGTGTGTGTGTGCGTTTGTCAAAGTGACATATGGGGACATTTTTATGAAATTTCACCTTACATATGAGGACCTGTTGAAATATGAGGACATTTTCCATGTCCCCATATTTCCCGCAATGCTATCGTGTTCTAGACCCTCCCAGCATGTTCCCAGACCAAAAATCTCTGAAGTCTTCATTTGTCAAATTTTCAGAAAAAGTGTGTGAAAGTGTGTTTAATTTTTTTGGTCACCTTCGATTTTGCCCCTAGTGGCCATCTTTGCTATTATGACACACACACACACACACTTGTCCTCATATGTCATATGTCCTCATATGTCATGTGGGTCAGAAACTCACACACTCCAACATTTTGAAAAACATCTAACCATTACAGCAATAAACATACTCTTGAATTCTGAATCAAATAACAACACATTTTCAACTGATCTGATGATCTCATCCTTTTTAGTGTTAGTTTTATCTATTAATTTGGTTTATCTGGAGAGGATTTGGGCTAGACAATTAGTAATAAAGGGATTATGGTGATGATTTAATTTGTTTGATTCAGTATTTTACTGTATTGGACTTTTTGCTATTCTGTTGACTAAAATACAATGCCGCACAATAATTGCTTTAAATGTGCCTGAAATGTAGGTTTTTGCATAAAAAAAACCAACCTTCAACCTTGATTGAGACAAAGGCAATAATTCAAATGCAATTCAAACTACACACAGTATTTAATATTTTCAAATGGTTACAATAGCACATTATTTGGGTATTTTTATATTTGGGGCAAATTTAGGATTAATATGGTGATTGTTTTTGGAGGTATTCACTTTACATGGTGTTCAAGATGGTTACTTCCGCCCACTCTGAAGAGTCTCGGCGTCTGATTGGTCCAATTTTCAGTTAGGCGCCGCCTGATTGGCCGCTGGACGATGTCTGCTCCTAACAGATGGCTAAATCACTAGTTAACTATTTTCATCATGGAAGTTATACAGCTCATGTATCACACTTAATATTGAATATATATATAAAAAGGGTTTTCCAAAAGGACCATTTATAATCGAAATACACAACTTCACACACGATTTTGAGCACAACAGAGCGCTCAGTGAACATCACTTCCGGGACCTGCATCACCGGAGGGGGACATCTATCTTGGTCACAAACCATCTTTGACAGTCTTCGACAGCATGGTTGAATCAGGTGAGCATAAAATGGAGTTTAACGTAATTAAATAGACCAATGTTTTTTAACATAGGAAAATAGTTCATTATAATCAACAGTTAAATGTTGTTGTTATTAATTGCAATCAGATTTGATTTTATGAGGTTAAATTAAGCATTTCAGTTCTGGGCCAAGGCCAAGGCATTTAACTTTTTTTTTTTAAGTTGCATGGAAGATTATAAGTAGCAGTGATTGGCACACACTAGGTGTGGTGAAATTATTCTCTCCATTTGACCCTTCACCCTTGATCACTATGCAAGTAAACCTTTTCTTAATTTTAAACAAGACAGACTAGAGTTCTTCAAATTGTTTATACTTTTTCTCAAATACAAATATTTCAAGCTGATAAGCACTGTGGAGTTGGCATGTTACTGATATTGTTACATTACTACTTTGTTTGAGAAGCTTCATGTCTGCATTGAGCCTAAATTTAACAGTTTTTGAAGGGTTTAGTTCTTTGTTTTATTTCTGTGTCACTGACTTTTTTCATTTTTATGTGTGGATTTGTTAGGCGCATCAACACATGATATAGACATCGTGCCCAAAAGAAGAGCGAGACGTAATCCTGAGGCTGAAGCCACCGAGTTTATTTGATCTGGATGTGACAAGTCTTGTTTTAAGGCCCAGTGGATCAATGATTGGAAAGGTATGTCTTGTTATGTAACATATCAATGGTAACTGTATCAACATCTCATTTGGATCATTTCCTTACTGTCTAATAGAGGTTGTATTATATGGCTTTAATTAGAAGTGTTTGGAATAACAGCGTTCCACGTCCCAAGAGCTAGCTTCTGTAGCCGAGGATCGGACCGCCAAGTGCCCTGCCTTCGGCTGCCGCCCAGCTCACAATGCACCTGACCTCTATGGCCCCGCGGAGTCTTGTTCACGAGTGGGGGAAGAGTGGATCGTGAGATCGACAGGCGGATCGGTGCGGCGTCTTCGGTAATGCGGACGTTGTATCGATCCGTTGTGGTGAAGAAGGAGCTGAGCCGGAAGGCAAAGCTCTCAATTTACCGGTCGATCTACGTTCCCATCCTCACCTATGGTCATGAGCTTTGGGTCATGACCGAAAGGATAAGATCACGGGTACAAGCGGCCGAAATGAGTTTCCTCCACCGGGTAAGGGTGCTCTCCCTTAGAGATAGGGTGAGAAGCTCTGCCATCCGGGAGGAACTCAAAGTAAAGCCGCTGCTCCTCCACATGGAGAGGAGCCAGATGAGGTGGTTCGGCCATCTGGTCAGGATGCCACCCGAACGCCTCCCTAGGGAGGTGTTTAGGGCACGTCCAACCGGTAGGAGGCCACGGGGAAGACCCAGGACACCTTGGGAAGATTATGTCTCCCGGCTGGCCTGGGAACGCCTCGGGATCCCCCGGGAAGAGCTAGACGAAGTGGCTGGGGAGAGGGAAGTCTGGGCTTCCCTGCTTAGGCTGCTGCCACCGCGACCCCACCTCGGAAAAGCGGAAGATGATGGATGGATGGATGGATGGTATAACAGTGGTATATGAAAACGATGTTACTATTGCTGTTACTTTTACCGGTAACGAGTAATCTAATAACTTTTATGTACGCTACAACGCTGTTACGATGCGTTTTATGTAATCTGGCATGCTACTTTTGATGTGATTGTATGTCAACAAGACAGCGTTAGAAGCACAAAAGGGTTAGTGCAGGTAATATCTTTTTACTAATGAAAGCAACCCCCGGAAGTAATTACGAACACGATATCAAATAGAAAGAGGCCTCATCCACACGCAAACAAAAACATTCAACAGAACTATCTTAACTGCCACTGCTAAGCTAAAAAATACAGCTGAACTATTTTGCTATGTCTGGGCGCTGACGTCCCACGTCACTTGGCAAAAGGCACAGCTTTTTAAAGGCACACACACACTCTGCTCTCATGAAATGTCTCTCAACTGCATATGCTAGATATTTAAAACTTTTCTTTTTCAAGTAACACATTAATTACAAACCCCGTTTCCATATGAGTTGGGAAATTGTGTTAGATGTAAATCCAAACGGAATAATTTTTTTTACAAATAATAATTAACTTAGAATTTCATGGCTGCAATACGTGCCAAAGTAGTTGGGAGAGGGCATGTTCACCACTGTGTTACATCACCTTTTCTTTCAACAACACTCAATAATCGTTTGAACTGAGGAAACTAATTGTTGAAGCTTGGAAGGTGGAATTCTTTCCCATTCTTGTTTTATGTAGAGCTTCAGTCGTTCAACAGTCCGGGGTCTCCTCTGTCGTATTTTACGCTTCATAATGCACCACACATTTTTGATAGGACTGCAGGCCGGCCAGGAAAGTACCTGCACTCTTTTTTATGAAGCTGAACACGTGCTGAATGTGGCTTGGCATTGTCTTGCTGAAATAAGCAGGGGCGCACATGAAAAAGTTGGCGCTTAAATGGCAGCAAATGTTGTTCCAAACAGATGGGTAACTTACAGATGTGTAAGTTACCCATGCCTTGGGCACTAATGCACCCCCATACCATCACAGATGCTGGCTTTTCAACTTTGCGTCGATAACAGTCTGGATGGTTCGCTTCCCCTTTGGTCCGGATGAAACGGTGTCGAATATTTCCCCAAAAAATTTGAAATGTGGGCTCGTTAGACCACAGAACACCTTTCCACTTTGCATCAGTCCATCTTAGATGATCTCGGGCCCAGAGAAGCCGGCGGCGTTTCTGGATGTTGTTGATAAATGGCTTTCACTTTGCATAATATAGCTTTAACTTGCACTTACAGATATAGCAACAAACTGTATTTAGTGACAGTAGTTTTCTGAAGTGTTCCTGAACTCATGTGGTGATATCCTTTAGAGATTGATGTCGGTTTTTGATACAGTGCCGTCTGAGGGATCGAAGGTCACGGTTATTCAATGTTAGTTTCCAGACATGCCGGTTACGTGGAGTGATTTCTCCAGATTCTCTGAACCTTTTGATGATATCATGGAGCGTAGATGTTGAAATCAGTAAATTTCTTGCAATTGCACTTTGAGAAAGGTTGTTCTTAAACTGTTTGACTATTTGCTCACGCAGTTGTGGACAAAGGGGTGTACCTCGCCCCATCCTTTCTTGTGAAAGACTGAGCATTTTTTGGGAAGCTGTTTTTATACCCAATCATGGCACCCACCTGTTCCAAATTAGCCTTCACACCTGTGGGATGTCCCAAATAAGTGTTTGATGAGCATTTCTTAACTTTATCAGTATTTATTGCCACCTTTCCCAACTTGTTTGTTGCGTGTTGCTAGCATCAAATTCTAAAGTTAATGATTATTTGCACCAAAAAAATGTTTATCAGAGTGAACATGAAATATGTTGTCTTTGTAGCATATTCAACTGAATATGGCTTGAAAATGATTTGCAAATCATTGTATTCCGTTTATATTTACATCTAACACCATTTCCCAACTCATATGGAAACGGGGTTTGTACTTAATTTAATAATTATTTACATTTATGAAAGAGTAATTCTGTTTGTAATTGAATTTTTAGTCAAGTAACGACTATTATTATTCCTTTTTAAAACAGATATTCCAAACATTGTTAATTGATAAACTGTTTTATCAGGATATGGTGTATTTGCTCTTGCATCAATTTAAAAAGGTTCTTTTGTGGTCGAGTACCGAGGGAAGTTCATCTCAAGACATGAGCGGGACAAGAGACAGAAACCCTCTATAAATATCTTTACTATTTATCTGGCATTATATGCTCATAATGTTAACAACAAAAAGTGCTGATAATGTTATAATTAATAAGTTCTAACATTATTTTTATGTGTTTTGTTGCAGACACCAACTGTTGATGTTCTATCTCAACATTCTCCAGATTCATGTGAGCGATAAACCGACTTCATCCCTCCAACAGGTTATTACTTGACTATTTTACTATCCATCCATCCATCCATTTTCTACTACCTGTCCCTTTTTTGGGTTGGCGGGGTGTGCTTGAGCCTATCTGAGCTGCATTCGGGCGGAAGGCGGAGTACACCCTGGACAAGTCGCCACCTCATTACACGGCCAACACAAATAGACAACATTTACACTCACATTCACACACTAGGGCCAATTTAGTGTTGCCAATCAACCTATCCCCAGGTGCATGTCTTTGGAGGTATGATGAAGCCGGAGTACCCGGAGGGAACCCACGCAGTCACGGGGAGAACATGCAAACTCCACACAGAAAGATCACGTCGATCTTTCTGTGTGGATTTCTGCCCAGGATTTAACGATTTGTGACGCACATGCACTAACCCCTGTTCCACCGTGCTGCCCTTTATCTGCTAAAAACTTGACACAACCTATACTTCAAAAGACATTTAATCCTTTTAACCTCTCACAGATCAGTTTATATGACAACATTTTTTAAGCGTACATCCATGTTAGTCTGTGGAATTTACAACTCATGTTTAGCAAAACAGGAGATGTTACAGGTCAGCAACATGAATTCTATATGTGATCACTTGTCATGTACTCATATTGTTTGAACTAAAAAAGACTTCAGTGTGTTTCATATAAGGTCCTCATATTTTTCTGAACCACATTAGTGTGTGTTACAATGTTTAATTCAAAGCTTTAAAATGAGTGTTTCAATCCAGGTCCTCATATTTTCTGAACCACATTTTAGTGAATGTTACATTCTTAAATAATAGTCTAAGAGCTAAAACGCTATAATAATCTTTACTGTTTATGTAGAATTATATGCTCAGAATATTATCAACCAAAAGTGGTTGTTAATGTTATAATTAATTAGTTCTGACATTATATTTTTGTGTTTTGTTGCAGACACCAACTGTTGGGGTTCTATCTCAACATTCTCCAGATTCAGATGTGAGCGATAAACCGACTTCATCCCTCCAACAGGTTATTACAAGTCTATTTTTACTATATCTGCTCTAAATGTGACCCAACCTATATTTTGAAAGACATTTATTAATTTTAATCTCTCACAGATCAGTTTATATGACAACATTTTCGTAAGGGTACATCCATGTTAGTCAGTAAGGAGTTTGGAACTCATGTTTAGCAAAACAGGAGATGTTACAAGTCAACAACATACATTCTACATGTGACCACTCGTCATGTCCTTATATTGTTTGAACCAAGAAAGACTTGGGTGTGTTTCATATAAGGTCCTCATATTTTCTAAACCAGATTAGTGTGTGTTACAATGTTAATGTCCAAGCTTTAAAATGAGTGTCTCAATTCAGGTCCTCATATTTTCTGAACCCGATTTTAGTGTGTTTTATATTCTTAATTAATTGTCTAAGAGCTGAAACTCTGTAATAATCTTTACTATTTATCTGGCATTGTATGCTGAGAGTTTCATCAACAAAAAGTGCTGATAATGTTATAATTAATTAGTTCTGACATTATATTTTTGTGTTTTGTTGCAGAAACCAACTGTTGAGGTTCCATCTCAACATTCTCCGGATTCAGATGTGAGCCATTAACTGACTTCATCCCTCCAACAGGTTATTACATGTCTATTTTTACTATATCTGCTCTAAATTTGACCCAACCTATATTTTGAGAGACATTTATTTATTTTAATCTCTCACAGATCAGTTTATATGACAACTTTTTCGCAAGGGTACATCCATGTTAGTCAGTAGAAAGTTTAGAACTCATGTTTAGCAAAATAGGAGATGTTACAAGTCAACAACATAAATTCTACATGTGAGCACTCGTCATGTCCTTATATTGTTTGAAGCAAGAAAGACTTAGGTGTGTTTCATATAAGGTCCTCATATTTTCTGGACCAGAAAATGTGTGTTACAATGTTAATGTCAAAGCTTTAAAATGAGTGTCTCAATTCAGGTCCTCATATTTTCTGAACCAGATTTTTGTGTGTGTTACATTCTTAATGAATTGTCTAAGAGCTGAAACTCTGTAATAATCTTTACCCTTTATCTGGCATTGTATGCTCAGATTTTTATCAACAAAAAGTGGTGAGAATGTTATAATTAATTAGTTATGACATTATATTTTTGTGTTTTGTTGCAGAAACCAACTGTTTGAGGTTCTATCTCAACATTCTCTAGATTCAGATGACAGCCATAAACCGACTTCATCCCTCCAACAGGTTATTACATGTCTATTTTTACTATATCTGCTCTAAATTTGACCCAACCTATATTTTGAAAGACATTTATTAATTTTAATCTCTCACAGATCAGTTTACATGACAACATTTTCGTAAGGGTACATCCATGTTAGTCAGTAGGGAGTTTGGAACTCATGTTTAGCAAAACAGGAGATGTTACAAGTCAACAACATAAATTCTACATGTGAGCACTCGTCATGTCCTCATATTGTTTGAACCAAAAAAGACCTAGGTGTGTTTCATATAAGGTCCTCATATTTTCTGAATCAGATTAGTGTGTGTTAAAATGTTAATGTCAAAGCTTTAAAATGAGTGTTTCAATTCAGAAAATGCAGTGCCTCTTGTTTACAGCCGGTTTCTGCAGCGCTGTTTTCATTGATCAAAGTATTTTTTCGGTGGTCGTGTTTTTGGTACATAACTTGTAAATAGTGCGCAAATAATAGGCTATATATATATATATAAATACATTCAAACCCCGTTTCCATATGAGTTGGGAAATTGTGTTAGATGTACATATAAACAGGATACAATGATTTGCAAAGAATTTGCAACCCCAATTCTGTTGAATATGCTACAAAGACAACATATTTGATGTTAAAACTGCTAAACATTTTTTTTGCAAAGAATTTAGGGATTTTACCATCTACGGTCCGTAAAATTATCAAAAGGTTCAGAGAATCTGGAGAAATCACTGCACGTAAGCGATGTACTGCATTAAAAACCGACATCAGTGTGTAAAAGATATCACCACATGGGCTAAGAAATACTTCAGAAAACCACTGTCAGTTACTACAGTTGGTCGCTACATCTGTAAATGCAAGTTAAAACTCTACTATGCAAAGCAAATGCCATTTATCAACAACACAGAGGAACGCCGCGGGCTTCGCTGGGCCCGAGCTCATCTAAGATGGACTGATGCAAGGTGGAAAAGTGTTCTGTGGTCTGACGAGTCCACATTTCAAATTATATATGGAAATTGTGGACGTGGTGTTCTCCGGAACAAAGAGGAAAATAACCATCCGGCGCAAAGTTCAAAAGCCAGCATGTGTGATGGTATGGGGGTGTATTAGTGCCCAAAGCATGGGTAACTTACACATCTGAGAAGGCACCATTAATGCTGAATGGTCCATACAGGTTTTGGAGCAACATATGTTGTCATCCAAGCAACATTATCATGGACGCCCCTGCTTATTTCAGCAAAACAATGCCAAGCCACGTGTTACAACAGCGTGTCTTCGTAGTAAAAGAGTGCGGGTACTTTCCTGGCCCGCCTGCAGTCCAGACATGTCTCCCATCGAAAATGTGTAGCGCATTATGAAGCGTAAAACACGACAACTTAAGCTGTACATCAAGCAAGAATGGTAAAGAATTCTACTTTCAAAGCTTCAACAATTAGTTTCCTCAGTTCCCAAACGTTTATTGAGTGTTGTTAAAAGAAAATGTGATGTAACACAGTGGTGAACATGCCCTTTCCCAACTACTTTGGCACGTGTTGCAGCCATGAAATTCAAAGTTAATTATTATTTGCAAAAAAAAAAAGTTTGAGTTTGAACATCAAATATGTTGTCTTTGTAATGCTTTCAATTGAATATGGGTTGAAAAGGATTTGCAAATCATTGTATTCAGTTTATATTTACATCTAACACAATTTCCCAACTTTTATGGAAACGGGGTTTGTATATATATTAGGGCTGGGCAATGATTAAAATTTTTAATCGAAGTTAATCGCACTATTTCTCTTATTAATCGCGATTAAATGCATTGTATACGCGAAGCCCAATAATGAATTCAAAAGTAGTGTGTAGTGCACCTTTATTGGAATATTCTCCCACATGAACAAAAGCGCCAAAACATTTGTTGAGCAAACACAATTTAAATCAGTCCTTGTTAAACAGTAGCAGTTAAATAGCAAATTTTATGAAAATCAACTCAAAAAATGTAAATACAAACATTTAAGCTTATTGCCACTGCCAGGGTATTTAAGTTATCCTGTTTGTTATGGAAAATAAATATAATCTACATACAAATCTCTGAGCCACAATCATAACATCTGAACAGCCAATTTCTGAGGTAACAGCAGAAACATTTTTTTTTTTATCAGGGATCTTATGTTTAAAAAACTTATATTATAGGTAGTGGGCTGTTTTAGGGAATTTTTGATCAAATTATCCGTAGTAGCAATATTAATAATGTTGTGTTTATTCTGCGTAGTGGACTTAAAATAATTATGACCATATCTGTTTGCTTGGTGCTTTGATAAACTGAACACATATACATGGTACTATATTGTGATGTTATGAGCCAGGGGGAAAAAGAACTACCCTACCCAGCATGCAACAGGAGTGACGAGCATGCGCGGTAGCCCGGTATAGGTTGTGTCGCCATGACGGCATCTTGTATGCACGCTCTGAAAGCAAACGTTAAGAACTCAGCCAACACTCCTGGTCTGCATTATTCATAAATAGACAGACAACACATATACTCCGCTGCTTCACAAAGCACAATATGTTAAATGTTTACTTTTACAGTTTTCTAATTCTTCCTTTCAGATTGACAGCAGGACAAATCGCTGGAAGTGGGTATGTCTCAAGCTTCTTCCACTTGGTCCACTCCAAAGCGGGGTAAATAAATAATCCACATCATTTACTAGAATATTATATTACGTTTTGCACCTTTTCACTGTGTTATAGTCATTTTTCCTTCAGTAAGAAATTGTATTTTGTCTCCTTTATGACAGCTGCAGAGGGGAAGAAGTGGAAGCAGTTGAATGACACATGTTGCATTTTGTAACTGGCAACAAAGTACCAGGTAAAAAAGATTGTGAAGCCTGCCTCCATAAAGAACTAGTAGCTCTACAGGACAGAGATTGGCTTGCCATCAAGTACTACATCCATAACAGAATTATATTAAAAAAAGGGAAAAAAAATGTTTTCCCACATCTTCTTTGGTAGCTTGAGTATGTTACCAGCAATTAAAAAAGCAAAATAAACAGCAAGCGTTTTGTATTTATTCCAGATAATTCTTAGCGACAAAATCCACAAAAACAATTCAGTTACACTTAGTTGACAATTACATTTTTACCCATGTTTCTTATAAACTCTTCTTGGTTTTAGATTACAGTAGCATGGGATTGGGATTTTTTTTTTAAATGACAACACATCAACTAAACCAACTCAGGTGGTTTTGTTAAGTCTCTGATGTCATTAGCCTCATATGTCACATGAACCTGAAATCTTAAACACTCTGTGACGTCATGGTTGTCATATTTCACAAACTTGAAATCTTAAACACTCTGTGACGTCATGGTCATCATATGTCACATAAACTTGAAATCTTAAACACTCTGTGACGTCATGGTTGTCATATGTCACATGAACCTGAAATCTTAAACACTCTGTGACGTCATGGTCATCATATGTCACATGAACCTGAAATCTTAAACACTCTGTGACGTCATGGTCGTCATATGTCACATAAACTTGAAATCTTAAACACTCTGGTCTTCATTTGTCACCTAAACCTGACAAGTCCTCATATGTACCATAAAAATCAGGTTCATAAAAAAACAAAAGAGTTGCAAAAATCTCAATAGACCACTGTGTTTCTAAAATTCTGGTTCACTAACCGTCTGATTCCCAGGCCTGTAGGACCATTGGAAAGGCATGTCCCCATATGTCACGTTTTTGTCATAAGTCCTCATATGTCACCCAAACACGTATGTGTGTGTGTGTGTGTGTGTGCGCGTGTGCGTGTGTGTGTGTGTGTGTGTGTGTGTGTGTGTGTGTGTGTGTGTGTGTTTGTGTGTGTACACAGACAATCCTATATGCAATTTGAGTAATACTAATTTTCTGCAAATGTAAAAACAAATATGAATTCTGACTAAAGAATTGGTGCCGATGGAAACTAAGAAAAGGGATTTGGGTACACTATCTGGAGTACAGGGCAGGCGAGTGGGGGATCTTATGTTCGTGGTTAACTCCTCTGGCAGGGGGCTCCCCTCGTCTCTTTTAATGCACAGCATAGGACACATAAGTACACTATCTGGAGTACAGGGCAGGCGAGTGGGGGATCTTATGTTCGTGGATAACTCCTCTGGCAGGGGGCTCCCCTCATCTCTTTTAATGCACAGCCATAGGACACATAGCAAGAGTGGTCCTCAGGTCCTGTTGATCAGGGGCAGTAGCTCCACAGCTACAGATCCACTTTTAACCACTAATATCACAGTCAAAATGAAAGCTTGTTCCCATAGGCACCATAAACTGTTAATAATGTTTAGACAAAAGTGTATATTATATATACTATTATATATATAGTATTTATATAGGTGTGTGTGTGTGTGTGTGTGTGTGTGTGTGTGATGGATATGTGTGTATTTTGGGTATATGCATGTGTGTATGTATGTGATTGCGTGTGTGTATGTATATATATATATATATATATATATATATATATATATATATGTATATATATATAAATTGTATATATGTGTGTATACATATGTATATATGTGAGTGTGTGAATTTAAATGTATTATATATTGACAATATATAGCAGCAACCACTGAATTGAATTATATTGTATATATTATTGTATTATATATTGTATATATATTTTGTATATGTATAGGGGTGGGACCTAATAAGTTTACTTCTTCCCACTCCCTTTTGAGCCAATCTTGACATCTACAAAAGATTAGTCACATGTAATGTTTTCAATGTAGGTGTAAAAATAATGTATCTATATATTTCTTTTGTATTTTATGTCATTCTCTTGTTTTGTTTGCATGGCTCAAAATAAACCATAAATTTATTCATCATTGTCAGCTCACTGTTAAATGTTACATTACATAAATAAAATGTGTTAAAGGCCTACTGAAATGAGATTTTCTTATTCAAACGGGGATATCAGGTCCATTCTATATGTCATACTTGATCATTTCGCGATATTGCCATATTTTATCTAAAAGGATTTAGTAGAGAACATCCACGATAAAGTTTGCAACTTTTGGTCGCTAATAAAAAAGCCTTGCCTGTACCGGAAGTAGTAGACGATGGGCGCGTGACGTCACTGGTTGTAGAGCTCCTCACATCCTCACATTGTTTACAATCATGGACACCAGCAGCTATAGCGATTCGGACCGAGAAAGCGACAATCTCCCCATTAATTTGAGTGAGGATGAAAGATTCGTGGATGAGGATAGTGAGAGTGAAGGACTAGAAGAAAAAAAAAAGACGAGGGCAGTCGGAGCGATTAAGATGTTATTAGACACATTTACTAGGATAATTCTGTAAAATCCCTTATCTGCTTATTGCGTTACTAGTATTTTAGTGAGATTATATAGTCATACCTGAAAGTCGGAGGGGTGTGGTGACCGCCAGTGTCTCTGAGGGAAGCCATGGAGGAGCCAAGAAAGTCGCAGCTGCCTCTTTGACGGATCAGGAGGAACGACACAAGCTCCGATCATGTTTACGGTGAGAGCCAACTTATTACCACAGTTTTCTCACTGAAACCTCCCGGTTGACATGTGGTAGAGAACCATGTTCGCTTGACCGCTCTGTTCCGTATTAAAGCTTCACAAAAAACAAAGAAACACCGGCTCTGTTTGTGTTGCTACAGCCGGCTGCAATACACCGCTTTCCACCAACATGTTTCTTATTTGTAGTCTCCAGTATTAATTGCAAAAGATTCAGCAACACAGCTGTCCAGAATACTGTGTAATTATGTGATAAAAACAGACTTCTTTTAGCCGTGATCAGTGCTGGGAGAACATGTCCGCTACCACCGGTGACGTCACGCGCACGCGTCATCATTCCGCGATGTTTTCAACAGGATACCTCGCGGGAAATTTAAAATTGCAATTTAATAAACTAAACCGGCCATATTGGCATGTGTTGCAATGTTAAGATTTCATTATTGATATATAAACTATCAGACTGCGTGGTCGGTAGTTGTGGGTTTCAGTAGGCCTTTAACACATGAACACAGAATCTCCTCTCTGGTCAACAAAAGCACCTTGAGGATTCTAGCGGGAACTCTCATTCAACCCTTCTTCGATTACGCTTGCACCTCCTGGTACCCCAGCACCTCCAAAACCCTCAAATCTAGACTCCAAAAGTCCCAGAATAAGGTAATCCGGTTACTTTTAGACCTCCACCCCAGATCGCACCTCAATCCAACCCACTTCTCCAAATTGGGCTGGCTCAGGGTGGAGGACAGAGTAAAACAACTTGCACTGAGCCTAGTCTATAAAATCCGCTACACCTCCTTGATACCGAAGTACATGTCAAATTACTTCCTTAACGTAAATGACCGCCATAACCATAACACCAGGGGGAGCTCCACAAACCACGTTAAACCCAGATTTCGATCTATCAAAGGTCTTAACTCATTCTCTTTCCATGCCACATCAATGTGGAATGCACTCCCAACAGGTATAGAAGTAAGTGCATCTCTATATTCCTTCAAAACCGCTCTAAAACAACACCTCCAGGCAACTTCAACACTTTACTAATACCCTCCTCCATTCACATCCCATCTCCCCGGATTATAAACAACTCAAATGTACTCCTAATGTATTTACTTGTTCTTATGCTATCTGAACTCACTATGTTCTCTGCTGGCTTTACATATCCTACTAAATAAGACCTACACTGTTTCAATGTCCACATTTCTCTGTTGATGCAATTGTTGATGACTGAAGTTCTGATATCAACCAAAGCTCCTCATCCCACCCCCCAGATTGTAAATAATGTAAATAATTCAATGTACATACTATGATGATTAACTTGTGTGATGACTGTATTATGTTGATAGTATATATTTGTACCATGAATTGATTAACGTGGACCCCGACTTAAACAAGTTGAAAAACTTATTCGGGTGTTACCATTTAGTGGTCAATTGTACGGAATGTGTACTGTACTGTGCAATCTACTAATAAAAGTATCAATGAATCAATCAACACAAACACGAGTACTAAAGATTGTTACTGTTGAATAGATTCCAATGCAGGTAACAGTAATCAGTACTGTCAATTTAAATGTGAACTGTACCCATCCCTAGACACACCAATTCATGGGTAGAAGAGTTGGCTTACACAAACAAAGAAGATGTCCTAATTTGTTCCCATGCTTTATTGTTGTGCTGCTGTGTCAGAGTGAGCCATGCAGGGTCACCTACTTAAAGGCCTACTGAAACCCACTACTACCCACCACGCAGTCTGATAATTTATATATCAATGATGAAATATTAACATTGCAACACATGCCAATACGGCCTTTTTAGTTTACTAAATTATAATTTTAAATTTCCCGGGAGTTTCGTCTTGAAAACGTTGTGTGATGACGACGTGTATGCAAGACGTCACAGGTTTTAAGGAAATATGAGCGCTGCACACACACACAGCTAAAAGTTGTCTGCTTTAACGGCATAATTACACAGTATTTTGGACATCTGTGTTGCTGAATATTTTGCAATTTGTTCAATTAATATTGGAGAAGTCACAGTAGAAAGATGGAGTTGGGAAGCTTTAGCCTTTAGCCACACAAACACACGGTGATTCCTCGTTTAAAATTCCTGGAGGTGAAACTTTCCAATGGCTCAGAGCGCGGTCAAGCGGACATGGATCCTACCGAATGTCAACCAGGAGGTTTTGGTGAGAAAATTGTGGTTAAAAAGTCCGTTCTTACCGGAGAAAAGCTGAGCTTGTGACGTCCATAGCTGCCGTCGACTCCCCTGAGACACTGCGCGTCAAGACACCCGTGGAGACACCCTTCCGACTATCAGGTACTATTTAACTCACTATAACACTAGCAACACAATAGAGAGATAAGGGATTTCCCAAAATTATCCTAGCAAATGTCTCTAAAAACATCGGAATCTGTCCCAATGCAATTGCGTTTTTTTATTTTTTTTTCTAGTCCGTTGCTATTAATATCCTCAAACACGAATCTTTCATCCTCGCTCAAATTAATGGGGAAATTGTCGTTTTCTCGGTCCGAATAGCACTTTTTGTTGGAGGCTCCCATTAAAATCAATGTGAATATGTGAGGAGCCATCAAACATGTGACGTCATCATCTGCGACTTCCGGTAGAGGCAGGGCTTTTCTCCAGTTGCGAACTTTATCGTGGATGTTCTCTACTAAATCCTTTCAGCAAAAATATGGCAATATCGCGAAATGATCAAGTATGACACATAGAATGGACCTGCTATCCCCGTTTAAATAAGAAAATCTAATTTCAGTAGGCCTTTAAGTTACCAAATAGGGTCCCCTGCCCAGTAAAATGCTGCAAGGCATTCAACAGGGCCCCAAAACAAAGAGAAAAAGTTTGCAGTACTTTTTTTTTGAAAGACTCTTTGTGTGGACAGTATAGCTTTTCCTCATGTGCAAACAGTTTAAAATATGTGGTGCAAAATGCAACAGAAGGCATGGACAGACTGAGCAAGCTCACACCATAGAAGGCCTGCTGGCTGCTGACAAACTAACATTCTTGTCGCTCTATTCCTTCCCGCTCTCCTAAATGGCTAATCTTTCTTGGATCTCACCATTAATTGGTTAACAGTCTCTGCAGGGCAAGCGAAAGTGCTGCTATTTAAGGCCTCGCCATGCAACAGCAACACTTTCATCTTGGCAATAACAGGCAACAATTATATTACCAGATTTGAAAGTGAACCTCCTATCTAGGCACTAATCAAAAAGGCAGCCCATCTGTTGTGTGCATGTGTGCAGCTTGCATGATAGAACTGTCCGCACGCTAATTAACTGCTAAGTAGACCACAATTAGACACTTTATTCCCATCAAGTACAGCAAGAAATAGTAAGGAGATGAGCACAATGAAAGCATTTCATTGTGTACCATCTCTGTCTCTCGCTCTCTCCTTGACGTACACGCGCTCGTGCACGCAGGCATCAATACAACCTCACGCGCGTGTGCGCCCTCTCCATCACGCGCGCACTTTCTCTTTCCCTTAGCTGTGCTTTTGTGTTTTGTCAGAATTAATGAGAAAAGTTCCCTTGCCCTAGGGGTAATTAGTGTCCTTGGAGTTAAATAAGCTAATACTTAGACACCTCTGGCACAAGCAATTATGTTTGTGTATTGAATAATTGATTCAAAGAGGGGGGAAGGGCTGCTAATCAGATCTGAGCATAATGAATTGATTTAATTAACAGGGGAATCCTTGGGTCGCTGCGAAGAAGAGTGCGCGGCGCATTTATTGCGCAGAGCAGAGCGGGGCGCGCACAGACGCGGGCAAGAGAGAGGCAAAGCTCGGCACTTTGTCACATTTGCAATTGGATTTGTTTGAATGTAGTTGTCGTCTCGGAGCAAATGAGAGCGAGAGGGGACGCGCGTTAACATCCGGGAGAAAGAGCGAGCTCCGTGTGCGCGATTGATCCGCCTCCAGTGCGCACCGCCGCGGCACATTTAGTCCAGATTTACACCGCCTCCTTTTTTTTCTTTTTTTTTATTCGCATGGAAGTCGTTCAAAGCGGGCTCATTTATTCAAGTGCGGAGACCACGTCAGTCAGCAGAGTCCGCGCAGCGATTCAAATTGCCGTTCTTGTCTAAACCGTCAAGGCTTTTCGTCGTGCTCAAGAACGACGTTCCCGCCGAGAAGCTCCGAGCGGACCGAGCCGCGCAGCCTGCTGGAGCCCAGGACGGATCGGCCGGGGAAGGACTCCAGCTCGTTCCTCAGGACCATGGTGCTGGACAAGGAGGAGGGTGAGTAACATTTAATTCACATCTAAAACCTCAAAAAGATGTTGTTTAGTTTGTGTTGTGTCGCCACCTGCACACGGAAGTTGAGGTGCTCGCCGATGCACAAAGACTGTTTATTTTCTCTCAGTGTGCAGAGCGAGAAGTCTCCTCCTAAGTGCTTTTTTTTTTTTTTTTAGCCCGGGTGAAGTTGTTAAGAGGCAGGCATCCTCTGACATCCTCCCCGGGATGGCACATGACAGCAGAGTGCTTTTAACTTGATTGCAAATTATGGATAACGCCGCGCAGCCCTGACTCACTTTTCCCATTCCAAATAGGCCCACTTGCATTACTTATCTATTCCAATGTATTTGGGTTAATGGGTGAGGCAATCTAATTAATTTAAATTTAAATCAAACTCGCCTCCTCTAATGACGTTCCATTTTGGATCCGAGCTGACGTGGAGACGTGCGGTGCATTTATCGCATGCTGGTCCTCGGGTCTAAATCATGCTCAGTGTAGTGTGAATGCATTAAAATCCATTAATATGGCATTCTTTTAATATTCTAGCAGACACCATATGCATGCAGCGAAAGCACTTTTGACATCCATTGAAGTTTGCTTTCTCCAGACACTTTTTCAGAGTCTCCCTTTTTGCTGGCCACCTGCTGTGATGCCTCCATCGATATAGAACTATAATTTGTCATTTCACAAAGTACCGCATAGAAAGGCTCTTTTCTATCCTCTCTCAGTAATGGACGCATTTGGAGTCCATTATTTATGTTTGAAAATGGATATTTCCTATCTCTTAGCAGTGCATCCTTTCACTTACGCATCAAAAAAACCAATAGAGTTTGTGGCAAAGACATAAATTGGCCTCTCTGGCTGCATCCGTGTTGTGCCACTAATGCACCCAAATTAACTGAACTGTAAATTGTCTGCTCTGAATGTCTGTCTGGCTAAAAGTTCCTTATATGATTCATGAATCGGATTGCTTTTAACAGTTATTGGCTAAGCAATACGGCAAATGTGCAAGGTGATGCAAATGGCATTAGTGGGAAAGGATGCACAAGAGCATGTAATGCAGTCAATACTACATTAACTACTGATGCCCAATTACAGAACCAGGGAGAGTGGCTTTTAGGAGCATTAGGACTTGCAGAAGAGCTGAGATCACCTGCTGCTCATTGCCTAAAAGCTTCACCCTTTATTTGCTGGACTCGACCAGCGCCTCCCGCAGTTTGTCCGGGTTGGCAACAGAACTGCTCCGATCTGGTCTCGCTCATTATGGTGCCTCTTAACGTTTATTGGCTGTAAAGTTATAGGCTTGTCAATTCAACCTTCTCGCCTAATGCATCCGCTCAGGGTAAGTGTGCACATGGAAGGAAGGGAGTTTTGGGTGGCTTTTCTGTAACTCTTCCTCAATTACTCAAATGTGTTTTTGCGCGTTTATCTTAAGTGTTGGTGTTTGTTTCCTAAAGAGTCCAAGTCAAGCTGGCACCGCGGCAGAGCGCGCTTCTTTGGCAGGCGTCAGATACTCTTTGGAAAGTCCCGCCTAAAGACAAGAATTAATCGTAACATTATTATTCCCTTCTATTTCCTCTCCTGTCCGAGACAAGCCCTATGAAAAGCAATGAGTGTATTCAGGGACTTCCCTCGACCCACTGCCGAGGTGCCTTTAAGCAAGGCATGGAACCAATGTGTTGACTGCTGCTAAATGCAAAGATTCAATTTTGCTCAGCGCATGTAAAAATGCCAAATCCTTCATAAAACTGCCCAATATGCAGGTGAACATAAAAAAAACTAATATGCACACGCGTAAATAAATATGCAGCCACTCTGTCAGCGCTGCACATTAACTGTACACTGACCTTAAGCAGAAGCCAAATCCTCCAGCAACTGATAGGTTTCTGGTTCCCTGGCGCTATAGTTAATTTACGGCTCCCTTATCACACTGTCCAGGAAAATGTGTACACTCATAAAGTGTGTGATTGAAAAGCAATCCTTCAGATGAACACAGGCCGGTGATCTGTCAGCTGCCGCAATAAACCTTGGGCTGCGGGCTCACATTTTTATTTTGAAATAATAAGAATTGCTTCATTCTTTACCGGTGTTACCATGGTAATGCTGTCTTGTAGCGATGTTATATTGATTCAGAAAGTGGACAGTAATATTTCTTCTCGGTTATTTGGTTTCTCGGGGTTGATTTCTAATTTCCAGTTGGAGATTACTTTTATATGTTCCTTAAGTCTTTTCACTTTTCCACTGGAATGTAATTTGCTCTCCGGTGTTTGCTTTTTTTCTCAGCTTATTGGTTTGCTCTTACTTCAAAATTAAACTTGCCCATTTCAAATATTGAAATTGCATCAGGTTTGTGAGCTCTGGGACCTGAACAATATTACAAAGAAGTCGCAGAGAGTTTTTAATACTTTCACATTTTGCATTAACTCTTTAGTGTTCCGTGTGCTATAGCTATGAAGAGAAAACGTCTCTGATGCACAGCAGATGTCAATATGAGCCTTTTGTGCACAAGCTTATAGCATGTCCATGCTCAGTGTTTTGACTGCCACTGACATTAGTCCTATTAATTGGGTAGGGAATGACACATGCACCCCTTTTGGAGTGCTATGTGTTTAAATCAGCTCACTTCTCACAATGCATCATTTCCTCTGTCACTATTAAACCTGTTCATCTCCATCACTTCTGATTGTTTCTCATCTTGAAGTGTGCGTGAGATGGGTATCATTCCCCACAATCTTAGATGAAGACTCAATTGAGACACGTGTTAGTGAGTGCGTCCGCCCGCCCGGCTTCACTCATCAGTGAGGTGCTAAAACTCAATTATGCACTCTTGAGCTGCAAGAACATCCAGTTTATTATTGCCTCAGGTTCCATGTTAGTTACGCTTGCTGTCCTACATGTGTAGCGAAGGACACATGATATCTGGGAGGCCATCAGCGGCCATTGTTCGACCTTCTGTTTTGTCCAACCGCTACAATTCATTTTGTCACTGTCTACTGTTTTTATTACACTAGCGCTTTGATTGAGAGTTGCGACAGTTTCAGCAGGAGCCTTCTGTGGTTTGACAAGTGCAAGATTAAACAAGGACACTCATTCTTTAAGATAGTGGTAGGGCTTGTGTGTACTGTACTCAAGCAAAATAATAGAGAATGCAGAAGAGTCAATTCCATAACTTTCCTGCAGTTACTAAAACTGAAAATGCAAGTTCCCGTCAGTAACGTTTCTCTGCGGTCCTTTAGGTAGCGGTGATTAACATTAAAGAGACTTTTCAAATGCCGAACAACTTAGGAAGAAAATACATACGGCATAAGGTCTTCCGTGGATAGGAGTTTTCTCACCGATAAGACAAAAGAACAGATATTTACAATGTTTTTTTTTTTCTTGGCCCATGTCACATCATACCACCAAGTATCACCAAATTCTTTAATCGCGGGTCCTTTAATGCACCACAGTTATGGGCAATTAGATGCAAAAGTGAAACTTGTACATAACTTTCTCCTATGTTGCCACACATACATCTGTTATATTTGAATTTTTTTTTAAATGCCGGAACTTAAAGGTGAGCCTTGATGATGTTATGACGTCTGTGGTGAGTGAAGCGTTCAAAGCTAGTTATGCTGCTATCCAGGTGAAATGAACCATTTTGCGTTTTTGGCAGGTGGTGTTCTAAGTAGTCTTAGACATTCCTAATTTGATTCAAGCAACCTTAATATTAAACTTTGACAGCTATATTAGTTGTATCTTAACATGTATGACATATTTTTTTATAAATCACATATTTAAATGGCAGAAAACCCCCCAACAACATTCCTACTTACTAACCCCACCCCACTTTGACACCGCTGCATCCCACCGCAAAGTTTCAAGCTAGTCTTTGCTTAATCTTCCGGCAGTTGTGCAATATTTCACCGAGCATGCAGTTGTCAGAGGTAACAAATTGTCTTTGTTGACACAGGAAGATGAGTGGTTACTTATTTTAAAGCACAATTAAACCGTGTTGTCGGTGCCAGGTGTACAGCAGCTGGATCTGAAGCAAACACAGACATGATCAGGAGGAATGTCAATGTTGCTTAAGCAGCAAACTTGCAGAAAATCCCCCAATGAAAAGGTATGAGCCATCCATTGTTAGTTACAAAAATCATGTTTTTTATCAATATCAGGTAGAGCTTCAGTATGGATTATTTCCCACACAATGTCTGCCAGCTGCTGTTGGCATGGGAAATAATCATTGTTGTATTGATGCACACACACACCACACACACAAACACACACACACACACACACACACACACACACACACACATACACACACACACACACACACACACACACACACACACACACACACACACACACACACACACACACAAATACTTATGTAAAGGCAACTTCTTGTTTGCCTGCTGTTACACATTCTCTGCTATGACTTGTTTACTTCCTGTAGTACTGCTTAAGTGTATACTGTACACAGTCTGGTAAATTATCCCTCTTCATTCTAGTGCCTTGAAAACAGGAAAGGACACACCAGTGAGAAGAAAATAGAGATATATTGAGTTTTACTAATTAAAAAGCACATTGCTTACACCCAATTATTTGATATACTGTAGATTGGTTTAATTAAAAACAGAGCTGGGTTTTTTGATAGGGATAGTCTGCGCTTTTGTGTCATTTTACAGTAGCTTACAATTTCCAGGTGTATCACATGTAGGGTTGGGTACCGTTAACATTTGAACCGATACGATACCAATTCTTGGTACCTGGGATTCAATGCCAGTACTTAACAGTACCAATTGTTGGATCTTTTGTGTGTGTTAATTGAGAGTCATGGTTTTTAACAATAAAATCAGTTTTTTTATTGCAACATTAAAAAACAAGCTTACAATAACTGCTATCCAGACAAGACAATATCTTGTCTTGTATAGTTGTTTCTGAATCCCATTTGCAAGTACAGTATGACAGTAAGTTGCAATTATAGTTGCAAGTCCAAGACGTTGGATGGCAGGTGTGGTGTTAGCTAGTCAGTTCAATATTTGCTGATTGAAATCTTTTGTTGCGCCATAAAAAGTGTTAATAATGTATTATGCACCAGCTGTGTGATTGTAATGCACATCTTAGTTGTAGACACTTTATTTCCATGACCTCGACATAGTTTGGCTGAGTCCGCGCTCAGTGCTGTTGAAGTAAGCGCCAAGTGCCGAAGAGCTGGCTGAGTAGGCAAGCGAGTGTGACGTCACGTGCAACCCAGGTACAGTGACATGGCACCGTTGGATTTAACGTAAATCGGCATTCAGACGGTGCCAAAAAAGTAGTGGATTCGTTACCTATCCATAATTACAATTGTAAACTGTGTTTAGCTGATGTTTTTCAAAAATAACCTAAAAGTTGATATCTATCATGCTTTTATAGTACCAATGGTGGGAAAACAAAATATTCATAGTAGGGATAGGCATAGTCATGAATTAATTGTTCAGAATTGTGTGTAAACGATTACAATTGTTGATTAATTTTGTATTAAAGCAATTGAGGCCAGATGCTGTGCAACCAGAACACAATGCAACACTGCCATGGAAACAGGAGTTCAGAACTCTGGCTGCAACAATTAATTCAATTAGAATAAGGTTTCAGTTAATATTTTGTTGCTTCGAATAATCATTTTATGAGTGTAATTATTTAAACTGACAAAAAAAATGGACTGCATGGAATGCCCGAAACTTTAAATACGCAGACATATTTTATGCACGGCTGCTGCAAAACAGCGCACAGGATAACGGTATTTTGTGGGTGTCGTGATCTGTGTGGCTGCGGACAGAATTTTTTTTTTCTGTAATTTATATTATTGCACACATGTTAAAAGTGCAATTTAAAATTTTAATGATGTGCATTTATTCGGAAAAAATTAAGGTTTTGGCAAACCTTTTTTTTGTTTATTTATACTATTTTACCTAACATACACATTGAGAATATAAAATGTGTTTTATCTGATTATTCAAACAAACTAGTTCCATTAATCAATAGATTCATCAATTACTAAAATAATCAATAGCTGCAGCCCTATTCAGAACGTTCATCCTTTCCTCAAGAAGGGTTGTTAGATTTCAAATATTTTTTCACTTCCCAACTCTTATGTCACATGGCTTTTTGTGGCATTTTTTGACAATATATTTACACCCAAAAAAATATAAATGCAACTTTCCTGTTTTGCATTAGAAGTCAAAGACCCAAAACATATTATTTGAACACAAAAGGCCAAGTTATTTCATATATTATTGACAAATTTATTTAATTCCGTGTTAGTGAGTTCCTCTTATCTGATCACATCAGACACTGACTGCTTTTTACCATGCCGTTTTCCAGTAAAACTGCACATTTTGGAACAATCTCCTATAAGGCACACCTTTGCAATAATCATGCTGTCTAATCAGCATCTTGATCTGCCACACCTGTGCGATGGATGGATTATCTCACCAACACATTTTAAAAATATAGATTTTTGGGAAGACTTTAATTAAGTGTTTAAAATATGTGTCTGGATATTTCTGTGTATTTATTACATGATAAAGTGAAGTGATGTAGTGATGTAGCATACGAAATAACATGTTTTTCTCTGTCCTGAGCAGTATTAGGAATGACAGGGTTTCTAACTCTATTACTGTTTTCTACTAATGGACAATCTAATTAATGACTAATTCTCACATTACAACGTTACAGTAACTTGCAGTGAGATGTGGCATGTTATTATTGTAATGCTGTGCTAGTGGTCAAGGAGAGACACAGCTGCTAATGCAGGAGCAAAGTCAGTTGTGCAGAGTGCTAACCCTGGCACACAACCAAGGCACACATTTAAATTAATTAAATCTAATTATGCACTCTAATGTCATGAAACATTTCTCAATCGCACATGCCAAATATTTGAAGAAGCAAAGTTTCAATCGATTGGCCACCGGCCAGTTTTTGCCAATTTCTCTGAAAAACTACATGATCGCCAATGCCGATGAACGCTTTTCAAAGCTAATCATATAAAAAATACCTTCTGTACTTTAATTATTATTGGTCCCAACAGCTGAGAGAGTCTGCTAACAGCAACAGTAACTGTGTAATGTACAGTGATAGGCAGGCTACCTCGAAAATGTAGTAAGCTTAGCTTCAAGTTACTCTCGATTAAATGTAGTTAAGCTACAGGGGAAGCTATCCCCAAAGAATTGTAGCAAGCTACACTACAGTCTACATGGCAAAATTAGTTAGCTACATTTAACGTCATTTTTATCAATGGGCCCAGGGGGTATGGGGGGTGTCCTTTTTTTTTTTTCTTCTTCGTCATGAAAAAGGGAGGTTTTTGTGGTTGGTGCACTAATTGTAAGTGTATATTGTGTTTTTTATGTTGATTTAATAAAATAAAAAAAAATATTTTTATTTTTTATTTTTATAAAAAATTATTCTGCGGCCCGGTACCAATCGGGCCACGGCCCGGTGGGGACCACTGGTCTAGAGCACTGGTTTTGCGGGGCATTTGCGGCCAGCAAGCCCATGTTTTCTGGCCCTGCACCTAACTTCATATATTAGTATACAGCAGGGGTCGGGAACCTTTTAGCTGAGAGAGCCAAGAAGCCAAATATTTTAAAAGGTATTTGCGTAAGAGCCATATAATATTTTTTTTATACTGAACACAACTAATCACGTACATTTTTAAGTAAAACCAACATTTATAGAGTATAATAAGTCTGTTATTCTCTGTAATAACATTGTTATCCTGAAGCTAACTGTGGAGGGGGTGTGGCCTGCGGGCCTGATGCGAAGTGGGGTGTGCCAGGACCGGCCTCGAAATCAGCGACAGGTGTGTAGATGGCCCACCTGGGCCTTGTTATCTAATCACCTGTCGCTATGTTATAAGGAGCAGCCAGGAGGAGAGATGGGGTTGGGGCTGGAGCGAGAGTGCAAGCGAGAACGAAAGATTAAAAAACAATTGCTGGAAAGCAACTGAGAGACTTATTGAAAAATAAAACAATATTGTAACCCTGAAACAGGCTCTCATGTCGGTGCTTGGTGGTCTGAAGAAACCCCAGGAGGGCAGGCCCCACTCTAATCAATAATAAATAAATAACTTTTTACCATTAACGCAACTTCTTGAACAGGTGCGGTAGAAAACGGATGGATGGATTAAAATGCACGAGAATGTTTTATATTTTGAACGTTACTTTTAACACTGTGATTACAAGCGGAATTATTCATTACTTATCGTGTTAAGCAGTGTCAACTCGGATTTATCTGAGAGCCAGATGCAGTCATCAAAAGAGCCACATCTGGCTCTAGAGCCATAGGTTCCCTACCCCTGGTATACAGTTTGTGCTGTCCTCAACAGAAAAGAATTGAAAAATTTACAATTCATACATGTGATTGGTATCCGCCATTCTCATAGATTATTGGTCGAGGCGGCATAAAACCCTGCCCGAAACACCCCTAATTGAAGGTACCCTTATAACTCATTACATTAATTAGAGTAATTTCGTTAGTAATTTAATTACTTTGAGAAAGTAACTGTGCTGTAAATAATTACTTTTGAAAGTAATTTTCCCCACACCGCTCATTCATAACTGATTTTTCAAGAGATTTATTATTGCCCTCAATGTACAGTTTTTTTTTTTTTAAGTAAACACAACATGCTATTATTCGGTACTGATGCACACTCACCCTAAACTCTCTTTCTTGTTCAATCCCAACCTCCAATGATCTTGACAAGTTAGCCTTTTGACAAACAAAATGGCATTCAAATGTATTCAAATCAAGAACGACACAGCGGGGAGTCACTTTATAGATGATTTCTAACAAGAATTAAAGTGATGAAAACTCTGGCATCCTTCTTTTATCAAATTATACAGCTATCTTCTTGGTAAATACAAAACCCCGGGGTGTCTTCGCTCAAATAAAAGCAAACATGCTGCGAACTAATCTCTCATAGGATGACCTTCACTAAATCAAATCTCAAACATCTAATTAAAAATTGTGATTAAGATGGTAGTTCTGACTATGTTAAAAGTAGTCCACCAGGGTTTGGATATTGAAGTTGCTGATTTAATCAGAGCTAAACACATCATATTTGCTACAGCAAATTTGTATGCAAATGACCACAAAGAACACATATTCCCATTGGAATCTTCTCTAAATGAAGGAATTTAGACCCCCTCCACTCCATTTATACATTGTATTTGGTTAAAATGTTTTGATTGGATTCAGGCCATCATTCATGTCACTTAATTTGGTGTTTAGATTAAATTAATTACAATGTGAGGGAAAATAAACCACTAGTCACATGTTTAGGTACTGGTGCATATTTTAAGGATATCCTTCATAGGGGGCTTTAAGGAGATGGATCTCATCATTCTGTTTTTTTTCTCATGCAATTTGTAACCAAAGCACAATTACTACTACTAGTAACTAGAAGCAACATTACTCTAGTTGCTCAACCCGCAGTAGTGAGACAAACGGTACGTTTTCATGCACTAAATTATTCTAATTCCTCCCCAAATTTGGCTCAAAATAAGCTTTTTAGTCCACATGTAAACACTTTCGTCTGGTTAAGTTTGGCTTAATAAAGATAGAATCAACACACCTTAATTATACGATTGGAAACCAGTTCTCTCTTATAAGTGTGCCAATCTCCGTGGAGGACCAACATGCCCCTCTTTACTACAATATCCACGGCATCCATCCATCCATTTTGTACCGCTTGTTCCAGTTAGGGTCGAGGGGTTGCTGGAGCATTCGTGCAGAAGGCGGTGTACATCCTGGACAAGTCGCCACCTCATCCTAGGGTCAACACAGATGGACAGACAACACTCACACTCACATTTACACACTAGGGCCAATTTAGTGTTACCAATCAACCTATCCCCAGATGCATGTCTTTGGAGGTGGGAGCGAGCGAGTACCTGGAGGTACCGGGGAGAACATGCAAACTCCACACAGAGAGATCCCGAGGCCGGGAATTGGACCTGGGACCTTATCCTTTTTGAGGCACGAGCCCTAATCACTGGTCCAACGTTCTGCCACCACCAAGCAAGGAAATAAAAAAATATAGAAGCTACAATAAGTCAATATTTTTCAGTGTAAGATAATACCCTACTTTAATAAGTGTCAGAATGATTTTTAAATACGTGACCTGGCGCAAGGTCATCCTGATGGAGAGAAACCCCTAAACCGCCGTGTTTTGACACAATGTAGCTGATACCAAGTAAAAATAATAAATGTATGTTTGATAGTCAAGACAACAGTAATTAAATAGCGTTAGATCACTTGACTTCAAGACAGTGTCAATCTCCTTCATTCAGATCATCCACAACGTTGTTGTTCATACTTAATTTAATGATAAAATAATTAAAAGTCCAAATTCAACAAGTTAGGCATCATAGATAAGTAAATCAGTAATTAAAAAGAATTCACTGCGTAGTTTGTATTAATAGTAAATAGTCAAAGTACTTCACCAAAATAGCTTTTTCTGGTTTATGTCGCTAATGATCATAATAATCACAAGTGTCACTTAAACACATTAACACATTGCCAACTACACTAAAAAGCAGTGGTGAGTTATCTGTTAAAGCGCTTGACAGCTACTGCCTCTATCTTATTAATATTTAGCATTGTCCTCCTTTTACAGCGAAACAAGCTGAACTGACCAATATCACCTCCTAGGGTACGAGAGGCAAATAGCATATGGCCAACAGTCACTTTGGACATTAGCTTGGAAACTGGTATTTCACGTATACATGTCAAAATATAAAAAACATGTTTTAACAAATTTAGTGCATGGAAACCCGGAATGGGAATCTTTGGGTACCTCAAGATTTGATTATGATTCGGGGGCCATGATTGAAAATAAATTCATTAGTTATGCATCTTTAACAATAAAAAATATATACCTACCGGTATATCAATATCTGCAAATATTATACATTCAAACTGGCAGCTCAAGGAGGTGTGTTGTATGTACTATCTACCCAGTCATACTGTATACATGGCTGACAGTGTTATTCTCTTTGATGACTTATGAATCTACTTGCTAATATCACGATTACAGTTTGTTGAAGTGTACAAAGCACTTATTATTTTGTTGTTCACCACTTGCTTATTGCCATGGCTAGAATAGCTTATCTTCTCATTCTCCCTCTGTGTGTTCGCATTAGATCTGCATTTTAGAACAGTCTGTACTCTATTTAACATTTACAAATAACAGCTATTTGGAAATTTGTCCATCGATTCAGAATTGTTTACATTCCCATCTTGATGCATCAAAACTCGATAATTTTTCCCACCTCTCATGGAGACGTACTGAGTTTAATTGGCAAAAGTAATAAATATGCCAAAATTAATGATGAATATGTCATTGTTGGCATGCTATATGACTGATAGAGGATAATATAATCATAATGGGGTACTTTAATATCCATATGAATACCCCATCGGACCCACCGTGCGTAGCGCTCCAGACTGTAATTGATAGCTGTGGTCTCACACAAATAATAAATGAACCCACGCATCGCAACGGTAATACGATAGACCTAGTGCTTGTCAGGGGCATCACCGTTTCCAAAGTTACGATACTCCCGTATACTAAAGTATTGTCCGATCATTACCTTATAAAATTCGAGGTTCAGACGCATGTTCGTCAAACTAATAATAATAATACCTGCTATAGCAGCCGCAACATTAATACAGCCACAACGACAACTCTTGCTGACCTACTGCCCTCGGTAATGGCACCATTCCCAAAGTATGTGGGCTCTATTGATAACCTCACTAACAACTTTAACGACGCCCTGCGCGAAACCATTGATAACATAGCACCGCTAAAGTTAAAAAAGGCTCCAAAAAAGCGCACCCCGTGGTTTACAGAAGAAACTAGAGCTCAGAAATTATTATGTAGAAAGCTGGAACGCAAATGGCGCACGACTAAACTTGAGGTGCACCATCAAGCATGGAGTGATGGTTTAATAACTTATAAACGCATGCTTACCTTAGCTAAATCTAAATATTACTCAAATCTCATCCACCGTAATAAAAACGATCCTAAATTTTTGTTTAGTACGGTAGCATCGCTAAGCCAACAAGGGATTCCTTCCAGTAGCTCAACCCACTCAGCTGATGACTTTATGCAATTCTTTAGTAAGAAAATTGAAGTCATTAGAAAGGAGATTAAAGACAATGCGTCCCAGCTACAACGGGGTTCTATTAACACTGACACGATGGTATATACGGCGGATACTGCCCTCCAAAATAGTTTCTCTCGTTTTGAGGAAATAACATTAGAGGAATTGTTACAACGTGTAAATGGAATAAAACAGACAACATGTTTACTTGACCCTCTTCCTGGGAAACTGATCAAGGAGCTTTTTGTATTATTAGGTCCATCAGTGCTAAATATTATAAACTTATCACTCTCCTCGGGCACTGTTCCCCTAGCATTCAAAAAAGCGGTTATTCATCCTCTTCTTAAAAGACCTAACCTCGATCCTGACCTCATGGTAAATTACCGACCGGTGTCTCACCTTCCCTTTATTTCAAAAATCCTTGAAAAAAATGTTGCGGAGCAGTTAAATGAACACTTAGCGTCTAACAATCTATGTGAAACCTTTCAATCCGGTTTCAGGGCAAATCACTCCACGGAGACAGCCCTCGCAAAAATGACTAATGATCTATTGCTAACGATGGATTCTGATGCGTCATCTATGTTGCTGCTCCTCGATCTTAGCGCTGCTTTCGATACCGTCGATCATAATATTTTATTAGAACGTATCAAAACACGAATTGGTATGTCAGACTTAGCCCTGTCTTGGTTTAACTCTTATCTTACTGATAGGATGCAGTGTGTCTCCCATAACAATGTGACCTCGGACTACGTTAAGGTAACGTGTGGAGTTCCCCAGGGTTCGGTCCTTGGCCCTGCACTCTTCAGCATCTACATGCTGCCGCTAGGTGACATCATACGCAAATACGGTATTAGCTTTCACTGTTATGCTGATGACACCCAACTCTACATGCCCCTAAAGCTGACCAACACGCCGGATTGTAGTCAGCTGGAGGCGTGTCTTAATGAAATTAAACAATGGATGTCCGCTAACTTTTTGCAACTCAACGCCAAAAAAACGGAAATGCTGATTATCGGTCCTGCTAGACACCGAACTCTATTTAATAATACAACTCTAACATTTGACAACCAAACAATTAAACAAGGCGACACGGTAAAGAATCTGGGTATTATCTTCGACCCAACTCTCTCCTTTGAGGCACACATTAAAAGCGTTACTAAAACGGCCTTCTTTCATCTCCGTAACATCGCTAAAATTCGCTCCATTCTGTCCACTAAAGACGCTGAGATCATTATCCATGCGTTTGTTACGTCTCGCCTCGACTACTGTAACGTATTATTTTCGGGTCTCCCCATGTCTAGCATTAAAAGATTACAGTTGGTACAAAATGCGGCTGCTAGACTTTTGACAAGAACAAGAAAGTTTGATCACATTACGCCTGTACTGGCTCACCTGCACTGGCTTCCTGTGCACTTAAGATGTGACTTTAAGGTTTTACTATTTACGTATAAAATACTACACGGTCTAGCTCCATCTTATCTTGCCGATTGTATTGTACCATATGTCCCGGCAAGAAATCTGCGTTCAAAGGACTCCGGCTTATTAGTGATTCCCAAAGCCCAAAAAAAGTCTGCGGGCTATAGAGCATTTTCCGTTCGGGCTCCAGTACTCTGGAATGCCCTCCCGGCAACAGTTCGAGATGCCACCTCAGTAGAAGCATTTGAGTCTCACCTTAAAACTCATTTGTATACTCTAGCCTTTAAATAGACTCCCTTTTTAGACCAGTTGATCTGCCGTTTCTTTTCTTTTTCTTCTATGTCCCTCTGTGTATCGGCTGGGGACATCTCTGCGCTGCTGGTCCGCTACCCTTGGTGATGGTTTCCTGCTGGCTCCGCTGTGAACGGGACTCTCGCTGCTGTGTTTGGACTGGACTCTCGCGACTGTGTTGTATCCATTGTGGATTGAACTTTCACAGTATCATGTTAGACCTGCTCGACATCCATTGCTTTCCTCCTCTCTAAGGTTCTCATAGTCATCATTGTCACCGACGTCCCACTGGGTCATTATTGTCACCAATGTCCCACTGGGTGTGAGTTTTCCTTGCCCTTATGTGGGCCTACCGAGGATGTCGTGGTGGTTTGTGCAGCCCTTTGAGACACTAGTGATTTAGGGCTATATAAGTAAACATTGATTGATTGATTGATTGATTTTACCCGGCTGTGGGTCCCTACAGTTCTGCTCTTTGGTCAGAATGACAAGGCCGTCGATTTGTTGCAAATCCTTATTTATGTTTTCCACAAAGCCAACCGGACATCAACCATGCTAGTAACACTCCTGAACATGCTAGTGCTACCTCTCTTAACTTCACGTCACTCACCCCACACACCGCCATTCCTTAAAGGGGAACACACAGTTTATGGCCACAACTCTATTAAATGACATTGACTCTAACTTGCAAAATTCTAAGTTTGTTTGCATTATTTGCCAATAAAGTGTAGATGTGACGGTTTTTAAATGACTGATGATTGACATACAGATGCGAATAATCAATTATATTTGCCATATGCATGTATGCCCTGGCACACCATTATCAAGATTTCCTGAGCGAAGCAAAAAACTGTTTTTACTGAAATAAATAGACCTACATCTTATTAAATAAAAATATAGAAAAAACTACCCGGCTCCGGTAAAGTTTAGATCCATGAACGAAAGAAGAAAGGGAATGAATGTTTATAACTGAATAAATTTATAGATGCATACAAATTTGTTTTCTTTTGTATACTTATTTTAATGAATGAAGTAACGTTTATGAAAAACTTTTTCCAAGACACAATATAGAATGTGATATATAATAGGATAATGCTTACATTTATCATTTGTTTTCAAAACAGTTACAAAAAAGGGGGACCCCAAAAACTTACAGTGGGACCCCATTTTTATGACTTGATGGGGTCCCTTTGAAAATTCCTAGCGCCAACACTGGGTTTGTTTTTTTTGTATTTTTTTACAGCAACATGTGAAGTCCCAGTATCCATGCACACTCTACTCTACTACGACTATAGGTCCTACGCCCAGTGTACACTGAAGGGCACTTTTTTCTTTTTAGCGCTGATAAATGTATTACTTTTACGGTTGACCTATGACATCACATCAAAACAAAACATCTACAGCATTCAAGTCAACAGCGTAGTTTTTGATGTGATGTCCGAAGAAATATTGTCACATATTACAAATATCACATCTCCTATTATTATGCTGATGTTAAAAGGCAGAAAGCATCAATAAATGATTTTATATTGCACCACGATAATGACACAACTACCAAATTGGTATTTTAGCGGATGGAGGTCCGATAAAAGACGTTGTTTCAAATAAACCAATAAAACACAAATGACAGAAGTAATTCTATTTAAGTTTTGCTTTTATTTGATCAAACAGATAGCTGTTTGAAATGACATTGCATACGTTAGTTCTTACTCTTATCCAAATTCTAATTTGTGTAATGTTATTTTTAGACCAGATATAAATTGTACTTTTTATGGAATCATTTTCAAACGACTATATTAAGAGCTTCTTCTAGGAGGCAGTACTTCTGCTTGAATAAAATACTTCTGTAAATAAAAATGCAGCATTCTATATTGGATGCAAATAAATAATAATCTCCAACACTGAAATTAATAAAGTCCAAACTTAAAAAGTTGTCTTGAATGAAATACTCCTGTAAATAAAAATGTAGCATTGCACACTGCATGCAAATAAATAAACCCAAATAAATAAATAAATAAAGATATTACTAATCATTAAATAGTAAAAAACAAACAAACAATCACATCAATAAAGTACAACCATAAAACTTCTGTTTTGAATAAAATACTACTTTAAATACAAATGTAGTATTGTACATTGTATGCAAGTACATAATCAAGTAAAACATTTAGATGACTACATAGTTTTAGTAGGTGGATAAACGCAGGCTTTTCCCTTAAATGTTCTTGGTTCCTTGTTAGTGTGTACTGATGTTAAAGGGGAACTGCACTTCTTTTTGGAAGTTTTCCTATCGTTCACAATCATTATGAGAGACAAGAGGTTTTTTTCCGCTCTCTAACATGTAAAAAATGGCTCGTCCTACGTGGCTAGCAATGCAGCTAATGGGAGCAATCAATTCTACCTCTAAATCGCTTTAAAAATATATTAAAAAACACCAACAATACTTTATTTACTTTCCGTAACCCGTATAATAACCAAGCTGTAGCGACATTGTTATTGTAAGAGCGAACACTGAGAAACACTCTCTCTAGCGTAGTAACACATTGGCGTGCTTCGGTATTAGCCGTAAAAGCTAGCTACGGTAAGAGATAAGCTAGCTTCTACGTCAACATGAGTTTGTAATGCACAACACAATGCAATAAGACACCAATCTGTACTGACTGAAGAACATGAACAATCACATTACACTATCTGTGAAGTATTAGCTCACACTAGCTAGCCAGACAGCGTATGTACTGTAGTTCTACTAAAAAGCATGTCGTGCTGCGTGTATCATGATGAATATTAAAGTGACTCACGCGATGGACAGAAGTTTTTCTGGTCCAATGTGTACACGGGAACGTTTCCTGCTGATTTTGGGTAAGCACGCCATTTATGTCAAAATAGCTTGGCTCCAAGTTCCATATTCATCGCGTCAAAAACACGTTCACCTCAGTCTCCCAGTTGCGCCAGCGTCTCACTCTTTGTTTGCGCTGGGTTCTTTAAGCAGCAGTATATTTAGCTTCAAAAGTATAAGGTTGTGAATACTAATTTGTCCAAAAATAGTCGTCTTCGTTGTCTGTTACCAGGTCTGCCATGATGAGGTAGGAACACCGACGTTTTCAGAAATCAGATGTGTGCCTGTGGAAAAGAAAATGCGTGGAAGAAATCAGTCCTGAAAATGATTAAAATGATCAAAATACGGTAAATATCGAACATATTACATATTGTTATGAACGTGCAATTTGTTATTCTCTTTATAAGTTGTCACGTGGCCGCAATTGTTGCCAAAACTATCAGGTATGGAAGTAAACATACAGGTTTGGATAAAAATAACAATTTGCATAATTTTTTAAAGACCTAATTGGACCTCTTTGGATTACTGTTATGAACCTGTCTGTTACTACATTATATAAAGATGTGCAGTGTGTATATAAAACGTTGATGGAGGGTTTTAAAGTTGTTTTACAGGGCCTTGAAGGCTACAACCGTGACTCCCATTAGCCCCATCTTTCAAGCGTTTTTTATCATCTTTTAAATCGTAAAATGCTCTTGTCTCTCATAATGAATGTTTACGATTCCCCCCAAAAATGCATTTCTCCTTTAAAGATAATGTACACTTCATTGCATGGTTTTATTTAACGGTATCTGCTTCCGAGTTATATCTCGCGCATTGAGACTGGCGCATGGGCGATACGAAGTGTACCCTCCGGGATCCCACACCCACTGGAGAGATCTAGTTTCCAATCACATAATCTAGGTGTGTCAGTCTGTTTTCTCAAAAACCAAACATGATCAGATTAACATGTTTCTATGGGATGTAGGATGCTTATTTAGAGACAAATTGTTTGACAAATCAGACTAATTTAATGCCTGGAAACAAAGTCAATGAGTATACCGTCTTATTTGATTAATCTCCATGGACATCTTCCTGACTGTTCCCCCAAGCAAGTTCTCTCATTATTTACCCCATCAGGTGTGTGAGTACGTGTTTGAATGGCATTAGAAGCTTGTGCAGTTAACTAACTGCCCCCTGTGGAGAATCTGCATTATTCAGGATTAAAGTGCACCCCTTAGTGCACCACATTGGTTTGTGTGCCCCCCCCCCCCCGAAATGCATTTTTGACACATTGAGGACCTTGAATGACACACCTGTCTTCTAGCATTTCCTTGGGAATAATAAGTGTGCAGTAATTGCTGGGAAGTGGAGAGCATTTTCAACACTACTTCCTGACCTCATGAGTGACACAAACTTCAGAAAGCAACATTTTATTCCTCCCCAAATGCATGTTTAATGGCTTAAAAGCGTTTGTGCTGTTCCGCTAAAGTAGATGCACCAGTAAGTGTGATCGTAACTAAAAAAATATTCCTATTTTGGCCAAGATTCTTAAATGGGCTGACTCACAAATTGTTCACCTTATTGGTAGAAGACAGGTTCTTACAAAAATGGTGACGTAAAAGAAGGCTGAGATCAAAAGTAAATAAATACAAAATGTCATTTGTAAGATGAACGGCTCGATTTTCTTGTTGCTGCGTTCTTCTATTTTTCAAAAGTTCTCCAGTAATTTATCTGTCGGAGTATGCATAATTGTTTTGCCTCCTTTTTTACATTCATCATTCATCTTCATCCTTCATTCTCAGCTCGGTGTGCCATCGCTCATCTAATTCCGGACAGCTCACCTTGCTGAGCCATAATCTTCCTCTTCTAGTGTTGGAACAAGTCGCCTTCTGTAATAATTTGGAAACTGCCAGTTTCATGTCTTTAAAAAAAAAAAAAGCCGCAATGAATTTAATTAGAAAGCTGTTGCATATCTCTGTGATACATTTATTTTAATTAACCCCATGTGAATAAATTAAAAATAGGAGGGGGCTGAAAAGTGTGGAAAAACACGCTAATGAAGTTTTCCCGTTAATTGGGATGGCGTTTGCAGCCAAACCTCATTTAGTCGTAAGCACCAAGAGCTAACAATGCCGCCTGTAAGCCTCAGAAAAAGGACCCAGGGCCTTCGTGCTGACTTCAAGTGCAAGAAATGCACCTCTGACGTGATGGAAATGACCGTGGGCTGGGAGAAAAGGCAGTCCTGTTCCAGGCTGCTCTGCTGAGACTCCCCATGCCGCGCTTGAAGCCGGGCCAGTGTTATTGCAGGCCTAATGCGGCTGACTCATTTGGAGCGGATCAGGAGTAATTATGGTCGGAAAAGTGGCTGCAGACAGTGGGGGTCAGGACACTTGTAACATGTGAAAAGAGCAATTATTCCAGGAGACAAAACCTTTCCTTATCCCAGGCAGTGCCAGGGTCAATGCGAGGGACGGCTGGGCTCCGTTTCACCGGGGCTTATTAGCCACAGCAAGCTGCAAAGTTTGAGAGAGTGCATCTTGTTAATGAACAGTCCCCTCCTCATCCGCACAAGCCCTGTCTGCTCACTCCCACTTACTGTGGGTGTTAATTATGTTGTAATCATAGCATGCATACAGTCCCAGAAATCACCTCACAGACCCCAGCATTCATGCAGCACCATCTGGAAGTGAAGCCCGTCGTACAGTAACATAGAGGGCTCTCACAGGGTAGCGTTACAAAAAAACAGGCTAAGTATGAAATGTAATATTGACTTGGGCTCCGTAAGAAACTGCCTAATTTAATAGTGCGTGATTGCCTCCGTGTGTTCACGCGTTTCTGTTCTTTGACTCCATCCAACAGGAACATGAATCATGCGGTGAATCAGTGTGCTTTATTTGACTTATCATTGCAAAACGCACTCATCAGGCCGCTTTCAACTGCCATGTGTTTTGCAGCCCATATTATTAACAGATGTCTTGTATTTTTGTCTTGGCAGTCGAGAAACGTGTCCATGGGCTCAATTACAGCAATGACAGAAGCTGAATGAAAGGGGCTGATTCATGAACACAATAGCAAGACATCTGCATGAGCGCCCTATTAACGCTGCTATAACAGACACCCGGGCCAATGGATGAATTTTATCTTCAACTGCAAGGACAAAACACTGGAAAAAATAGCCCTGGCTCCTTCTAAATTGGCACTATGATTTTGTAATGTGTTAACTATTTATTATCTCTTGCCATCCACAACAAACTGGGTGATGGTTGAGTAATATCAAGCTGTAGTCGGCCATCAAGGTGTGGTTGACATCTTATTTAGGAGTATGTTGAGGTGAGAGATGTTCAAGATAATGATGACAAATGCACTTTGTTTCGGCTGCATGCACCCACTTTGTAACCTATAGCATGTAATTTCCCCCAGCATCTCCATGCGCGTGGCTCATATTTGCTGCAGCTGCGGCGAGGAATTATCGGGGGCCCCTGGGAGAAAGCCCACCCGGGGGCCGGCTTCCACCTCCTCCTTGAAAGACCACCACCCTCCCCATGTGTCAGGAAGGCTGCGTGATTCTCATCAGGATCTTTTAACTCCCTGTGAACTGACAGAGGGCACATCACATTGTGGCTTTTTAATTGATCAAAAAGGGCCTTTAACAAAACATACAATCAGAGGCAACTGTCCCCCGTGCCATTAGGGCTGAGTGACGTAAAGAGCAGATGTTCCACTGCGATCAAGTGTAGGAGGATAGTCAGTCTCTGCATCCATTTCCTTTCAATTGTGCTTCGCGCACAATGAGGCGTGCAAAAAGAGAGGGAGCCGTAAATGATTAATTAGTTCATCATGCAAAAAAAGCCAATTAACAGTAAAATTATTCAGCAATTACCATGCCAATTTACTTATCAGGTTGGTCATCATTAAGATGCTACATATTTGCATATTTTGGCATATCTAATGTTGCTTTGTCTCATAAGTAGAATATCCTACAACAAAAGTAATGCACTTCAATTAGTAAAAAACAAAAATCCCTTTCATGCAAAATGTACTATTAATGACAGTGAAATGTGTCCCTTAAGCCATTTTATTACCACCAAACACTTGTTCGCTCCACTCTTAAAAGAGCCGCTCAGTCAGTTTTCAAGTTCAAGGTTTTCAAGACGTCGTGAAGGGAACACTTTCCTCATATATATGATCCAACTGTAAACACCAGTACCTAGATGAGCCACCACTTCATGGAAGAAAAGGCTTCACTACACATCTTTAAATTCAGCTTTGAGCTCCCCCAACTATCTGTCATTAAACTACAGATGGTTTTATTAATTTGATCATTTTGTAAATAAGCTAACCTAGCATGATTTTTCTGTTGAAATGAGACTGTAATTTTAGCACTGTAGCTCACATAGCTATGCTAGTGTTGCTAATGTTTGTGTCCTCCTTTCTCACTCCTTAAATGAGTTATATTGTCCAGATGACCGACATTTCACAAAAAAGTTTTCATGAATAGTTTGTTCCTGAAAATAAATCTGTCCGTCATTTTCCATAATATCAATTTGTTTCTGAGTAATCACTAACTAGCTGTACTTGGTACGCCCCTTTTAAATCGCTAGACTCGATATGCCGCTCCCTCTTGGTGTGACATCATCTACAGAACTGGAACGTTTAGAATTTGTACAAACCCCGTTTACATATAAGTTGGGAAATTGTGTTAGATGTAAATATAAACGGAATGCAATGATTTGCAAATCATTTTCAACCCATATTCAGTTGAATATGCTACAAAGACAATATATTTGATGTTCAAACTGATACACATTTTTTTTTTGCAAATAATCATTAACTTTTGAATTTGATGCCAGCAACACATGACAAAGAAGTTGGGAAAGGTGGCAATAAATACTGATAAAGTTGAGGAAGGCTCATCAAACATTTATATGGAACATCCCACAGAGCAATATTTCTCCATGAGCTCCATCCATCCATTTTCTACCGCTTATTCCCTTTCGGGGTCGCGGGGGGCGCTGGTGCCTATCTCAGCTACAATCGGGCGGAAGGCAGGGTACACCCTGGACAAGTCGCCACCTCATCACAGGGCCAACACAGATAGACAGACAACATTCACACTCTCATACACACACTAGGGCCAATTTAGTGTTGCCAATCAACCTATCCCCAGGTGCATGTCTTTGGAGGTGGGAGGAAGCCGGAGTACCCGGAGGGAACCCACACATTCACGGGGAGAACATGCAAACTTCACACAGAAAGATCCCGAGCCTGGATTTGAACCCAGGACTGCAGGGACTTCGTATTGTGAGGCAGACGCACTAACCCCTTTGCCACCGTGAAGCCATGAGCTATTGCAAGGAATTAAGGGATTTTACCATCTACGGTCCGTAAAATCATCAAAAAGTTTAGAGAATCTGGAGAAATCACTGCACGTAAGCGATGATATTACAGACTTTTGATCATTCAGGCCGTATTGCATCAAAAATAGACATCAGTGTGTAAAGGATATCACCACATGGGCTCAGGAACACTTCATAAAACGACTGTCAGTAACTACAGTTGGTCGCTACATCTGTAAGTGCAAGTTCAAACTTTACTATGCAAAGCCAAACCCATTTATCAACAATACCCTGAAACTCCGCCGGCTTGGCTGGGCCCGAGTTTACCTAAGATGGACTGATGCAAAGTGGAAAGGTGTTATGTGGTCTGACGAGTCCACATTTCAAATTACATTTGAAAACAGAGGACGTAGTGTCCTCCAGAACAAAGAGGAAAATAACCATCCGGATTGTTATAGGCGCATAGTTCAAAAGCCAGCATCTGTGATGGTATGGGGGTGTATTAGTGCCCAAGGCATGGGTAACTTACACATCTGTGAAGGCACCATTAATGCTGAATGGTCCATACAGGTTTTGGAGCAACATATGTTGTCATCTAAGCAACGTTACCATGGACGCCCCTGCTTATTTCAGCAAGACAAGTGTTACAACAGCATGGCTTTGTAAAAAAAGAGTGTGGGTACTTTCCTGGCTTGCCTGCAGTCCAGACAGGTCTGCCATCGAAAATGTGTGGTGCATTATGAAGTGTAAAATACGACAGCGGAGACCCCGGACTGTTGAACGATTGAAGCTCTACACAAAACAAGAATGAGAAAGAATTCCACTTTCAAACCTTCAATAATTAGTTTCCTCAGTTCCCAAACGTTTATTGAGTGTTGTTAAAAGAAAAGGTGATGTAACACAGTGGTGAACATGCCCTTTCCCAACTACTTTAGCATGTGTTGCAGCCATGAAATTTTAAGTTAATTATTATTTTCAAAATAAAATAAAGTTTATGAGTTTGAACATCAAATATCTCTTCTTTGTAGTGCATTCAATTGAATATGGGTTGAAAAGGATTTGCAAGTCATTGTATTCCGTTTATATTTACATCTTACACAATTTCCCAACTCATATGGAAACGGGGTTTGTATTTTGATCACTTGATTGCTTGTTTTTGTCGCTTGTGTCCATGATTACTTCAAAACTGATAAGGTTAACAAAAAAGAAAAGTGTCCGGCTTCCTCCCGCTTCCAAAGACATGCACCTGGGGATAGGTTGATTGGCAACACTAAATTGGCCCTAGTGTGTGAATGTGAGTGTGAATGTTGTCTGTCTATCTGTGTTGGCCCTGCGATGAGGTGGCGACTTGTCCAGGGTGTACCCCGCCTTCCGCATGATTGTAGCTGAGATAGGCGCCAGCGCCCCCCGCGACCCCAAAAAAGGGAACAAGCGGTAGAAAATGGATGGATGGATATATATATATATATATATATATATATATATATATATATATATATATATATATATATATATATATAGTTTGGGGACCCCTGCCATGGCCTGTGTTTCCTCATGCTCTTTCAGCCTTTTCTCAAGCAACTTGAGGAAAAACTCAGTAGAAGAGGACGCAGAATAGCACACAGGCGGCTTACCTTCTTTTTCTCTCCTTTTCCGGGTCTGCTCTTTTTTCTCCCTTTTTCTGCAGGATCTGTCTCAGTCTTTCTCCTCCCAGTGTGTTACTAATTTTCAGGATTACATTTGGCATGAATCTTCAACATTTTTTCCAGTCAAAGTCCAACTAAATTCCTGCTTCTTTGAAGTCAAAATAATTCAAATTGTCACAACAAATTACACCTATCTCGCTTGGTCTGTCTTATTTTGTATGAAAGATCCATACTTTCCTCATATTCCCATCATTTTGAAAAATCTGCTGACAGATCCCTTCTTAGTTGCATTGCTACAAGCTGCAAGAATGCACCTGACAGCCATATTTGGTAATTTCTTCAAAAATCGTTATTCGGAATGAATTAACACATACTATGCCTGAGGAAATTGCCTCCAGTCCTATGTAGGTGATATCAGCAGGCTTATGCAGGCCCATCCACATTTTTCAGTTTAATGTGGGTGTTCCAAAATGTGCTGAAATGCAGTATTTCTATTTTGGGAATAATTTAATTTTTTGACATTTTTTGACACTTTTTTGGTCCAGAACTATTAAAGAAGTGCCAAGGTTTTTTTAGAATTAGAGGAGGCATTTAATGTTACAATATTCTTTGTGATATGTGGCATCTATAAGTTGGACAAGTTTAGAAAGGATAATGTGAGCAATAGCACTTTATAGAGCCACAGACAGCTCATTGGCATTAAAGTAAGGACACAAAATGGTGTGTTGCCATAGGGCATACTAAAAGCCCATCCAAACCATTAATTCTAGCATTTAGACTACGTTTTGGACAATACACTGTTGTGTGAACTCTAACACATACTAGAAAAATAATGCAAAAAGTGACTTAAAAAAAGGTGTTTTAATCACTTATTTTTATAAAATTAATTTTCTGTAACGACAATTGCTTTGAAATGATGGGCAAAGTTGTGTACTTGCTAGCTGATTTGTACACAATTCCTGCAAGAATCGGCAAAGTCCATTGCCGATTGGAAGTTTAAAAAAAAATGCCTTGGGCACCCCTAGGTTAATGCAGTTCCTGCCATGCCAGTGTGATCATTTTACATCTGCAGTTTCTGACTTTTGCATGAGTGCGTCCATGAAGCGTATTTTCCGTTAAATCCTTTAATATATCAAAAAATGTACTGTGATTCAGTGATAGCTGTAAAGTCTAAAAAGGGTAACATAGAAAATCGGATGCTATCGCCGTAATGGAAAAATACATGCTCTGACAGACTGCTTGGGCAAAGAAAAAGTTACAGTACATATTGTTAAAAGATACAATCTTAAAGGAAGTGGATGGATCGGAGAAGAGAGCGTTGACAGGCCTTTGCACACGCCACTAATGGCATTTTAATTCCTTCTTAGGATGGATAAGTTGTCTCTCTCTCCCTACTTGGATGGGAAAATGTATGTTTGAGACTATAAAGTGATGCTTTTTTTTCTAAAGGTCATTTATTTTTAGTTGTTACCTGTACTTGTCTGGTTTCTACAAATGGAAGAGGACAACAATGGAACTTTCTTCTTTGCAGTTATTATTGTCAAACCTGTGTTAGCGGCCACAAATAATTTTACCCTGCAGGGAAAAAAACAAATCCCGTTTCCATATGAGTTGGGAAATTGTGTTAGATGTAAATCTAAACGAAATACAATGATTTGCAAATCCTTTTCAACCTACATTAAGTTGAATGCACTACAAAGACTAGATATTTGATGTTCAAACTCATAAACTTAATTTTTTTTTGCAAATAATATTTACCTTAGAATTTCATAGCTGCAACCTCTGCCAAAGTAGTTGGGAAAGGGCCTGTTCACCACTGTGTTACATCACCTTTTCTTTTAACAACACTTAATAAATTGTTGGGAACTGAAGAAACTAATTGTTGAAGCTTTGAAAGTGGAATTCTTTTCCTATTCTTTTTTTATGTCGAGCTTTAGTCGTTCAACAATCCAGGGTCTCCGCTGTCGTATTTTACGCTTTATAATGCGCCACACGTTTTCGATGGGAGACAGGTCTGTACTGCAGGCGGGCCAGGAAAGTACCCGCACTCTTTTACTACGAAACCACGCTGTTGTAACACATGGCTTGGCATTGTCTTGCTGAAATAAGCAGCGGCGTCCATGATAACGTTGCTTAGATGACAACATATGTTGCTCAAAAACCTGTATGGACCATTAAGCATTAATGGTGCCTTCACAGATGTGTAAGTTACCCATGCCTTGGTCACTAATATACCCCCATACCATCACAGGTGCTGGCTTTCGAACTTTGCGCCAATAACAATCCGGAAGGTTATTTTCCTCTTTGTTCCGGAGGACACCACGTCCACTGTTTCAAAATATAATTTGAAATGTGGACTCATCAGAACACTTTTCCACTTTACATCATTCCATCTTAAATGAGCTCGGGCCCAGCGAAGCCAGCGGCGTTCCTTGGTGTTGTTGATAAATTGGTTTTGCTTTGCATAGCAGAGTTTTAACTTGCACTTACAGATGTAGCAACCAACTGTAGGTACTGACAGTGGATGTATGAAGTGTTCCTGAGCCCATGTGGTGATATCCTTTAAACACTGATGTCTGTTTTTGAGGGATCAACGGTCCGTAATATTATCGCTTACGTGCTGTGATTTCTCCAGATTCTCTGAACCTTTTGATGATTTTACAGACTGTAGATGGTAAAATCCCTAAATTCCTTGCAATAGCTCGCTGAGAATTTGCTTACAAATTGGTGACCCTCGCCCCATCCGTGTTTGTGAATTACTTAGCATTTCATGAAAGCTGCTTTTATACCCAATAATGGCACCCACCTGTTCCCAATTAGCCTGCACACCTGTGGGATGTTCCAAATAAGTGTTTGATGAGAATTTCTCAACTTTATCAGTATTTATTGACACCTTCCCCAACTTCTTTGTCACGTGTTGCTGGCATCAAAATCTAAAGTCAAGATTATTTGCAAAAAAAAAAAAGTTTATCAGTTTGAACATCGTCTTTGTACCATATTCAACTGAATATGGGTTGAAAAGGAATTGCAAATCATTATATTCCGTTTATATTTACATCTAACACAATTTCCCAACTCATATGGAAACGGGGTTTGTATTATTATAAACCTTATCTAAAGCGACCACTTATTTAACGCGGCCACTTATTTTGCAACCCGGAGTAGTTTTTATTTTTTAGTGTAGTGATGATGCAAGTCAACATTCACACACTGAGCTCATCCTATTCATGGTCAAAGCAAAACCATGGACAAATGGACCCTAAACAGAATTGTTTGTGGCAAACTTAAAAAAAAAAAAGACTTTAAAGGCCTACTGAAACCCACTACTACCCACCACGCAGTCTGATAGTTTATACATCAATGATGAAATATTAACATTGCAACACATGCCAATACGGCCTTTTTAGTTTCCTAAATTGCAATTTTACATTTCCCGGGAGTTTCGTCTTGAAATCGTTGTGTAATGATGACGTGTACGCAAGACGTCACGGGTTTGTAGGAAGTATAAGCGCTACACACACACACAGCTAAAAGTCGTCTGCTTAAACTGCATAATTACGCAATATTTTGGAGAACTGTGTTGCTGAGTCTTTTGCAATTTGTTCAATTAATATTGGAGAAGTCAAAATAGCAAGATGGAGTTGGGAAGCTTTAACCTTTAGCCACACAAACACACGGTGATTCCTTGTTTAAAATTCCTGGAGGTGAAAATTTACTATGGTCAAGCGAACATGAAACACGACGGAATGTCAACCAGCAGGTTTCGGTGAGAAAATTGTGGTTAAAAAGTCGCTTCTTACCGGAGAAAAGCTGAGCTTGCCCCGCCCATAGCTGCCGTCGACTCCCCTGAGACACTGCGCGTCAAGACACCCGTGGACGTACACCTCCGACTATCAGGTACTATTTAACTCACTAAAACACTAGCAACACAATAGAAAGATAAGGGATTTCCCAGAATTATCCTACTAAATGTGTCTAAAAACATTTAACTTTTTTTTGTTTTTTTCTTGTCTGTCGCTAACAATATCCTCAAACACGAATCTTTCATCCTTGCTCAAATTAATGGGGAAATTGTCGTTTTCTCGGTCCGAATAGCACTTTTTGTTGGAGGTTCCCATTAAAATCAATGTGAATATGTGAGGAGCCATCACACTTGCGACGTCATCGTCTGCTACTTCCGGTAGAGGCAGGGCTTTTCTCCAGTTGCGAACTTTATCGTGGATGTTCTCTACTAAATCCTTTCAGCAAAAATATGGCAATATCGCGAAATGATCAAGTATGACACATATAATGGACCTGCTATCCCCGTTTAAATAAGAAAATCTCATTTCAGTAGGCCTTTAAAGAGGATCTGCACTCTATTGGAATCGTTCACAAGCGCTTTTCGTGTAATTCTTGCCAGTTCCACGTCTTAAATGGCTGTCAAAGTGTCTCAACTTGTCAGATTGTATCCCCAGCCATTTACTTTTCAGGTGAGATGCATGATTTATGATCTACAACAAACCTCCAAGGAGCAGGGAAGCAAGGAAACAGCTGACCACTCGATGATGTAAACTTAGGCACACACAGAAGTGATCATGTCGCTGCTATAAATAGTTTGTCTGCGTTAGCCCCTTTAATAACAACATCACTATTCAATCAATCAATCAATAATACTTGGTTAATATTTAAGTCAGGAAATGTAAATTAATTATTTTTAGCACTTTTTGAAGGATTATAGGTTTTATGGGTGGAATAGTGGAGCTCCCATTGACTCCGTGTTTTATTTATGTCCATTTATTTTTTGAATGCATTAAAAAATTGATCCGTCGCCATGTCTTTCATAATTATTGTTAACAATGGGCAAAATCCTCCCCAAAAAAGCAGTTGCCGTTTAACGTTTTGTAGGATTTCTTACAAAATTCTTAGAAGTTCATGTTGGCTTAATTGATGTACAGAAATGTGGCAGGTGAAATACAAAATGAACGAGCAACTGGGTGCAGAAACTAAAGTCAGAGTTAGTGTTTTCCTTTGATGAGCTGAGCAGGGCTTTAACAAGGAGGCAGCCTGCAGTCATTCCAAGATAGGTTAATCTTTGGAAGGGTTGGTCTTTTCAAGCAGGATGTAAAACAGCACACGTGATATGTTTAGGAGAGTGCGGTGGTCTCGACCAATTAGGAGTAGTTCTCCAGAGGTGGAAGAACGACCTTTTTGTGTAATTAGATACCTTATTTAAAGCAAAGATTTTGAATGAAATTCCTAATTAGGTGTCATGAAAGGCAAATTAAAGAGTTTTGTGATCCTCGAGGGACAAATGTTTTCTTTTTCAAAAAACTCTGAGGCACACACACACACACACGCACGCACGCATGCACAAACACACACACACACACACACGCACACACACACACACGCACACACACACACACACACGCACGCACGCACGCACAAACACACACACACACACGCACACACACACACACACACACACACACACACACAGTCATTTTCTCTCTCCTCATTATGACTGCTCTGTAGTTCTGTGGAAGCCTGTCAGGAGCGAACAGTTGGCATACCTGCAGAGAGCTACCCTAACAAGCCATGAAATGCAGGTAGAAGACTCTGCCCTTACCCACTGTGGCTTGAATGTGAAGCTTTTTTAGTTCATTTACACCAAACATTGGTATTTATAGCAAGTTTTTCTGATCCTAATGTAGAAACTTCAAGGGGTTCGTTTCGGGCAGGGTGTGATGGAAGGAAGGCCGGACTCTAATTGATGATTCCAACTGCAGAACTAGACCAATTAACTTTTACTTTTCACATATAATATAGAAATAAGACATCTCCAAACCACCAGAGCACATACCGACATATTAAGCTTTGAGAATAATAACATTATTCTATCTATTCCACCTCTAATACAGATCCATCCATTTTCTGTCCTGTTTGTCCTTATTAGGGTTATCGGTATGCTGGAGCCTTTTCTAGATCAGTGTTTCCTAACCATGGGGCCGGGGCCCTATGTTGGGCCACGAGCACCCTCTAGAGGGCCGCCAAAACAGATATATCTGTTGCTCAGTTGTGGTGCGTATGGGCCGCTGCAGTAATCAGTTGTTATTCCAGTGTAAATAGCACTACAGCAGTCCTGATGTGATTAGATAAGTCCACATGACCTGTTCAAATTGTTTAAATAAATAACAGATTTGATCTTTGATAAAAGCCAAAAAAACTTGACTGAAAAATGTCGTTGATCTGTTTAACTTAAAATTATGAACTTAAAATGGTTGTTTATCATGACGCCGAGGCTGGTAGCTGTGGGACTTACAGAGTTTCTCAAAAAGTCCAAATCCAGCAGAGGGTCACTGTTGTCTTCAGTTTTCCCCCCTTCAAGCTTTGAAAAATTCTGAGCAACTGAGCAAACCAGCCCCTTGATGTCATTTAGGCATTTAAATCGGAGTGTCAGGGGGGTACCGCCATTGTTAGAGATTGGTAAATCTATTTTGCAGTCTAAAGCATAGTTGATGCCATGCCTTTTGAATATTGTACCGATTGGGATGATATAAAAGACAAACAGGATGGGCTCAAGAAATTAATATTGGGGTACTCCACAATCCAGGGTGAGATCAGCCAATATTGATACCGATCACATCTATTAACTGTAAAGTGTTGAATGTATTTTTGGTGTGTGCTATTGACAGTTCAACAGTATCGGCGACTTGTCCAGGGTGTACCCCGCCTTCCGCCCAAATGAAGCTAAGACAGGTTCCAGCACCCCCCGCGAATCCGAATGGGACAAGCGGTAGGAAATGGATGGATGGATATTTAAACTGGTTCCTTATTTTCTATTATTGCACACAATTGTTTGAGCATAACAAAGTCAATGGTACACAATCACTACTAAACCAAAGCCTAAACAACAATTTACTACTCATTTAAATCCTTTGTTTTTACCCTCAAAGCCCTCATGTTTCCAGGGAATTATTCCCTGAGCTTGTAAACATTCACAAAACAAAAGTGAAAATATTTAGAGAAAAAAATATCGTCATAATCACTCTAATATCGATAATATAATGATACTACCCTTGGTATCGATCCGCTCTCTTGTTACTGTGACAATTCGGACGCACCAATACCTGTTTTTGTATTATCCTCTCTCTAGGCTATAATTAATCTATTTGTGAATTTATTTTTAATAGCTGCTTATTTTTTGCTATAGCACCCTTCCATCTTGACTTGTTAAAGTTTACCAAGCACTTATTTTTTGTGTTGTGTAAAGCTAGTTAATGTCTGTGTTTTTCTGGACCCAGGATGCAGAGACTGTAGGCGGAGTGGAGGTAAAAAAAAACACATTCTATTAAGGAAAACAACAAAAAGAGTGCATAGCATCGGGAATGCTATGCAGCAGGTTGAGGTACACAACAAAACAATGCCTACAAACAAAAACAAAACCTCGTCAGTAGGACGGGGCTGGCTTAAGAGGCATCCTGATTAGCAACCAGGGACAGGTGTGTCCTGATTGGCCATTAAAGACAGGTGAGGGAGCAAGCGCTCAGATTAGAAGAGTGGTGGCAAATGTTGGCGAACAGGAAGTAAAAAGAATAATAAGACCACTGGACAGGAATTATAGCAAAGTGAAATAAATTATTAATAACCGCTAAGCTAGCTCAGTGTGTAACATAGCCCCGTCCATTACTGATAATAATATTAAAAATCCAGTTTATTTGAAATAATGGAAGTGATTATTAGTGACACAGTATAGAGACACATAAACTGTGTCTCAATTCGGGGGCTGCATCATTCCAAGGACCCAGCCCATGGAGTCGACAAAGTGTGGGTCCTGGTGAGAGTCCTCAAGCAGAGGCTGGAGTGATATTAATTGGGACGGTCTAGCCTACAGGACACTTCCTGGTTACGTCAGTGGTCCCCGCCCTTACATTTACGTCACGTATCTGCTGCTAATGACAAATTTAAGAGAAGAATATCGAATAGTTTTTGCTGTTCTCTTGGTCCTTTACCTTATTCCAGAGGAAGTGGCTAAGAGCTCCCAGCACCGCCGGCGTCCGATTTCCCTGATCATGGGAGATGGTTGTCATTGAGATGTGTCACGTGTTGACAAACGTTCTGAAGCTGTTATTCGTAATTAGTAGTTAATGATGGATTCATATCTATTAGCGCTGTCCGATAATATCGGACTGCCTATATTATCGGCCGATAAATGCTTTCAAATATGATATCCGAAATTATCGGTATCGGTTTCAAAAACTAAAAATTATGACTTTTTAAAACGCCGTTGTACGGAGTGGGACATGAACGTAGGGAGAAGTACAGAGCGCCAATAAACCTTAAAGGCACTGCCTTTGCGTGCCGGCCCAATCACATAATCTCTACAGCTTTTCATACACAGGTCACACTGAGGGGGGCCGTATAAACAACTCTAACACTGTTACAAATATACGCCACACTGTGAACCCACACCAAACAAGAATGACAAACACATTTCGGGAGAACATCTGCACCGTAACACAACATAAACACAACAGAACAAATACCCAGAACCTCTTGCAGCATTAAGTCTTCCGGAACGCGACAATATATACCGCCTCGCTACCCCACCCACCTCAACCTCTTCATGCTGCTGTTTTGAGGCATGTTAAAAAAATTAATGTACTTTGTGACTTCAATAATAAATATAGCAGTGTCATGTTGGCATTTTTTTCCATAACTTGAGTTTATTTATTTTGGAAAACCTTGTTACATTGTTTAATGCATCCAGCGGGGCATCACAACAAAATTAGGCATAATAATGTGTAAATTCCACGACTGTATATATCAGTATCGGTTTATATCAGAATTGGTGATTAAAAGTTGGACAATATCGGGATACTGGCAAAAAACACCATTATCGGACATCCCTAATATCTATACTTGTTGTAGTGGGACATGTACCTTTAAAAACATGCATACAATCCAGAAGATGTCCCAGAAAGAGTCGTCACAGTCTATACCTACAGGTACACCACACAATATCTTATTTAGCAGTTACTTTATTAATATTCGATTCACAATTGATGTCTTTTTCTAATTGTGTCACATTGCTTGCATTAAAGCAAATAAAAGTAAATATTGGAATAGTATTATATTACTGTTATCATATAATTATTTGCAATGAAGGCAGAGGAAATGAATCACAACTACAGTTTCAGAACATGAGTTTACTAATTTATATAGGTTTTGAAAATACTTAGTTTTTAAATGATCATTCAAACTGGTATAAACGTGATTGTGTAATTTCTTTGTGCTCTGCTGTTGTCCAAGTTCTCCTTGATTACTCTAATAATAATAATAATTATGGATTAGATTTATATTGCGCTTTCCTGTTACTAGATACTCAAAGCGCTCACAAAGAAGTGGGAACCCATCATTCATTCACACCTGGTGGTGGTAAGCTACATCTGTAGCCACAGCTGCCCTGGGGTAGACCCACGGAAGCGTGGTTGCCAGTTTGCGCCTACGGCCCCTCCGACCACCACCTATCATTCATTCATCATTCATTCACCAGTGTGAGCGGCACCGGGGGCAAGGGTGAAGTGTCCTGCCCAAGGACACAACGGCAGTGGTTTGGATGTCAATAGGTGGGAAGCGAACCTGCAACCCTCAGGTTTCTGGCACGGCCGCTCTACCCACTACGCCATGGAAAAAAAACAAGAATGTTAAACACAAGATCACAGATAGAAGTCATTGAATAGATAGAATCATTGTCGTTGCTATCGTGTCGTTGTATTGCAGCGTAGCGGTAAGCTACATTCGTTTGTTTGTAAGTTACTGTCTTTTGTTCCCTGTTTCTGTTTTGTTTTCACTCTACAAGTAACGACTTCTGTTTTCCTGTTTGCTACCCGCTAGCTTCCACGCTAGGCCCTTTTTTGTTTCTTGCTAGCTTCTATGCTAAAGACCCTTAGTTTGTTATCCGCCTCGTGCGCGCTTTGTGTTAGTACCCTTTTGTTTGATTTTGTCTTAGTATCTTTATTAAATCATGTTTTCTCACTCCATGCCTGCCTCCATTTCTGCATCTTGGGGTTCGTCAACAAATAACAATGTCAGGCTTTACATTCAAATGTTAAAAAGCTGTGATGAAGTGGCGACATGTCCAGAGTGTACCCCGCCTTCTGCCCGAATGCAGCTGAGATAGGCTATAGCACCCCCCGCAACCCCAAAAGGGACAAGCGGTAGAAAATGGATGGATGGATGTTGAAAAAAGTTGTTGCACAAAGCAGAAAGCTGTCTGCAATGGCCGGATATATGTCTCTCCCTCGGGGTAAAGAAAGGGTCACAGCACGGAGGTCGCTCAACATTACGATAGTCGAGGTCTCGTATTTTGACACAAATGTGTATCACTTGACGTGTCTGCTTTTAGCTGATTTCAATGAATAAATACAACTATACTTACATTTTAAGGTGGCTCTTTTTGCCCCGCATGGCGTCTCTGTGTTGAAAATAATTTTCAGAGTTGAACGCACAAAAAATTTCGCGATATAACAGGACGCAAAATTTACACGGTTGCAACCTTTCTGCTAGTGGGAGAAAAGGACACATTTGTCGGCCGAATTCGAAGGACACCTGGAACTTTTTTGAATCGACGCAGCCTCCGTGCACCGCGATGACATCCGCACTACGCAAATGCGCACTGCGAAGGATGCAGCCGCCTGAATTGAGACACAACAATGGAGTAATTAGCTGCTAGCCGCATGTCAGCCGAGTGACTATAAAAACACAGTGTCAGCCAGAGGGGATCGCCGTTTCTGGTTGGTATTAAAAGCATTAATCAGCAATGGCGATTGCGTACTTTTTTACGAAAATCGTTTGATACTGATTGGTGGCCAATCGATCGGCACATCCCTAATCTTCCGTTCTCCTCTTCGTGTGAACACAGTCCTGTCTGTGTTTAGGAACGCCACGGACAAGAGCAACGTGCTGCCGAAACTGTTGTCCAAAGGACAGCGTTAAACAAAGCAAAGATGAGTCGACCATTGCGATTCTGTAATGTCCACGTTCAAACAGAGCAGCTCCATAATAGTCCGACACCAGACACATGGTGTCCTACACTTATCTGTGAAGCATAAAAACGGTGACATTTCACACAGAACTTGATGTGACATGTCTCGACCTTTATAGGTGGATGCGCGCACATACCAAATGCGCCCCCCTTCTGGGATGCAGAGTGTCCGGTTTTTGGGGGGGGGGCCTGTGGAGGCGGGTGGAGAATGTGTTGTGAAAGAGAGTGGCAAGTGGCGTCCACTGTGTGTTCTTTTAGACGGATCAATAGCTCAGTGTGAGAGAGTGTCTTAAGAGCTGTTGTGTGGTGCTCTCAGCTGTGGCAGACCTGTTAGTGCTGCAGAGGGGAGCTGCGCGCCCCTGCCTCGGTACCAGCAGTGGCCTGAGGGGGGCTTTTAGTATGAACACAAATGTCAACCACACATAGACTATTAGTGTTTAGTGCAGTTATTAAATGGACTTTATTTGTCCTTTAGGAGGCTAAAAGGCTCACTTAAAGGGGACCTGCGTGACACCAGGGCAATTTGCGAGTTTGCTAACTTTGGAGCCGCTCATTGCAAACACATGAGCGCGGATGAGTGTTAAGGCTGCAGTGCTGCGAGTGTGTGTTTGTGGTCTGTGTGTCTGTATGAAGTGTGTGAGTGTATGCTAAAAGGCACTTAGGCCATAACATATCTCGCTGGGGTCTGGTAGCAGCGTGTTTTGCGGTCAGAGGCTTTTTAAAAGGTTAATGTTAATCTATACCAAACAAAGCCCAAGAGGAGCTTTTACAGCTCTGGACAGTTGAGTGAAATGAGCTTGATGAAATGGTAACTAATGCACTACCCGGCCTGCTGTAAGTACCACGATAAGCAAAATAGATCCCAGATTGGATGTATAATGCATTTTGCTTTTTCATGTAACTTTGGTGCTAGGACATGTTCTCAAGCAATGTGACCTGTGTGTTTATCTACATGGAAGAGTGTTTTCTTTACAGCATATGAAACAGGGCGGCACGGCGTGCTGCGGCTGCAGGCGAGGCCATGCTTAGGCGCCTGCAGAAGCAGCCAGCTTATCAAAAAGAGAACATGAAAAGTCACTCGGGTTCCCGCGGCCGTAAATCACGCGTGGCTGTTTGTCTCCTTATCACTCCAGGTGTGCCGATGCTCTCCGTCCAGCCCAAAGGGAAACAGAAGGGGTGTGCTGGCTGCAATCGCAAGATTAAAGACCGCTACCTGCTCAAGGCCCTGGACAAATACTGGCATGAGGACTGTCTCAAATGTGCCTGCTGTGACTGCCGTCTTGGGGAGGTGGGCTCCACCCTTTACACGAAAGCCAACCTCATCCTTTGTCGCAGGGACTACCTGAGGCAAGAAAAACAGACACACACACATCACAAACACAAAAGACACATGCAACACGAACACAACACTTTTATTTGACTTTTGTACTTAGTTTTCTCTTACAGGGGTGTGTATTTAACCACTTGCTCCGTACATAGTCACATTTCAAAGGAAATAACTAACATTTGAAAATATTTTGATTGTAACAAAATTGATATGGAAATGATAAAAAAAGGTTATTGATGAGATTTCAGAACCTTTAACATACATCAGCAACCTATGATTTCAAACAGCCAAATTCCCGGATAAAATTAAAATAGCAAAAGACGTAAAAATGTATAAGACTGGAGTTGAACACAAGATTACGACTACAGACCTGTTTCCCTACTTCCACAATTTTCTAAAATTATTGAAAACCAGTTGAACAGATTGGAAAAATTCATAAATAAAAATAAAACAGTCACAGGCAAAATAACGAAATAACGAAAGAGATTACAAATGCAATAGATAGCCAAAAATGTGCTGCTGCAGTGTTTATGGACTTAACAAAAGCATTTGACACAATCAATCTTTATATCCTAATGAACAAATTGGAATGGTATGGCGTCAGAGCGTTAGTCTTGAACTGGGTAAGAATCTACTTAACCAACAACTTGTGGCGTACCTCAGAGATCAATAGTGGGACCAAAACTGTTCAATCTTTATAAAAACAACATTTGTTAAGTTACAATGGACTTAAAGTTAGTATTATTTGCAGATGACACAGCTGTGTTTTTTTCAGGAGATACAAATATCCATCCATCCATCCATTTTCTACCGCTTATTCCCTTTCGGGGTCGCGGGGGGCGCTGGCGCCTATCTCAGCTACAATCGGGCGGAAGGCAGGGTACACCCTGGACAAGTCGCCACCTCATCGCAGGGCTGAGATACAAATAATACAAATACAAATATAAACAGAATAAATGCACAAATCAAAAATATGGTTTGACAAAAACAGACCATATTTAAATCTCAGTAAAACTAACATAATGTGATTTGGTTACAGTAGAACGGAAAGTCAAACACAATTACAAATATACGGAGTAGAGTTTGAAAGGGTAAAATAAATCAAATTTTTGGTTGCAATAATAGATGATAACATGAACTGGAAGCCTAATGTAGAAAATGTACAACATAAAGTAGCGAGGAACACGTCAATAACGAATGAAACAAAATATGTTCCACACCAAAAATATTCCCATATCTGAGTTATTGTACAGAAATATGGGGAAACAACTATAAATTTGCGCTTAATTAACTAACGGTGTTACAAAAAAGAATTAAAATTACCATTAGAATAATACATAATGTTGGATATAGAGAACATACAAACTTTATTTATTGAATCACAAATATTAAAAAATTCAACGACTTGGTGCATTTGCAAATAGCTAAAATTATGTACAGAGCAAACTATTACCTGCTACACATGAATGTTCAACAATTCTTCTCAACAAAAGAGGAGAAATATAACTTTATAGGAAAATCTAATTTGAAACATTTATATGCTCATACAACACTTAATTAAGACCTTTAGCATAGCAGTTTGTGGAATTAAATTGTGGAATGGATTCAGCAAAGAAATCAAACAAAGCAGCAATATGATTCAGTTTAAGAAACGATTTAAAGTACAAGTGTTCACAAAGTATAAATCAGAACATTTTTGATGAGCATCTTGAATTTAGAAAAAAAGGAGATGATGACTATTTATGTATTTAATATTTGTTTACTTACTTATGGTATATGAATGTGTTTATTATGTATGTATTAGTTAAATATTCACTGTTTTCTTACAAATAAGAGAACATGGAAATGGGATAAAACTGCTAAGATATGAAAAGGGGTCTGATTTAATACCCCTACTCCTTTACGGACATGCTGTAATGAAACAAGTGGAAATATGTGATGCATTGCATTGTATCGTATACATGTTCGAAATGAACTGAAACTGAACTGAACTGAAATGTTGTACACTTATCCCTTTGTTAAGAGCAGCATTCAGATATGCTGAATAAATGCACTCAGAAAGAAGTGGCTTACTTGCTACAGTTTTAATACTTTTCAACAGCTTTCAAGTCAGTGTCCCATTCCTTTATTGTCTTTTTGGAAACAGACAAGGCACATTGATCAACAATTTTTAAAACAATTAATCTTGGGCCTTTTTTGAAAAAAATCAATGACAGATTAAGTTTGATGGTAAGCAAAAGTTGCAACATGGCACCTATTTCTCATGCATTAGTCCAATGGTTCTTATTTATAGGGCCCATAGTTGGGCCGCAGGCGCCCCTCTGTGCCTAAGCTGTATGAGCACTACTTAGTTGTAATACACTTTTCTACCACTAGTAGCAGTAATGATATTATCATCCATCCATTTTCTACCGCTTGTCCCTTTTGGGGTTGCGGGGAGTCACTGGAGCCTATCTCTGCTGCATTCGGGCGGAAGGCGGTGTACACCCTCGACAAGTCGCCACTTCATCACAGGGCCAACGCAGATAGACAGACAACATTCACACACTAGGGCCAATTTGGTGTTGCCAATCAACTTATCCCCAGGTGCATGTCTTTGGAGGTGCGAGGTAGCCGGAGAACCCGGAGGGAACCCACGCAGTCCCGGGGAGAACATGCAAACTCCACACAAAAATGTCCCGAGCCCGGGATTGAACAGAGAACTACTCAGGACCTTCGTATTGTGAGGCAGATGCACTAACTCCTCTTCCACTGTGGTGCCCAGGATATTATCAGGCATACATAAAAAGTCTGAAGTTTAAGCCATAGTGTAAGTTCTGAAGCACAAATATTATGAGTAAAGTGGTGAAGCAGGATTTGGGCCGTGTACTGTGGAGGATGTTGTTTTCTCGTCCACTTCGTGGGCTGTTTACACAACTTTATTTTTAATTGAAACATACAATCTGTTTGGATCTGAATCAACTCAAAATTAACAATCATTGAAAAATTTTGAAGTTATAGTTGCATTGTGGACAATCAAATACAACCAAAACAACAATGGAGGACCACAGTTAGTGCTTAAAGTGCACTCTTATTACACCACCATATTTTCTTGTAAGGTGTTCCTATTTTGCAAATATATGAACCTTACTACTGGGATTGATTTATTGTCTATATTTAATATCAATGCTATTGTTACCATTGAAGTGACATTATGTAAAATTTTAGAGTCACAGTCAGAAGTATGGATACACCTTACTACTTAAAACATGAGACAGCTGGTTCAAACTTTTGACCCATTCTGTACACTAGGGTTATTTAACTAACGGTTTGAGATCCAAATCCAGAAATGTTTTGCTGTTACACCGGCGCATGCTGGCAGGCGACGTGCAAGTAAAATGTCCTTGAATAGGTACAAAAACAGATCGCATCAGCGTTGATCACGGCTGAGAAAAAAACTTGGAAAGATAAGTCAAAACACAAAATGGCACATCAGGATCAGACAAAAATTAACTCTCCTTTTTTGCAATCAGAGACGGGAGAGAACAGCAACCAGAAGCAGCGGCAAATACTTTCAAAAATTAACCCTAAACAGGAAGTGCAACAAAAATAAGAAGATATGAAGAAAAACGAAACTCAGTAAAGACAACACAAAAGTCCATAACAATCATGATGTATTATGACATTTGCAGCAAATTAAATATAATAACACTAGAACGCTTCTTTCTTGTAGAGGAACATGGACCATTGTAAACACATTGGCATTTTAACCAGCTAAAGGCTAGGATACACTACAGTAATCAGTTGTGTTTTGCATAACAGGGCAGGACAGGTACAATACAATTATGTTTGTGAAGCCCATTTAAAACAAGAATGTAAACAACATTGTCTGAACAGGCAAGCAAATAACCAAGTTGTGTTGCTCCATGCTGACACTTTTGGTTATGAAGTTTAATGTACTTTTAGGCCACGTTGGAAAGGTGTAAACATACCAAAATAATCAACAGAAAACTAAATCTAATGATAAATGAAAATAAACTTGATGAAAATGTGGGCATTGATTAATTGCCATGTCCATGTGTGTTTGTTTTCTTCGCCTAACGCTTCCAATCAGGACACAAAAGGTTTCACTCTGTGCATCGCTTTCAGAACCTGAGCGTATTTATTTGATCCTGCGATGAGGTGGCGACTTGTCCAGGGTGTACCCCGCCTTCCGCCCGATTGTAGCTGAGATAGGCGCCAGCGCCCCCCGCGACCCCGAAAGGGAATAAGCGGTAGAAAATGGATGGATGGATGGATGGAATTTAAATGAATTGATTCAATCCTCATGTCATCCGTCCACAATCTTTGTCTTGGTGGGCAAAGGCTGGACCTCTAGCTTACACACATATTCCAGGTGTGGGAAATTTCATTTTAAAATCAATGAGCAAGATAAGCTGATCAACACGGACAAAAAAGCAAGTATGTCAAATGTGTTGAAAAATGATCGCAAAAAAAACAAAAAAAAAAACTCAGTTTTTCTACCTGGAGCAAAACTGCACTTCCAGATGTTCAATATTTGTGCTTATATCAGTTCAATATAAGTGAAATTTTTTTGGCCAACAGAGATTTGAAGTCAATTTGTGTTTACTTAACTTTCGGATAATTTGATTTAAAGTTCTCGACCTCCCAATTACAATGGTAAAAAATAGTAATGAAAAATAAAAGATTATTGCATCTCAAAGGGTTTTATATATATATATATATATATATATATATATATATATATATATATATATATATATATATATATATATATATATATATATAGTATGTTATTATTATTATCTTATTATACATTTTAATTACATTGGTGTTTAAGTTGATTTGAAAATAATTTTTACTATAATATTATTTTTTGTCAATAATTTGTGTGACAATATAACGTCCAGCAAAATGTGTTATCAGCCCAGGTTTACATATGATTGACGCTGGCAAAACTTGGGTTGAATTTTAACTATTTAATTCAGTTTCTTATTAATTTCTTGTACTCCAAACTTTATACCAGCGTAGCTCTCTAAAGAATAGTACCAGTACCAGTGCTCGATAGGCTGGTCCAACAATTTAAGGCCCCGTTTACACTGCACACCAAATCTGATTTTATTGCCCTCAAGTGACACGGATCAGATATTTTTTGCCAGTTTAAAAACTCTATGTGCATCAGATTCAGGCCACACCGGCAGGTCGTCCAAATCTAATTTGAATCTGTTCTTTTCAAATATGACTGCGATCTGAACGGAAATGCGACCTAATTGCGTAATTTGTGTTGGAAAAGACGCACCGTGCCAGTAGAAGTGGATACATTATCATAACATCCGGTTTCGGTGAGCAAAGTATTTTTTCGGAGGCCAAATTTTTTGGTACAAAATTTGTACATCACTAGTCAATAGTGCGCAAATAATAGACTGTATGTAATATATTAAGATATACATGTTTATATACTTTGATTTAGAAGAAACAGCGATTGTGAAAGGACGAGAAATGACATGGCATATTTGCTTACAAGTTATGTACATTGCAGAGGTTTTTACGTAGGTGAGTTAAAAAATAAAGCTAACATAGATCTACTAGATCCACACTGATGCCCATGTCCGCTCTATATTTAACAGCCATGAAAAGAAGTGAAGTGAATTATATTTATATAGGGCTTTTCTCTGGTGACTCAAAGCGCTTTACATAGTGAAACCCAATATCTACGTTACATTTTTTAACCAGTGTGGGTGGCACTGGGAGCAGGTGGGTAAAGTGTCTTGCCCAAGGACACGACGGCCGTGACTAGAATGGCAGAAGCGGGGATCAAACCTGGAACCCTCAAGTTGCTGGCACGGCCATTCTACCAACGGAGCTATACTGCCCCAAATATTAGAACCTTCCCAAATATATATATATATATATTGTTTGTATATATTTATACATTATATTCATTCATTATATTACTTTTATTGATTTATTTATTTTATGTTTTTCTATGTAAAAAAAAAAACATGCTCATTTTACTTTATTGAACTGCGCATACAAGTGAGGTCGAGGCCACATTAGGGCCTGTGCGTGTTTTTATACTAGAATCTGATAAAGATCACATTTTAAATCAAACAGTCAGCTGAAAAAACTCAGATTTAGAAAAAAATCGGAATAGTGAGTGTGATTGTTGTCTATCTGTGTTGGCCCTGCGATGAGTTGGCGACTTATCCAGGGTGTACACCTCCTTCCGCCCGATTGTAGCTGAGATAGGCTGCAGTGCCCCCCAGGACCCCGAAGGAAATAAGCGGTAGAATATGGATGGATGGATGGATGGGTCTTCATTGGACTGCAGTGTAAACATAGTCAAATAGACCATGACAGTCACCGTGAAATAAATACACATTGCTCCTGCATATGTGCCCCGTTTTGTCGTCCATATACCCCGTTTGCTTAAGATGACATGAATGCACAAGCAAGATGATTACGCGATATAATGTTTTCATTGTTCTTTTCTGTTGTTGTCGTTTCTGTTTACATGAACACATGAGACGTCTGTCATGTCAAGAGTTGTGGGGGAGCTGTGAGAAATGTCGTGACAGCCTTGTTGCTTCACCAGTGTCTTTGTCTCCCTCAAAGCTCACACACACACACACACACACACACACACACCCACACACACACACACACACACACACACACACACACACACACACACACACACACACACACACACACACACACACACACCTTCAGAGCCCCTACCATCTGCTAGTTAAATTAAACATGACCATTTCCTGAGCGTTAAGTCACATTCCCAATGAGATCGGACCACTTATCCGAGAGGGAATCCCCCAGAGGCTGACTTAGAGATGCCGGTGCCCTTACTCCCCCCTCCATGGCTCTGTCCTCCCCCATTTACCAATTCTCCTTCTGCTCACAATACCTCATTGATATCTACAGCCTACCTTCCAGCTTTTAATTGGTTCATTATTCTGATTTAGAGCAACATGTTCCACAAACTCTCATCATTTCACTAAGATGAAAAGTTTAGAGCACTTTCATCAACTTACTTCCCACCTACCTCGCTCGCTCAGGGATTCTTGTGACATTTCGCTTACATCTCATCTTTTCCTGTGACCCAGAAGCAGCCCACTCTCAGTGGCGTTACATTGACATAGACTATTACCATCCATCAGTTTCTAGCATCAGTTAATGCTTTTAGAATGCAATGAGAGCTCCACTAAAGACCCCTTTTTGCCCCCAGCAGGGGCAGATGGAGCATATGAAGTTGTAATAAATGGGCAAATGACCAAGTGAAGGCAAACGTGATGAAGCGCATAGTTTCACTTGTGAAAATATATCTGCTGAAAGGATAGCACTTCTGACCCGTAAGCCATGAGAGGAAAAAGGAAAAGCTTTCACATATATTAGAAGAGTAAAGTTAGGAGTTGAGTGATTGGAGGAAAAATTTAACACAACATATGAAATCAAGCGTACTTCACAGTAAATTAGGGATTATGAAACAAATAGGTTTTCATAACGCTCTATTGGCCAGGATTGCCTGCTCTTCAATCAATCAATCAATCAATCAATGTTTATTTATATAGCCCTAAATCACAAATGTCTCAAAGGACTGTACAAACCACTACGACTACGACATCCTCGGAAGAACCCACAGAAGGGCAAGTAAAACTCACACCCAGTGGGACGCCAGTGACAATGATGACTATGAGAACCTTGGAGAGGACCTCAAATGTGGGCAAGCCCCCCCCCCCCCCCCCCCCCCCCCCCCCCCCAGGGGACCGAAAGCAATGGATGTCGAGCGGGTCTAACATGATACTGTGACAGTTCAATCCTTAGTGGCCCCAACACAGCCGCGAGAGTTCAGTTCAAAGCGGATCAAAGACAGCAGCGAGAGTCCCGTCCACAGGAAACCATCTCAAGCGCAGTCGGATCAGCATCGTAGAGATGACCTCAACCGATACACAGGCGAGTGGTCCATCCTGGGTCCCGACGAGCGGTCCATCCTGGGTCCCGACTCTGGACAGCCAGTACTTCATCCATGGTCATTGGCCTGGACCCCCTCCACAAGGGAGGGGGGGAGAGAGGAGAAAAAGAAAAGAAGCGGCAGATCAACTAGTCTAAAAAGGAGATCTATTTAAAGGCTAGAGTATACAAATGAGTTTTAAGGTGAGATATAAATCCTTCTACTGAGGTAGCATCTCGAACTGTTACCGGGAGGGCATTCCAGAGTACTGGAGCCCGAACGGAAACCGCTCTATAGCCCGCAGACTTTTTTTTTGGGCTTTAGGAATCACTAATAAGCTAGAGTCTTTTGAACGAAGATTTCTTGCCGGGACATATGGTACAATACAATCGGCAAGATAGGATGAAGCTAGACCGTGTAGTATTTTATACATAAGTAGTAAAACCTTAAAGTCACATCTTAAGTGCAAAGGAAGCCAGTGCAGGTGAGCCAGTACAGGCGTAATATGATCAAACTTTCTTGTTCTTGTCAAAAGTCTAGCAGCCACATTTTGTACCAACTGTAATCGTTTAATGATAGACATGGGGAGACCCGAAAAGAATACGTTACAGTAATCGAGACGAGGCCTGAGATGCTTGACTAAATGCTATAAAAAAACAACAACATTAAAACAAAATCCTGCTTTGTGTAGACACTCAGACCCCGTTTACACTAAGCTGGATATGGTTATCCCGGGTAAATTCCACCTAAACTTGTCCGTGTCCACACAGAACAATGTCACTGTTTCAGACCCCCTCCCCCTCTGTCCGCCGGCACAACGCGACCTAATACGCATGCGCGGAAAATTTGCATGTCATAGTCATCTCCAGTGTTGCCTTGTGTCCAAGTTCTTACATTTAACTTATCTGAACAATATGCAGTGTTGTGGTATTTCAATTGGAATCTCGTGTGCTGTGGGGCCCTGTTGTAGTGAATCACACCTGAGACATCATAAATTAATCAAATCTTTATTAGACCCGTAAACAATGTGATAAAGAACATTTTGCATCATTTAATCAAGGCATCTAGATATCTGGTCAGGACACTCCTCATTCTTTTGCCTTCACCTTCATTGTCCATTTGTTTTTGGTGACTTTTTATACTCTGGACCTAGAGTAACTGATACAGTTTACTTTGCCAGTCCAAATGCATTCGCCATTTTCCGTAGTTTTCCCTCGACGACCGGGTAGTACAAAGCACACGCTACCTTTTTTTATCAGATCCACGGGAGCCCGCACTCATGTTTGACTCTCCTTTGACAAATGGACAAAGTTTTTAGCTATGTAGAATCAGAGCTGACCTGGACATTGGAAAGTTTTCTTACCGTCTGAGAACCGTTGTATCCCAAATAGCTGCAATCGCTTTCTTGTGGAAATCATGTTTGATTTCCACAAGTCTGTGTAGGAGAAGGAGAAACACGGGCATGTCTGGATGACTCGCCTTCATATTTCCAGTGGTTAGCGCCGAGTTGCGAAACCGCTTTATTATGACGCTGGCTGTGGCACGTTTTTGCTGATGTCACTTCCCGTGTGGGCGCGGTCTTTCTGGCGTCACTTCCTCTCCGAACTCAGTTTGTAAACAATCAATGAGTCCATACAAAGCTAAGTACTGGAGATTGAAGAAATCCATGGCGCACTTAGCCGTGTAAACGCTGCCTTATTGTGGCTGAAACGGGGCTTAGGCTAAATAATTATTCGTTTAAGGGGTTAAACGACTTAGTGTAGACATGGCCTCAGATGGATGTGTGAAAGAAAGCGATGCAGGCTTCTCCCCCTCCATCGCTTTGCTTCTGCTTCTTGTGTGACGTAAGACGAAGGTGTCCCTCACTTGCGGTGATGACGCTAAATCTGTGCACTGAATTAGCCTCCTGCACTACATTAAAAACAAGTGTGTGGATCAAACCCACTCTGGTTATTTTCCGGGCTTTGGAATCCTGCCATGCTCCGATTAATTATTATAGGAGCCCCATCTGTGATTGTCCTTCAGTGGCGTTTGCAGCTTATTGAACGCACTCACGCATTCAGGAACCTTCACTGCACACACACACACACACACACACACACACACACACACACACACACACACACACACCTGTCCCATTCACCTCATTTTGCTCTACAAAAACGTTCAGATGTATAAACCTTTTTTTTATTCTCGGCTACACTGTTATCATAAAGGGTAATAACATATTAATTAGGTGTCTCATTCATGTCAAGGGCTACGAATCATGTGACTCCAACAAAGGCTTGACAATCTGGTCGTGATGTGATCATCTCCATTGAATTCATTTAATCTCTTTTTTCATTTATGAGAGAGGACACAATAGTCATCCACTTATCAAAATGGCAGCATAATTAACTGTAAGAGGAAAATGTTTTTAAGATAATGAACATTTTAATTTATCTGCAAACTGATGATCACGTTGGCTCCATCTAGATATGACTGACTTGCCTTCCCAAATCAGTCATTTCGTCATAGTTTAACTTGAAGAAGTACTATAAATCTCCAGTGGAAGTTAAATCTAATTATCTTTCAGTAAACATAATTGTCTCATAGAATACTCATCATTACACAACTTTCAGTTAGGATGTACGAATGTAAGCACATTTGCAAAATAAATACATAAATACAAAGTCAAATGGTAAGCAGCGTTTCCCAAATAGTGGGTCAGGACGAGGGAGAGGTATTGTTCACATTTTTAACGACACAACTATACAAGCAGTAGTTGAAAAACGATCCTGTTTCTAGATGGTGCCTGAATTGGTATCTAAAACATGAAAACATGCAAATAGTTGTAAAAAAAAAGTATACTTTTTTAATGGAATTTTGTGACATTTAAAGGGACCATATTATGCAAAATAAACTTTTCTTTTACCTATTGGAACTTGCTGTTGTGAATTTGGGATCTGCTTAAGTCCCGAACGTTTAAAATCAAACCGTTGAGGCATTGCGGCGATATTTATAAAATAATCTTGCCTTCCTACATACTTCTCCAAACAAGCCGATTGGAATTTGCTCTGTCTTGTGACGTTTTTCCATACCGTTGACGTCAGCGGATTATCAATATATGGTATAAATGTACTCAAAGTTCTTTGCGCAAGTCCGCCATTGTAGTCTGCGATGTAGTCATTAAGCGCCTTATTTTTTGCTATCCTCTTGCTCTGGTGTACACTGGCTCGTACGTGCACATGCATCACCCCGCTGTTGCCATTTCTAATGCAAAGTAGCGTATAGTTCTAACTTATATCTGACAGTAGACTCCATATGGAAGCCCTAAAAACTGCAACATGGCTGGATGGAGAGAAGACAAAGTAGAGACACGTAAATAAGACCACCTACAAAGCGGCGTTTCCTGAAGAGACGGTCAGAAAGCGCCTGGACGATGATCCGTAAAGAAAATCTAAGCAAAATGTTGACCAAAGAACCACCTAAACATGTTATGTAGGCCACAAGGAAGTGGTTAAAAATGTTGAAAATAATCATATAATGACCTGTTTTAGTTGAACAGAGTACTATTTGAAATACTACAATTATGTAAATTAAATGATGTAATACATAAACAAATAAAGAAATGACACCCAAACTAATTATTTCAGCAATACTGTGCAATACTGTGCAATACTGTGCAATACTGTGCAATACTGTGCGGTTTTGGTGCCCATTCCTCATTGGTAACCATTGAGAGGTAGAAACAGGGGAGATTTTAACCGGCATAGCTCGGTTGATGGAGTGGCCGTGCCAGCAACTTGAGGGTTCCAGGTTCGATTCCCGCTTCCACCATCCTAGTCCCTGCTGTTGTGTCGTTGGGCAAGACACTTTACCCACCTGCTCCCAGTGCCACCCACACTGGTTTAAATGTAACTTAGATATTGGAATTTACTATGTAAAGCGCTTTGAGTCACTAGAGAAAAGCGCTATATAAATATAATTCACTTCACTTCATTTGTGTGTAAACCCTTATATTCATGTTGGAATGATTCACAAGCCTGTTGGTAGGTGGCAGCAGTGCTCAATCTAATCAACAGGCACCCTGTTCTACCCAGTAGCAGTAGTAAGTCCACAGAAACACGGGTACATAGCTACTGGAGGCAAAGAGATGGAGAGGTTTGTGACAGGAATGAAAAAGAAAAAAAGAAGTCATCATCAGAACACTAAATTGGCCTTAGTGTGTGAATGAGAGTGTGAATGTTGTCTGTCTATATGTGTTGGCCCTGCGATTAGGTGGCGACTTGTCCAGGGTGTACACCGCCTTCTGCCCGATTGTAGCTGAGATAGCCAGCGCCCCCCGCGACCCCAAAAAAAGCGGTAGAAAATTGATGAATGGAAGTCGTCATCAGAATGTATAAAGAAAGTAACTCAGGCAGTGTGTTGTACAGATGAATAGATACAGAGTATCAAGTTCTCAATAGTAGGGAGTGTTATGGTCAAATTTCTGTCTCCCAGGAGGGTCTTGAGAAAAAAAATTTGAGAAGCATTGTGCAACCAAATTGACTATTAGCAGCATCATCGTACATAATCCTCCATAATTCAACAAGAACATATCCAGTTAATAAACAAATAACAGAATAAACATTCACTAAAATACCCAACCCCTATTGTATATAATAATGTACATTTTCTAAGTCTTTCAATAGATAAGTCATTTACAATATTCGTTGTGTCGAACTATTTACATTGTTTTTGTCTGATAAAACCTACTGCAAAACAGGTGCAATTCTGAATTTTTCATATCTGACCAAGTCCTTGTTCGTATGTGGATATAAACTGGATATGTATGTGATGCAACTGCAGTCTGAAGTCTGAAAAACATCATCAAAAAGCAACAAATGTCATAATTTTCCTCCAAAGTAGAAGGTTCCTAAATAAGTACTTGACAAATGAGCAGAAAACAGGTGAAAATAATATGTTTTAGGAACTCGCATCAGTGCTCCACCATTCATGTCTCCGAGTGCTCGCCGACACGCTCTTCGCAGCAGACGTAAAAGTTAAATCTCCCACAAACTGCCACAGCCAAAATACTTGTCCTCTTCCTTCTTAAACGTCTACGCACAATAATTTGATTCAGAAAATGTCAACTTTAATAGCACAACATCCTTGAAATTGCCACAAATGTGCCAAGACCGAGAACGACTAGAGTTAAAGCCATGTTTACTATGGTAAACACTGCAGTACGTGTGACGTCATGTCTGCATGCAGGTCAGATTGTGTTCACGTTAGACGTCGCCTTTTTTTGTAATGTGACTGACTTCATAAAAAAATCGTATTTGACAAAAAAAAATAAAAATCACATTTGGACATCCGACCCTGCAGCATGAACTTAGCTTTAGAGAGGCAATCAGGCATTGTAGGAGTTGAAATTGCCTGACGTTAGCAAAACAGCACATTGGAAGAACAAACGACGGTCCTACATTCACTAAAGACTCATTGAAGTTTGACAATAACAAAGGAAGGAAAATAGAGGTTGAGAGTCTTTTCCACAACAAAATCAATACACATTAGGAACTACAGCTGATTTTTAGACAAACATTGGACGTTTCCAACAGTATGGTCCTTAATTGCATCTGGGTACTTCGTGTCTTTCCCTTTTTACTGTAGACCATGTGAGAAGAAAAGCATTATAAACCATGCATAAGGTTATTTGTCATCCATGTGTGTGAATGGGTAAATGTGGAAGTAGTGTCAAAGCGCTTTGAGTACCTTGAAGGTAGAAAAGCGCTATACAAGTACAACCCATTTATTTATTTATTTATCTTTTTCTAATCATTCAAATCCTTTGACAGGCTGTATCAAAAATGATGCCTTTGCATGTATAACATTTGTCAATTTAGTTATCGTTTGCAGCCAATATGTGAACTACAGCATATAAAATTAATTTATTATACAGTTCTTTTATTTAGTCTTATTATTGTGGGGCTGAACCTAATATCTGAGTTCATCAATCAATCAATGTTTATTTATATTGCCCTAAATCACAAGTGTCTCAAAGGGCTGCACAAGCCACAACGACATCCGCGGTACAGAGCCCACATAAGGGCAAGGAAAAACTCACCCCAGTGGGACATCAATGACAATGACCTAGAGAAAGCTTGGAGAGGACCGAATATGTGGGCAACCCCCCCTAGAGGAGACCGAAAGCAATGGAGGCCGAGCGGGTCTGACATGATATTGTGAAAGTCCAGTTCATAGTGGATCCGACATAACAGTGAGAGTCCAGTCCATAGTAGATTCAATATAATAGTTGACACCAGGCCACAGGCTGACTGAGAATATTTTCAGAAATGTGGACTTGTATTATTTTTTCATTCTATAATACACATCGCCACAGTAGTTGGGTTGGTTGCTAATGGGTCCAATTTCATATGAAATGCAAATAAGTACATTTTCATTTTAAATACAACATTTTAATTTCAGGCAGAAAGATTAAAATTGTAAGCTGTTAATTAATGTTAATGATGTTTCTAAATTCCTGGTCATTGATAACTTAAATGTATCCCATCAGGCATTTTACAATTAATTATTAAAACTGCATAGGTAAAGGATATGGAGAATTCATTGATCATCATTAACTAAGTGTGCAAAGTGACAGGAAGACAAGCTCTGATTCGCTTCAGGTCGTTTGGCACCACCTGTTGGTTTGTTTATATAAGATCTCAAGACCCGAAATATGAGACAACTCATCTTTTCCATACTGTTATGAGAGAATCACTAAACCGTCTTATATTCAGGCAAACATGTATGTTGTTTGTGAACAAAGTTTTAAAGCAGGGGACAGACCAAGTACTGAAAGTATCATTGTTCATGTAAACAAAGGACAGTCAAATTAGCAGCAACCACAGCAAAATACTAAGGGTGTAACGGTACAAAAACATTTCGGTTCAGTACTTACCTCGGTTCAGAGGTCACGGTTCGGTTCATTTTCGGTACAGTAAGAAAAAAACTAAATTTTAAATTTTTGGTTATTTATTTACCGAATTTGCTAAATCTTCCACCAAAAATATTTCTCTTAGTGGAATATTTGATGTGAAGGAATCGGAACCTTGGATATAAGCTTTTTTATTTCACTTTTGTTTATGTTTTTGTTTATTTTAATAGTATTTTTCGAATGTGCCGTGGGCCTTTAAAACATTAGCTCAAGGCTGCAAATGGCTTCCGGGGCACACTTTTGACACCCCTGCTATAGATAATAAAAAATAAAATCTGATAAATATATGGGTAAAAAGCACAGTCTGGCGACGCATGCGCGTTTATCATAACTGTCTTGCTCTCTCTGTCTCTGCCCCTTCCTCACGAATGTTGCTGCGTGCACAAATTGTCTTGTTTTTAACCCCTTCTTTACTCTGAACGTATATTGAAAATACACGCAACCCTAACTTAAAATGCCAGACATTTGAGGCATTTAAGAAACTCTACCTGGACAGCTCCCCAAAAGAGGACATGTCCGGTGAAAAAAGGACGTATGGTCAGTCTATCGTAGCCCGGTCGCTGCTATCATGCTGTGTGTTGTGCCTCGGTGTGTAATGTTTACACAATGTGCGGTACGCTACTTAATATGTCCGTGTGGAAACTCGTTCCTTTGGAGGGTCTTCCAGCTCTGGCTTTTACATGTTGTCCTAGCCCGGTCACTGTTAGCATGTGTAGTCGTTCGGTACACCTCCGAACTGAACCGAAACCCCCGTACCGAAACGGTTCAATAGTGAGGTGAAGTGAATTATATTTATATAGCGCTTTTCTCAAGTGACTCAAAGCGCTTTACATAGTGACACCCAATATTTAAGTTACATTTAAACTGGTGTGGGTGGCACTGGGAGCAGGTGGGTAAAGTGTCTTGCCCAAGGACACAACGGCAGTAACTAGGATGGCACAAGCGGGAATCGAACCTGCAACCCTCAAGTTGCTGGCACGGCCACTCTACCAACCGAGCTATGCCGCCCCACATCAATACAGATACACGTACCATTACACCCCTACAAAAAACCCAAATCTAGCTTTTTGAATAGAAAAGAGAATTTGGGCACGATGATAATGTGTTTAGAAAGATGCAAACGGGTATATAGACAAACTGATAGTTAAAAATGATAGTTAAATCTATTTTTCACAGGACTTCATCTTTCTATTAGCCACCTACCTAACAAGCTAACTACATATCTTACCAGGGAGAGTCGTAGACCGCATTCTCCAGCTGTCCAACAAGCCTCCGCTTTAAATGCTCTCACATCACAGATGTACTCCAATTAAATCCAAAGTCCCAAATGTGTGTAGGGTAAAATGTCCCCTTTCATTCAATCTTTTTGATTTAACAGCCGTTTTTCTCTTACTACTGCTGCTGGTCAGCAGTCGTGCTGACTCGTGTTCGTCTCCGTCTTGAAAAATACAACTGTTGATGTATTATCAGCAAATTAATTTGTTAGTAACAAATGTTATTGTCAATTCAGAATCATTGCACCCCTATTTTGTTCTTGCGTGAACTACAACATGAGCTCCATGGATTTTTAATCAGTGCATTATCTATTTTTTGGGGGGGACTTCACGGTGGCAGAGGGGTTAGTGCGTCTGCCTCACAATACGAAGGTCCTGCAGTCCTGGGTTCAATCCCAGGCTTGGGATCTTTCTGTGTGGAGTTTGCATGTTCTCCCCGTGACTGCGTGGGTTCCCTCTGGGTACTCCAGCTTCCTCCCACTTCCAAAGACATGCACCTGGGGATAGGTTGATTGGCAACACTAAATTGGCCCTAATAAGTGAATGAGAGTGTGAATGTTGTCTGTCTATCAGTGTTGGCCCTGCGATGAGGTGGCGACTTGTCCAGGGTGAACACCGCCTTCCGCCCGATTGTAGCTGAGATAGGCGCCAGCGCCCCCCGCGACCCCAAAAGCGAATAAGCGGTAGAAAATGGATGGATGGATGGATTATCCATTTTATTTCTTTATCAAGTAAAGATAACAAGGTATCATCATCTTACTCTTTTATTTATCATAATTAAGGATAAATTTTTGTTTGTCATTGATTTGTTTCTCAGGAAGCCAACATTCAAACCTGAGAGTATCAGGTTTGGCTGACTGTTGTGTATTATTCATTTATATTACTGTGCAGTAGTTCATCAAGCTCCACTGAAGAGAACACTCGTGTGATGTTTTGCTTCAACTCCTGTAGCTTTTTAGCTTCAACCCGATTGTAAATGTGTTTGAATGTATCTCTTCAGCTCTTATCTCCCTCTTACTTAGCGATGGAAAACAAATCTAAATTGGGTCGTGAACTGCCGCTGATGTTATAACCTGGACTCATCATTTACTGGTGGGAATGTTGCGCACACAAACATGTCCAGCACACTTTCATATATTTTGTCTCACAATTGGTTGGTAGGGACAAAAAAATTTGGCGGAATATTTGCCTGCTTCCAGCGAATGACGTTAAGAGGGAGATAAGGAATGAAGTAGAGCCTTTGTTATTTTAAAACTGTTTATTTTGAGGTATCTCGGGCAAAGATTGATTGATGGAACAATAGATACAAGTTCTGGAGTTACAACATACATAAAAAACAACATTTGAAAGGATAAGGTCATGCCATAATTGTGAAGTGAATTATATTTATATAGTGCTTTTCTCTAGTGACTCAAAGCGCTTTACATAGTGAAACCCAATATGTAAGTTACATTTAAACCAGTGTGGGTGGCACTAGGAGCTGGTGGGTAAAGTGTCTGGCCCAAGGAAACAACGGCAGTGACTAGGATGGCGGAAGCGGGGATCAAACCTGGAACCCTCAAGTTTCTGGCACGGCCAGTCTACCAACCAAGCTATACCGCCCACACCCTTATTTACTCCAGTCCGTATTTTTCATTTACGGGGGAACTACACTTAAAAAACAAGTCTATTGCTTACAATCCTTATAAGAGACAAGAAGACAAGTATCCATCCATCCATCCATTTTCTTCCGCTTATCCAAAGTTGGGTCGCGGGGGCAGCAGCCTAAGTAAAGAAGCCCAGACTTCCCTCTCTTCTGCTACTTTGTCCAGCTCTGCCCGGTGGATCCCAAGGCTTTCCCAGGTAAACTGGGAGACAAAGTCTCTCCACTGTGTCCTGAATCTTCCCCGTGGTCTCCTACCGGTAGTGTGCGCCCTGAACACCTCCCGATCCAAAAACCGCCAACAATTGTCGATTAACATTTCGTGACTTGAATATTAACCATTAGCGATATTCTTATTTTAAGCGCGAATGCAGGCAAACTACAGCTGCGCCATGATCGCAGAGAGCTAACTAGCTGCATTCTCGCCTCTGTGTTCGTGGAAGTTTTTTTCTATATGAAAAATAATGCCTTTCACCTCGATAGTAGAATGATAAGGACATAATCTGACACGTTTGTCAACTTTGGCATCCAATTTAGATGTAGAAAAGGGAAGAAAGACATGAAAAGACGCTTGGTTCCACCCCCCTTTTTTCTTCGCTAGGATTAGGTCAGTCTTCATCCAAATGGCAATATATCAAGATTCTGTCAGTCGGCATCCTAATGAAAGCAGATCTTGTACAGTAAGTGATGTTTTATTTCATTTTTTGGCTCTCAAGAAGTCTGCAGTTTACAGTAGTCAGTGATGTTGTTAAAGGAAAACGGAAACGCGATGTGTTTTTTAAATTAATACACCGCCTATGATTAAAATTAGTTAAATACGTAAATATTACATCTTATTATGCATATGCCTGTTACTACATTACAAATATGTTTACATTGTGTATATAAAACCTTGATTGGCGGTGTATGGATGTTTTTAAGCGCGTTATAGGCAGAGTAGAGCGACTCCTAAGTGCTCCATTTTAAGGAGCATTTTGGTCGCATTTATTTGATATTTAGAATGTATAAAAAATAAAAATATATGTGTTGTTGTCTTACCTACGAATTGTGAATGATAGGTAAAAAAAAAAGCGCCGTTCCCATTTAAGTGGAAACAAAGTGGGGAGTAGTGCAGATTCTGGCAGCGCTGCATTCTCCCTCTCGACTTAAGTCTGTCAGTGCACACCCTCATCCAAGATGCACACTTTGGGTGGATCAACCCTTATATGTGCGTGTTTCTTGTCAAATCTGGTCTTCGTGTATTCTCCCATCGATTTAAGTACTTATGTTGTTATGCACCTCTGAGGCTGAAATACATTTAGTGCCCCGGTAATGTGAAACATTATATTGCAATTGAAGTGTTAATGCAGTGTACACCACACAATAACAATATTAGAATTATCAAATCAATTCTTATCACTTCAATTGGGAGACCTGGAAACATATTTTGAGAGGAAGGTAAGAGGACCATAATCTATCCATCCATCCATTTTCTACTGCTTATGTCACTCTGAATTAACAACTAAAAATCAAAAATGTACATAATTTACCTGGTTTTGTCTCATCTGTTTGAATGTCAGAGGAGAAGGGTTCCGTGGAAGGCGACTGCATATATTGGCCACGTTTGGACCTTAATGGCCGTTCAGTTGAATGATAGGCCTTTTTCTACCAGAAGTTCAGGAATTTAAAATTTCTGGAACCTTTAGTTCTTGGAAGTATACATTCTTATTCGAGATGTCTGATAATGGCTTTTTGTCGATATCCAATATTCCGATATTGTCCAACTCTTAATTACCGATACCGATATATACAGTCTTGGAATTAACACATTATTATGCCTAATTTTGTTGTGATGCCCCGCTGAATGCATTAAACAATGTAACAAGGTTTTCTAAAATAAATCAACTCAAGTTATGGAAAAAAATGCCAACATGACACTGCAATATTTGTTATTTAAGTCACAAAGTGCATTATTTTTTTAACATGCCTCAAAACAGCCGCTTGGAATTTGAGACATGCTCTCCTTGAGTGAGCATGAGGAGGTTGAGGTGGGATGGAAGGGTAGCAGGGGGTGTATATTGTAGAGTTAGTGCTGCAAGAGTTTCTGGGTATTTGTTCCGTTGTGTTTATGTTGCGTTACGGTGCGGATGTTCACCCGAAATATGTTTGTCATTCTTGTTTGGTGTGGGTTCACAGTGTGGTGCACATTTTTAACAGTGTTAAAGTTATTTAAACGGCTACCTACAGTGTGACCTGTATGGCTGTTGACAAAGTATGAATGACATTCATTTGTGTGTGCGAAAAGCCGTTGACATTATGTGACTGGGCCAGCATGCAAAGGCAGTGCCTTTAAGGTTTATTAGCGAACTGTACTTCTCCCTATGTCCCTGTACATAGCGGCAATTTAAAAAGTCATTAATTTTACTTTTTGAAACCAATACTGATCATTTCCAATATTACATTTGAAAGCATTTGTCGGCTGATAATATCGGCATTCCGATATTATCGGACATCTCTAATTCTTATACATCTGGTGTTTGTGTTTCCACCACATTTGACAGTTCAGCTTTATACAAATCATTCTGATTACATATTGAAGAGTGGTTTATTAATAGGGCCTAATTATGGATTGATTGATTGATTGATTGATTGAAACTTTTATTAGTAGATTGCACAGTTCAGTACATATTCCGTACAATTCACCACTAAATGGTCACACCCGAATAAGTTTTTCAACTTGTTAAAGTCGGGGTCCACGTAAATCAATTCATGGTATTACGGGTTAGTGTGTGTGCTTTACAATACGAAAGTCCTGGGTTCGATCCCCGACCTGCTTGCTTTCTGTGTGGAATTGGCATGTTCTCCCTGTGGCTGCGTGGGTTCCCTTCGGGAAGACTTGCACCTGGGGATAGGTTGATTGGCAACACTGAATTGGCCCTAATGTGTGAATGTGAGTGTGAATGTTGTCTGTCTATCTGTGTTGGCCCTGTGATGACGTAGCGACTAGTCCGGGGTGTACCTCGCCTTTTGCCCAAGTGCGGCTGGGATAGGCTCCAGCAACCCCGCGACCCTGAGAAGGACAAGCGTCAGAAGATGAATGAAGGTCATAATTATTTTACTAATTGGAAATAAATTCAATACAAAGCAATAAGATACAAAAAATATGATTTATAAAAAAGTGTACTGAATTGTACAGAACAAGTCAAACTTCTGTCCACAGTGTCCAAATCCGGGTCAGAAAGTTGCCCCCTCAGTAAATGATTACTTCATGAGGGTCAGACGAGTCCTTACGATCAATTTCAGCTGTAAATAATAATACATAAATAATAAATGTCAGTGTTTGTCTCAAAGTGACGACAAAAACACATCAGATTTAGCGTTCTCGTGTTAGTATTAGCGTTGGTTGAGGCTAATAACAAATGGCATGAAACTGAGTACTTTTGCAGCATGTAACAAAGTAAATATATTTGATGTGATATACCTTAATTCCATCCATGTACTGCCTTCTCTATTTCAAATTTGTCCTCAATCAATAAAGTCATGAGGTCCTGGTGAGCAAATTAGAAATCCAGCTGAATATTCCACTAATCAGAGTTCTAGATAGTGCCACACTATTGCAAGGCGAAAGTTCCTCCCGATCTTCTTTCTATCGCTCATCAAATATGTTGTAACAGAAATACAAGAAATATGAAATAAAAGACTTTTCCTCACTTACTGTAATGGCAGATAAAATTTAAAATACCGTATTTTCCGCACCATAGGGCACGCCGGATTATAAGGCGCACTGCCGATCAATGGTCTATTTTTTTAAAATCTTTTTTCATATATAAGGCACACTGGATTATAGGGTGCATTAAAGAAGTCATATTTATTTATTTGTTTTTTTCTAAATTGAAAACACTTCCTTGTGGTTTACATTACATGTAATGGTGGTTCTTTGGTCAAAATGTTGCATAAAATTATGTTTTACAAATCATCATCATACAGCCACTTTCTGACAGTCATTTCTGGATGCGCGTTTAGGTGCTCTAATTTACGTGGCTCACCTTCGGCAGAGTCTTTTCTCCGGCATCTTTGTTGTAGTGGTGTACCGTGCAGGGACGGGAGTGGAAGAAGTGTCAAATGATGGAGCTAACTGTTTTAATGACATTCAGACTTTACTTAAATGAATAACGGAGCAGCGTCTCCTCATCCGCCGGAAATGTGTCCCAAGAAAAACCGTCCAACCGGAACTCTGTAATAACTAAATTTCCTTGGGTGAATAATTTAAACCCACTACACCGGTATGTTTTAGCGCTTTCATGGCAGATGTAAGTAAGAACGTTACACTAATTTATACAAGTAATGGCAACAGCGGAGGATGACTGTCCCAAAACAAGAAGATAAAGAAAAAGAAGAAACATAACGACTTCGGTTTCGGCCCACACAACAAAAGCCGACTTACACAATTTTTCAGGACTTACGCCGATCTCAAATACAGATCAGCAGGTACCAGAAGGTAAGAAAAGTTGCTTTTGCATAATATTGCGAAACAAAAGGCCAGATAATATGTCTCACCTTATACACACACCATAATAATACTCATATGTCGAAGCACGGTACAATCCATCAAGCGGTGCGGCTTCATAACTTACCAACGTCGTATTAAAACATTTTAATTGATTTTTGAGCGCCGTGTGTAATGTTCCATATTTTCAATGGAACATATAAAATGTTGGTGTTGTTTACCTAAGTCATATAGCAGTCTACACCTATCTCTTGTGTGTGACTGCTGTTATGTTGCAGTCTACACGTATCTCTTATGTTTGACTGCCATTTACTGGTCACACTTATTCACCATGTACCAAATAAAATAGCTTCAAGGTCGGTAAGCAAAACCAGAATTATTCCTTACATTAAGCGCACCGGGTTATAGGGCACACTATTGGAGTTTTAAGGGAAAAAAAAAGGATTGTAAGTGTGCCTCAAAGTCAGGAAAATACAGTACAAAATTTTTAGAAACACCCCTGTAAAGTTCCAGAAGAACCTTGCAAAGTCGCAGCTTGCTACCAGGAACAAAATTAGTTTGTGTGGAACTGTATTTACCTGGATAATTATTGGTGGAAACGCAAGGGCGTATTTAATTTACCCAAAGAAATAGGAAAGTTATTGCGGTGGAAAAAGGCCTTACATATATCTAACTATTTAATAGCAAATACATGTATAATGTCAAATGCTATTAAAAGTAGAGTGGGTAATCATCTACAATCATCCAGCAAAAAGAGTAACTGAAACATTAATTCCATTTTAATCAATTGATTTGATGGATTTTTTGACCATTAATGTCAAACTGTCAACTATAAGACTTGCAGACACACTGACGAGATACATATGTCTATGGAAGATCCTCTTTGGCGTGGCTTCAAAAGCAATTTTACTAAACACAACTCTTATCACATACTGTATAACATCAAGGTGCCTATAATAACACGCAAATCAAGTTCAATCTACAAAATAAAATTCACATCCAGCCAGGGAGAAGACCGTTGTAGCGTGCATACACACACTAAATCACCACACAGTAAATTTAAAGAGTTATCTTTTACAGTGATTTCAACGACAGTCACAAGTGTTTGAAAAAAACCTCCAATGTTATATATATTTCACATAGGCAAAAAAAGGTGTCATTGCTTAGTGCGCCTCCGAGTTAAATCGAACACCTTCATTCACAACTTACGCACATGTGTCTCATTTGCTGGCGTGTTTGCTAAAGCCTGGACGGGAGACTATGAATAAAAGAAACGTGTGTAACTTCAAGCACGTACTGTAGGAAAACACTTGAAGGCAAAAACTGAGAATACTGGGTAAGGTAGTATTGCCTAACTTGACCTAACTGTAGACACAATATTTATGTTTGCGTATATATATATATACATATATATATATATATATATATATATATATATATATATATATATATATACACACACATATGTATGTGTTTGCGTATAAATATATTTATATATATGTATATATATATATATATATATATATATATATATATATATATATATATATATATATATATATATATATATATATATATATATATATATATATATATTTATATATATATATATATTCACCATAAATGATTTCTGGGCGTGGCACTGCTGCTGCCCACTGCTCTCCTCACTTCCCAGGGGGTAATCAAGGCGATGGGTCAAATGCAGAGGACAAATTTCACCACACCTAGTGTGTGTGTGACAATCATTGGTACTTTAACTTTACCTTAAATTTATATATATATATATATATATATATATATATATATATATATATATATATATATATATATATATATATGTGTATATATATGTATATATATATATATATATATATATATATATATATATATATATATATATATATATGTGTATATATATGTGTATATACGTATTTTATATATATATATGTATATGTATATATTTATACACGCAAACACAGAAATATTGGGTCTACAATTAGGTCAAACAAATATGTATATATACATATATACACACAAATACAAACCCCGTTTCCATATGAGTTGGGAAATTGTGTTAGATGTAAATATAAACAGAATACAATGATTTGCAAATCCTTTTCAACCGATATTCAATTGAATACACTACAAAGACAAAATATTTTATGTTCAGACTCATAAACTTTTTTTTTTTTTTTTTTGCAAATAATAATTAACTTAGAATTTCATGGCTGCAACATGTGCCAAAGTAGTTGGGAAAGGGCATGTTCACCACTGTGTTACATCACCTTTTCTTTTAACAACACTCAATAAACATTTGGGAACTGAGGAAACTAATTGTTGAAGCTTTGAAAGTGAAGTTCTTTCCCATTCTTGTTTTATGTAGAGCTTCAGTCGTTCAACAGTCCGGCGTCTCCGCTGTCGTATTTTACGCTTCATAATGTACCACACATTTTCGATGGGAGATAGGTCTGGACTGCAGGCAGGCCAAGAAAGTACCCGCACCCTTTGTTACGAAGCCATGCTGTTGTAACACGTGCTGAATGTGGTTTGGCATTGTCTTGCTGAAATAAGCAGGGGTGTCCATGAAAAAGAAGGCGCTTAGATGGCAGCATATGTTGTTCGAAAACCCGTATGTACCTTTCAGCATTAATGATGCTTTCACAGATGTGTAAGTTACCCATGCCTTGGGCACTAATGCACCCCCATACCATCACAGATGCTGGCTTTTGAACTTTCGGTTTATAACAGTCAGGATGGTTCACTTCCCCTTTGGTCCGGATGACACGATGTCGAATATTTCCAAAAACTAGTTGAAATGTGGACTCGTCAGACCACAGAACATTTTTCCACTTTGCATCAGTCCATCTTAGATGATCTCGGGCCCAGAAAAGCCGGCTGCGTTTCTGGATGTTGTTGATAAATGGCTTTCGCTTTGCATAGTAGAGCTTTAACTTGCAGTTATAGATGTAACGGCGAACTGTATTTAGTGACAGTGGTTTTCTGAAGTGTTCCTGAGCCCATGTGATTATTTCCTTTAGAGATTGATATCGGTTTTTGATACAGTGCTGTCTGAGGGATCGAAGGACACAGTCATTCAATGTTGGTTTCCGGCCATGCTGCTTACGTGGAGTAATTTCTCCAGATTCTCTCAACCTTTAAATGATACTATGGACCGTAGATGTTGAAATCCCTAAATTTCTTGCAAATGGACTTTGAGAAACGTTGTTCTTAAACTATTTGACTATTTGCTCACGCAGTTGTGGACAAAGGGGTGTACCTCGCCCCATCCTTTCTTGTGAAAGACTGAGCATTTTTTGGGGAAGCTGTTTTAATACCCAATCATGGCACCCACCTGTTCCCAATTAGCCTGCACACCTGTGGGATGTTCCAAAAAAGACAAGACAAATAAAAATGTTTTGTAACACTTTTAAATTATTAAATTAAAAAATATAAAAACAAGTTGAAGTGCATAAGGCATAATATCTTCTTTTTAACATAAAAATGAAAAACAGTGCCACATAAATAGGGATTTCTCCATTCTTTAAACTTGGACCAATGACCATTAATTAAAAAAAAAAATGTAAAGTGCAACATAAGAATGCACAACAGCTTCCTTGAAACATAGGTAGTGAAATAAAGCTTGACGTCTGGAGTGATGTTGCTGTCTTCCAAACTTGGAGCCATGGATTGTAGAATCCTTGTTTTCAGTGACAGTATCATTGACACAGATGGTGAAGTTTCAGTGCTCAGCAGAGATGTAACAGTTTTGAGGAGTTTAAGCACCTGGAGGACCTCCTCTGCCACTCTCACATCATCATCAGACAGGATGATGATGTCTTTGACGTTTGTCTTCAGGGTCTTGTGGGTCAATGCAGAGTATATAAGCTGCCTGATGCTCCAACATATCAAAAGTGCAGTTCCACCTTGTTGGGACATCATGTATGAGCTTATGAGTAGGCAGCTTTAGCATTTCTTACTTTGTCTTAAGCACATGAGCAGCTGTTGTGCTTGGGTGGAAGTAAGAAACCTTCCTGATCCTCCCAAGGAGGCGCTCCATCCTATTGACTGAGATGTGATGCCACATTCACTACATGTGCAAATCAGCCTACCTGTGGTCCCGGTCCTGTCTCATTCACTGTATTTATTAGATTTTTGGCATCATCAGTTGTGACTGGGATATTTTTATCTTCCATTCCTCCACTGCTTGTGTCAGTACCTGCGCAAGGTGACTCTCGTAGAGGGGGCGTGTCTTCTCATCTCCCACTCTGCTGTGATGAAATGAGTGCTTATCTTCACATAGTTCCCCTGGACCTCCACCCTTCTGTCGTGAGCGCAACAGATGACGCCCGGGATAGTTCGTCCACAATCTTATCGCTGAAGTTGGTGCGCGACAAGATGTGGTAATGTGGCTGACGCACTTTCAGCATGTGTTTAAAACCCTCGTTTTGCACAATGGAGTCTGCACCTATAAAAACACGGATAAAATGGCACGGGGCGTTCAGGTTCCTCCGTTACTCCGCTCACCATTACCACGCTGTGCGAACAACTTTTTTTTCTTTTTTTTTTCATAAATCAGACCACGGATCACGTGTGTGCCGAACCGAAGATATTGATCCGAACGGATCACGGATCAACGTTGATCCGTTGCACCACTATTTGTTACCATACTTGCACCTTTTTTCTCTCGTATTACCACTCGACTGGGATGAGAATCAGCACCTCCGAGTCGGCTAGCATCACAGCTAACGTTAGCCACGCTGCTACCTCTCTGCTGGGTGAGGGCGTATACGTATTTGACGTATGACGTGACAGTATGTGACGTGTGTAAGAATGTGCGCTCGCTGTCTGTGAGAAGGACACACAAGAAGGAGTGGGAAGAGCCTGTAGTGTAATGCCCGCAGCTAAAAGCAACTGCGTGAGAACGTATACTCGAATATTACGATATAGTCATTTCCTATATTGCATACAGTCAAACCTGCGATATATCGCATATATCGATATATATCCCCCAGCCCTAAGGTATATATATATATATATATATATATATATATATATATATATATATATATATATATATATATATATATATATATATATATATATATATATATATATATATATATATATATGTGTATATATATATATATATATATATATATATATATATATATATACATATACAGTGTTTCTCCAGAAAATTTGTTAGCTAAGGTGGTGTCTTTCCAGGTGGTGGTGGGTGGGGGACAGGCGGCTGGACGGGGAAGTGGGTGGGTGGGTGTAAGGAACAGTGTAACTCGGCCTGTCGTCATCACATCTCCACCTCATCGCTTGATGTTAGTTTGTCCAAATTGTCAGATGATCGCTTCTCTGATGTCTCCATCATGTCCAGAAGTCTCTTTTTTATCTGGACATCTTCTTCTACTGCATTCAGCAACATTGCCTCGATTAGAAGTTTTCGTTTTAGTCCGTCCTGCTTATGGCTGTAGAGTTTTGCTTAGTGATTTTTTTTTTTCATATAAGGATTTTGACTAAATACAATTCAATAATCATGAATACATTATTTGGGATAAACCATCTTTAGCACATGTGTCAGATAGTCACATGTTATTTACAACATGTCAAATGGCCCTCAACATCGTTGGGAAACAATGTGTGTCAATAAAGCACTTCATCGAGGTATTTTAATTTTGACAGAAAATAATAATATTTAATATCTTCTCACTTTCACCACAGAAGATTGTGGATTGCTCCTATTGGAATCTTGCTGCTTTTGTACATCATTCGGCATATCTTTGTCTGTGACCAGGCTGTCAAGGGGGAATGGAGAATTCGAACTGCTGTGAGAGCTTGTGTCAATATCTGATGTTTCTATTACAAATTGAATGGATGTAATTGATGGAGAACCGCCCCAGATCTGCTCGCACAGTTGGAAGTACAGCAAAACAACTCTACCGTAACCACTTCTTTCACTTGCGTCGACTGCTTGTCTGTACTTTCCACAAATCGCTTTCAGTTTAGTGTCGATAGTTGTTTTTGTGATGTCCTCTTTCCGATGAGGAAATTCCTCAGATGTCCTTCCAAGTCCGTAAATAGGGTACGAATGTCACCATACTTGAACTGGCAAGTTTCCCAGTCAACACTTTGTTGAGTTTTGTTAACTTTAAACTTCAAAACGATGCTCAAAAGTAGCTGTACTTCTCTGTCAGTCCACATAGATAATTCTTACTTGCCTGATCCGCCATTTTTTTCTACATGCCGCCTCCGGAAATGACGTTTTGGATGTTTCTGATATGTTTCTGATTGGCTAAAATGGTCTTAAGTCCGCGGCTACAGCGCCCCCAGTATTTTGGCATGCGTATGACACTCAGTGAATGCGTTTGCTTGGAGACAGAGATCATTTTTTAAATGCGCACGTGTGTCTGGAGATCTTGTTAAGAGTTAGTTTAGGCGGCGGCTCTAACAACGAATTCCTGCAGGAAAGCCTGATATATATATATATATATATATATATATATATATATATATATATATATATATATATATATATATATATATACATACATATATATATATATATATATATATATATATATATATATATATATATATATATATATATATATATATATATATATATATATCAGGGCTGCGAATCTTTGGGTGTCTCACGATGCGATTCAATATCGATTTTTGGGGTCACAATTCGATAATATATCGATTTTTTCGATTCGATTCTCGATTCAAAAACTATATTTTTCCGATTCAAAATGATTCTGTATTCATTCAATACATAGGATTTCAGCAGGATCTACCCCAGTCTGCTGACATGCAAGCAGAGTAATACATTTAAAAAAAAAAAAGTGTTTATAATTGTAAAGGGCAATGTTTTATCAACTGATTGCAATAATGTAAATTTGTTTTAACTATTAAACGAACCAAAAATATGACTTATTTTATCTTTATGAAAACATGTGTGTTGTCAAGCTTATGAGATGCGATGCAAGTGTAAGCCACTGTGATACCATTGTTCTTTTTTTATTATTTTTATAAATGTCTAATGATAATGTCAATGAGGGACTTTTAATCACTGCTATGTTGAAATTATAACTAATATTGATACTGTTGTTGATAATATTCATTTTTGTTTCACTACTTTTGTTTTGTTCTGTGTTGTGTTTGTGTCTTCTCAATAGCTCTGTTTATGAGTGTTGCTGAGTCAGGTTTGGTTTTTGAATTGGATTGCATTGTTAAGGTATTGCTGTGTAGTGGTTTGTTGGATTGATAAAATAAAATAAAACTAAATACATTAAATTTATAAATAAAACAAATAAAAAATAGATTTTTCAAAAATGAGAATCGATTCTGAATCGCACAACGTTTTTGATTCGATTTGTATTCGAATCCATTTTTTCCCACACACCTAATATATATATATATATATATATATATCTTGATTGGATTATCCAGAGAATAGTGCTCGATACCGTGGTAGAGCGCAATATGTAGGTTCCCTCAATCATCAGGAGATTTTTCCTGATGATTGAGGGAACCCCTCATGAAATATTAGGGGTGTAACGGTACGTGTATTTGTATTGAACCGTTTCGGTACGGGGGTTTCGGTTCAGTTCGGAGGTGTACCGAACGAGTACACATGCTAGCAGCGACCGGGCTAGAACAACATGTATAAGCCAGAACTGGAAGACCCTCCTGCCTCGTTAAGATCTCCCGTTTGGGAACACTTTGGCTGAGCGATACAACAATGGAGGACGGAGGTTTGCCAAGATTGTTCAGCAGCTGCTTCTGACAACACGTCAAACATGTGTTGCACCTTTCCTGCTTCCGGCTCCCAAACCGTAGTCGAGGAGACACTCCTCCAGGGCTGATGAATTCACGAAGGCAACACCCTTCACTCTACCCGGCAGTGGTTTTCCACAGCTCCGGACTCCGGGGTAAATGAAGAGTCCGGCAATTGGTTGCACATCGTGGCTTTATTGAGGTCTTGCACAAGGCCAATCCAACAAAACACCAGCGACTCCCGCACTCACCTACCGCTCCCTCACCTCGCTCGCCCACACTTTCACCTCAATGCTGTCACATATTAAAGGGCTACACACACACATACGCTACTCTCATAACACATGCTAACCCATTTGAAGCGTCACCACCTCATTTAAGAAACCTCTCCTCGTCGAGTAAGGCAGGGCTAAAGCAATAACAAAAGTTTTATGGCAGCAAATTTAAACCCATATTGCATTAAAAACTAGGGGGGCGGGGGGATATTGATGAACGTGGACACCGACTTAAACAAGTTGAAAAACCTATCGGGGTGTTTGCATTTAGTGGTCAATTGTACAGAATATGTACTGTACTGTGCAATCTACTAATAAAAGTCTCTATCAATCAATCAACAAAAGCACTTTATATGTGGAAAGGTTTTGTTAAGAAACCATTCTGAGCCTTATCTTCCATCCATCCATTTTCTACCGCTTATTCCCTTTTGGGGTCGCGGGAGGCGCTGGCACCTATCTCAGCTACAATCGGGCGGAAGGCGGGGTACACCCTGGACAAGTCGCCACCTCATCGCAGGGCCAACACAGATAGACAGACAACATTCACACTCACATTCAAACACTAGGGCCAATTTTAGTGTTGCCAATCAACCTATCCCCAGGTGCATGTCTTTGGAAGTGGGAGGAAGCCGGAGTACCCGGAGGGAACCCACGCATTCACGGGGAGAACATGCAAACTCCACACAGAAAGATCTCGAGCCTGGATTTGAACCCAGAACTGCAGGAGCTCCGTATTGTGAGGCAGACGCACTAACCCCTCTTCCACCGTGAAGCCGAGCCGTATCTTATTTAGTTTTTATTTTATGTATGTTGACCACATAACCCTGGCAATGGAACCTGTGTGTATATGTATGTTATGCCATTGTTTACAAATTTGGTAAATACATAACCAAAAAATGTATATTTTGTGTGTACCCCGCCTTCCGCCCGATTGTAGCTGAGATAGGCGCCAGCGACCCCAAAAGGGAATAAGCGGTAGAAAATGGATGGATGGATGGATGTTTTCTTTCTGTACCGAAAATGAACTGTACCGTGACCTCTATACAGAGGTATGCATTGTTGCAGTTCAATGATTTATGAACACATCATACAATGCCCGTTTGCGAGATGAGTGGGTGTAGAGCGCAGCCGTGTGGGAGTATGTGGCTGCGGTGTCGAGAGCTGCGGGATGAGAGGGTGAAGAGAGACAGGCGAGGCTTGCGAGCGTGTTCTGGGGTTAAACTGTTAGCCTGTTTGCGGGTCTTTTGGTCATTCTCCGGGTGGGGGTGTCACTAATTTCATATGAATAATTTTTTTTCTTCTAATATTTTCATGATTCACCGGCAGGGTCCCAAAGATCGACAGGTCGATCACGATCGATGTGTTTGCTACCCCTGCCTAGACAGATAATTTTCACATTTTTATTACCATGACTGGACAATTTGTTTGGTTTACTGAAATGTACACGAAAAGGATATAAACATGCTTTAGAAGAGAATTTTAAATAAAAATACCTGCAGTGCGTTGGTGTCGTGTCAGATTTTGTAAGAATGCAGAATATGTATTCCTGCTGTAGAAGCACTTGCATTTAGAGGAGATGAGCTACATCATGTTTAGATACCACTTTTACGCATTATAACACAAAGTGTGGATTTTTACGATCATGGTATGATTTTCAAAGACATTTGGTAATGTAAAATGTGATATTTCTAAATTAATAAATGCTTCTGAAATGTTGTATATTACATCTTGTACAAGTTATAGTTTTCATATCTTGTGTTTTAACCTTCCCTATTAATTAATAAACTGTAATATTCATCCTGCTAAACATTGTGTATTTGCCCACTATCAATCAGGACAGGTTTTAAAAGAAGATACACTTTATTTAAATCAGCTAGAAAACACTTATTTACATAACATCTTTGACAAAGCAAGACCGTAATGTAAGATGACTTTTAGTTCGACCGGATGTGACGCGTAGAGCTATTATTGTGAAACCGGAAGTGTATAATTGCTATGAGAAGACCTGTGTCGACATGATTTGATGAAAGTATCCGATAAAAGTGACTCAAGACATCCTCTCTACCGTCTTTTTTCTTCCGAGCTTTCTTTCCAGTTTACTGAAGCAGTTAGAGCAGGGGTAGGGAACCTATGGCTCTCGAGCCAGGCTCTTTTGATGACCGCACCTGGCTCTCAGATAAATCTTATCTGACCTTGTTTACCAGGATAAGTATTTAATAATTCCGCTGGTAATCACAGTGTTAAAAATATTCTTCAAAATATAAAACATTCTCATGCATTTTAATCCATCTATCCATTTCTAACGCACTTGTTCAATAAGTCGCATTAATGGTCAAAAGTATAGCTAACTTCAGAATAGCAATGTCATTAAAAGAATAGATGCACACATTTAGTTGTTGTAATCTGGGAAAGTCCAAATGAATGAGGAGGCGTAGAATTGTACAAGTGTACAGGTCTACGGGTTTCTCTCCTCATTGAGCTAAATTGATTCCTGTCTCTGTTTAATTCCTTGCTTCTTGTCTGTTTAATAGATGTCATCAGTGTTTCAAACTGACAGTTGTATTCGGTGTTAATAATGTTATATGGCTCTTACAGAAATACATTTTAAAATATTTGGCTTTCATGGCTCTCTCAGCCAAAAAGGTTCCAGACCCCTGAGTTAGAGTAACAATCTACATGTTATTTTATTAATGCACTCAACTGTCATATAAACACGGACGTGAAGGTCCTCCTCTCTACAAGATGCAAATCGCACCAGCAGGCGTCTGCTTCAATGAAGTCGTCTCATGGCAGCAATTGGAGATAAAATATAGGACAACTTGCTATGGCGTTGGATCTTTGATTTCTATTATGTCCCTCTTTTGTGCATTTCTGCTCACTATTTTCGAGCTTGTGGCTCAACAGTAACTGGACACCATTACATTTACCGACGCTACGGAACGGACCAAGGGACAAAAAGGAGACGGGAGGCATGCACATTGAAAAAGTATCGCCATTTAAGGAACTTATAGTTAACGCATTTTATATATATATATACATATATATATATATATATATATATATAAAATGCGTTAACTATATATATATATATATATATATATATATATATATATATGTATATATATATATACATATATATATATATATATATATATATATATATATATATATATATATATGTATATATATATATATATATAGGCCCTTTGGGATTACTTGGATGTCTGCATATATTGCTCATAAAATGTGTTGAGATCTTCTTTAAAGCTACAACAATAGACAAACACATCCATCCATCCATCCATTTTCTACCGCTTATTCCCTTTCGGGGTCGCGGGGGGCGCTGTCTGCTTAAATTAATACCGCACAAAGATTTTTAGGTTTTCTTCTTTTTATTGAGCACAACATTCACAGGGTGGGAAAATTATGTGAACCCTTAGGTTAATGACTTTTCCAAGAGCTGATTGGAGCCAGGACTCAGACAACATGGAGTCTAATCAATGTGATGAGTTCATATGTGTTGGTTAAAGCTGCCCTGCCCTATAAAAAAGACACACCTGTGATAAGTATGCTGTTCTCAAGAAGCATTGCATGATGTGAACCCTGCCTCGCACAAAGAGCTCACAAAAGATATAGAATCAAGAATTGTTAACTTGCATAAAGCTGCAAAGCTTTGCAACAGCATCTCTTTTAAAGTTTTGATGTCCATGTGTCCACGGTAGGCTAGACTGTCTACAAATGGAGAAAGTTCAGCACTGTTGCTACTCTCCCTAGGAGTGGTCTACCTGTAAAGAAGACTGTGAGAGCACAGCACAGAATACTCAGTGAGGTGAAGAAAAATCCTAGAATGTCAGCTAAAGACTCTGGCACATGCTGATATTATTGTTGACAAATCTACAATACGTAAAATTTTGAACAAGAATGGAATTCATGGGAGGACACCAGGCAGAATGGCACTGCTGTCCAAAAAAACGTTGCTGCACATTTGAAGTTTGCAAAAGAGCACCTGGATGTTCCATAGCACTACTGGCAAAATAGTATGTGGACAGATGAAACCAAAATTAAGTTGTTTGAAAGGATCACACACCAAAAGGCATGAAACACCAATATCAAAACCTCATCCCAACTGTAAAATATGGTGGAGGTGCCATCATGGTTTTGGGTTGCTTTGCTGTCTCAGGGACTGGGCGGATTGCTTTTATCGATAGAAAAATCCATCCATCCATCCATTTTCTACCGCTTATTCCCTTTTTGGGTCGCGGGGGGCGCTGGCGCCTATCTCAGCTACAATCAGGCGGAAGGCGGGGTACACCCTGGACAAGTCCGATAGAAAAATGAATTCCCAAATTTATCAAGACATTTTGCAGGATAACTTAAGACTATCTGTCCGCCAACTGAAGCTCAGCAGAGGAAAGGTAATGTAACAGGACAAGGACCCCAAGCATAGAAGTAAATCAACAACAGAATGGCTTCAGAAAATATGCCTTCTAGAGTGGCCCAGTCAGAGTCCAGACCTCAACCGGATTGAGATCCTACTGCATAACCTCAAGAGAGTGATTCACACCAGACATCCCAAGAATATTGCTGCACTGAAATAGTTTTGTGAAGACAAACGGTCCAAAATTCCTCCTGACCGTTGTGCAGGGCCAATCTGCAACTACAGGAATTTTTGGTTGAGTTTATTGCTGCCAAAAGAGGGTCAACCAGTTATTACATCTAAGGGTTCATATACTTTTTCCTCCATGCACTGTGAATGTTTAGATGTTGTGTTCAATGAAAAGATGAAAACCTTTTTTCTATATTTTTTTGATTTTTCGTGCAGTATTAGATTAAGAAGAAATTTTATTACCAGTTTATGCATACATATTTTTCTTGCAACTATATATACATATATATATATATATATATATATATATATATATATATATATATATATATATATATACACAGTGGGGCAATAAAGTATTTAGTCATCCACCGATTGTGCAAGTTCTCCCACTTAAAATGATGACAGAGGTCTGTAATTTTCATCATAGGTACAGTTCAACTGTGAGAGACAGAATGTGAAGAAAAAAAATCCAGGATTTCACATTGTAGGATTTTTTAAGAATTTATTTGTAAATTATGGTGGAAAATAAGTATTTGGTCAACCATTCAAAGCTCTCACTGATGGAAGGAGGTTTTGACTCGAAATCTCAAGATACATGGCCAAATTCATTCTTTCCTTAACACAGATCAATTGTCCTGTCCCCTTAGCAGAAAAACAGCCCCAAAGCATGATGTTTCCAGCCCCATGCTTCACAGTAGGTATGGTGTTCTTGCGATGCCACTCAGTATTCTTCTTCCTCCAAACACGACAAGTTTAGTTTATACCAAAAAGTTCTATTTTTGTTTCATCCGACCACATGACATTCTCCCAATTCTCTGCTGTATCATCCATGTATCCATTTTGGTATAAACTGGAGGAAGAAGAATACTGAGTTGCATCCTAAGAACATCATACCTACTGTGAAGCATGGGGGTGCAAACATCATGATTTGGGGCTGTTTTTCTGCTAAGGGGACAGGACGATTGATCCGTGTTAAGGAAAGCATGGATGGGGCCATGTATCGTGAGATTTTGAGCCAAAACCTCCTTCCATCAGTGAGAGCTTTGAATGGTTGACAAAACTACTTATTTTCCACCATAATTTACAAATAAATTTTTTAAAATTCCTACAATGTGAATTTCTGGATTTTTTTTTTTTCACATACTTTTTTGCCCCACTGTGTATGTATATATTTATATATATATATCCATTTTCTACCAATTATTCCCTTTGGAGTCACGGGGGGCGCTGGTTCCTGTATCAGCTACAATTGGGCGAAAGGCGGGTTACACCCTGGAAAAGTCGCTCCCTCATCACAGGGCCAACACAGATAGACAGACAACATTCACACTCACAGTCACACACTAGGGCCAATTTAGTGTTGCCAATCCCGACCTATACCCAGGTGCATGGAAGTGGGAGGAAACCGGAGTACCCGGAGGGGGAACCCACGCATTCACAGGGAGGACCTGTAAACTCCACAGAGAAAGATCCCGAGCCCGGGATTGAACCCAGGACTACTCAGAACCTTCGTATTGTGAGGCAGACGCACTAACCCCTCTCCACCGTGCTGCCCTATATATATATATATATATATATATATATATATATATATATATATATATATATATATATATATACAGTATATAGCAAAACAGGGTATCTGTGTTGTAACTGGGGGCTTTCCGAGCCACCTGTGTTTGACAGACATACATTATGTAGCAAACATGTACTGTTTTACTGCAACATCAAGCCGGTGTGGCAGTATTCCTGTTTTACACCTTATGAATCCCTCTGTGCGAATATAAAAACCTTGTTTCTTCCCTGCAACTCCTCTAGGCCAGTGGCCTCTAATTAGAAGCAGGGCTGCAGGATAGATGTTTTCTTTAACAAGGTGAAAGCAACATGGACAAGGAAGAACATTAACACTGTGACTCCTCAATCTGGGCCCTATATAAGTTTACCAAAATGGGTTAGCATTCAGTGGTTATTACTTTTTGAAGATATATGAAGCGGCTCTCTTATTTTGCCGATAAATACACGTGAAAAACTTATATTTGAGGACACCTTGAATTTCATGGGACTAATCCAGGAAAACTATTGTTTTTTTTTGTTCACTCAGCAATATAAAAAAATAAATGATAAATGTGTTGTACTTGTATAGCGCTTTTCTACCTTCAAGGTACTCAAAGCGCTTTTGACACTACTTCCACATTTACCCCTCACACACTGATGGAGGGAGCTGCCATGCAAGGCGCTAACCAGCACCCATCAGGAAAAAGGGTGAAGTGTCTTGCTCAGGACACAACAGACGTGACGAGGTTGGTACTAAGTGGGGATTGAACCAGGGAATCTCGGGTTGCGCACCGCCACTCTTCCACTGCGCCACGCATGGTATATGATTGTGGCATGAAAACTCAAATGGGACTCAAGGCTTCATTCTGCTACAGCGCTATGTGCCCCCGTGAATCTTGCCAGCTTGCTCATCCACAGAGGTTGCCCTTCTCAAAGAAATCTAACCTAATTGGGGCTTCAGTTGTCGATTAACTTATTAATCGATAAACTTGTTTGAGTAAATAAATTGAACACTTTTAAGCCTCAATGCGTCTTTTATGGAAAATAGTTTAAAAAAAAACCTTTATACCTTTATACTTTCTGTTTATAGATGCATACACAATTGAAACTGCATGTTTAATACCACTATTTATTAATTTTTTTTAACAAATATGTAAATAAAAAATTGTAGTCATGTTTATTTTTGGACAAACAACTCGCTGGCATTAATATACAAACTGTAGATGCTAACATGTTCTCACTTGCCCCCATGTGTTTGAATGAAACCGTTGTATGCAAGTCAAACATATCAGATGGCTTTAGCTGCTAAAATAGACTTGTACCTGATTGATTTATTGATTGATTGATTGATTGATTGATTGATTGATTGATTGATTGTTTGATTCATTCATTCATTCATTCATTCATTGAAACTTTTATTAGTAGATTGCGCAGTTCAGTACATGTTCCGTACAATTGACCACTAAATGGTAACACCCAAAATAAGTTTTTCAACTTGTTTAAGTCGGGGTCCACGTTAATCAGTTCATGTTTCTGATTGTTTGCTGTTCCTAAATGTGCTGGTAATGTTGCATCATTAGTGTAGTGCCAGTGTATATGTCTGTCCTTTCCACTTTTAAAATGATCGCAAAACCTCTCTCTCAACTTCTTTGGACCCTTTGCTCTCTTTCCACCGCTTGTTAAAAATCTTTATTGATCACCATAACAATGTAATAAAAAATAAGACAAATATTGCACTGTAACACATATAAGACAATAAAAATGATAATGTTGAACTTATTTTGGCCTCCAAAAATGTTGAATACGGTTTGAAAAAAAATTTTGAAAAAAAAAAATTGGGAGGTAATTAAGCCATGATGTTTGAAGAAAGGTACGAACGTATGACCTAAAGCAATTGTTTTTATTGCTAACTTTTGGAAATAAATTTTAACACTGCATTAGAATATCACAAAGAAGGAAAAGGGCCCCACTGAAAAGGAAAATGGTTTTTTTGTGTGTAAAGAGGTTTAAAAAAATTAGTAATGTTACAACAACAGAAAAAAACACTAATACTATTTGCATTGCGACCTACTGTAAAACACAGTTAAAAAGTACGCCTACATTTTAAATAAGTTTTTCCGCAGCCTACATACTGCATAAACCAAAAGGTAAGGAAAATCAAAGCGACCAAATTGTTCTTCAGTTTTTCTGTTTGTAGTCCATTGTGGGGACACCTATTTTAAGAGAAATTAATGCAATAAAAAGATACAGCTTTGACATGGTCTTATTCAAAGTACCGTATTTTTTGGACTATAAGTCGCATTTTTTTTTCATAGTTTGGCCGGGGGTGTGACTTATACTCAGGAGTGACTTATGTGTGAAATTATTAACACATTACCGTAAAATATCAAATAATGGTATTTAGCTCATTCACGTAAGAGACTAGACGTATAAGATTTCATGGGATTTATCGATTAGGAGTGACAGATTGTTTGGTAAACGTATAGCATGTTCTATATGTTATAGTTCTTTGAATGACTCTTACCATAATATGTCACGTTAACATACCAGGCACCTTCTCAGTTGGTTATTTATGCGTCATATAACGTACACTTATTCAGCCTGTTATTCACTATTCTTCATTTATTTTAAATTGCCTTTCAAATGTCTATTCTTGGTGTTGGGTTTTATCAAATACATTTCCCCCCAAAAATGCTACTTATAGTCCAGTGTGACTTATATATGTTTTTTTCCTTCTTTATTATGCATTTTCAGCAGGTGCGACTTATACTCCGAAAAATACGGTAGTACATAGAAGGGTCTTGTTGACCATGTAAAAACAGAACATGTCAAGAAATGAAAAGAAGTGAGAGATCATAAATCTTCTGAACACTTAGTTTCATTACAATTAACAACCTTCTTGTGTGCAAGACCCAGCTGGCTTTGGTCACAAAAAGACACATTAGTTATCTTTGATTGAGAGGAAGAAAAACAATTTACCCAAATGTTTTAGTTCAAACTTGTTTATGCGTTGTGCAATGTATTTTTTTTTAAGGCGATGAAATCCATGTGATCATTTTTAATTAGATCATTAGACAAGAATTAAGATCCATGTTTGTTTATTTCGTTAACACAACACAGAGCGGGCGCCAGGAAAGATTTGTTATGGATTTTATTTTGGATTACATACAACATACTGCTATTCTGTCCCATTTAGTTTTCTTCTTGTGTGCTGGCTGTGGTTATAAATGTGTCTGCTCTAATATTGCATGGAGGTAAAGGGAAAGTTGGAATAATGTCTGTATGTGTTTGTCTTCCAGGCTCTTTGGTACTACGGGTAACTGTGCAGCCTGCAGTAAACTGATCCCAGCCTTTGAGATGGTGATGAGAGCCAGAGATAATGTTTACCATTTGGACTGTTTTGCCTGTCAGCTTTGTAACCAGAGGTAAGATGACACATCACCACCAACATCCTTTGAAAAAAAAAAATGGAGTGTTAGCATTAGCTTTTAAACATCAGAAGGCGCGCCAACACCGAACAGAGATGACTGTGTGCCTCGGTTATTACAGGCCTCACAAGCATAAGCCAAGGTGTTGTAAAAATAAAGCTTAGGTCTGCTAATTATTTTTTCTTGTCACACACTGCCAGCAGTTTGCAGCGAGATCTGTAAATCTAATTGCAAGGGGGTTGCAAAATGAGCACTTTAGAGATGCCTGTGTTGCTGCCTGGACACAGGTGTGAAAGGGCTTTTTCTCAGACATGGAAACAAGTATGATATTGCAGTGAAAACAGAGCGCATAAAAAGAAGATGACATATCCAAATATTGCTTTTTCCCCCCCATTAGAATACTGTTGGTAATGGCGCTGGTCTGGGAGCAAAATTTCCCTCGCATGCTTGTCAGGGGTGCTGTGACCCTGTTCTTCAGCACAGCACAAGCCCATTAACCTTGTGCGAGCCACATTCAGTTACCATAGTGAACACCTGCTGTAAGGGAATTATGATCGCGGTTTCTCTTCGTCCCATTTGGCAGACGCCGTGTCACCTGGCACAGTAATGACTGTTTCAACAGCATGGCACGTAACGAACGCCAACCTATGTTCTGCAATGTCTTCGCTCGCTTTTAAATCACCACTGTGTTGCAGAAACAATTAGCACGGAGATGTACAGTGGACAAGGTTGATGACTTACGAGAGTAAATCCTCATTTGTCGCTGTTAGTTGGTTCTTGGTAAAATAATTACCTCAAAGTAGGGAATATATGAATAGCTACAGCATAAAAAAACTGTTTACAACTTTTCTGACATTATGAGAGACCTTTAGATGTAAAATAAAAAACACATAGTCTTCTTTTCGCCTGTTTAATCCAATATAATAAATGCTGCATGAGAATAAGCCAATCAGTGGCCATAATACTTAACAGCACACTCTCACTGGTTTGATTTCTTTTAGTTGCCAATACAGTAGTGCAGTAGTAGTAGTGTTGATGTTTTGCCACTAATCATGCCAGACTTTGTGATAGCATACAACGATTACTTTGGAACAAATGAAGATCCAGAACCATATACTTTTGAGCATGAGGATGAGCTACAACTTTTGGAAGCTGAGCAATAAGCAGATCCAGACAGTAGCACTATTGTGTCGAAGAGGTTCATTTAGCCTACTGATGTGTATTTATAAATGGCTGATTTATATAGGCTCGTAAGGTAAAGTTACAAGTTTTGTAACTTGTCAGGTACAAAACTTTACTTTACTCGCCTATATAAATCACCCATTTGTAAATACAGTAGCACTATTGCTAAGTGCTAACAAAACATACAAACTACAAGCATAATAAATTCATAATTTACTGTATGTCTGCTCGCTGTTTGATGCCGACCGATGGGATGTCGATATCTTCCCGTTTAGTGAATTGGGAATTATATTTATGTAGCGCTTTTTGTCTAGTGACTCAAAGCGCTTTTACATAATGTCTGACACCCAATTTCTAAGTTCCATTTAAACCAGTGTGGGTGGCACTGGGAGAAGGTGGCTAAAGTGTCTTGCCCAAGGACACGACGGCAGTGACTAGGATGGCGGAAGTGGGGATCGAACCCGGAACCCTCAAGTTGTTGGCACGGCCACTCTACTAACCAAACTATACCGCCCCCACAACCTTTAAAGCAGTGGTTCTTAACCTTGTTGGAGGTACCGAACCCCACCAGTTTCATATGTGCATTCACCAAACCCTCCTTTTTTTACAAATTCAAGACAAAATTATAAGTTTTTGGTAACACTTTAGTATGGGAAACATGTTCTAAGTAACAAAGACTTAATTTAGAGTTTTTTGGACACTAAGGGAACATATTCTAAGTAACAAATACTTAATTTAGAGTTATTTGGTTAGGGTTAGGGCCGGGATTGGAGGGTTAGGGTTATAATAAGCCCATGCCGAATAAGGCATTAATACAGGGTGTACCCCGCCTTCCGCCCGATTGTAGCTGAGATAGGCGCCAGCGCCCCCCGCGACCCCGAAAGGGAATAAGCGGTAGAAAATGGATGGATGGATAAGTACTTAATAATGACTAGTAAAGAGCCAATATGTTACTAATTTGCATGTTAATAAGCAACTAATTAATGGTGAATATGTTCCCCATACTAAAGTGCTACTATGTTTTTTTACTGGTGAACAAAATGAACCTTGCATGAACATCACCTTGTTCAACCAACAAAACCAACACAGTGCATAAACTCACAAAAAATTACACACCTGCAAATCAGTCTGACTTCTGCTGTTGCCTTATCCGTAGAATGCCGATTGGGAGAAGTTTTTTAATACACAATGAGTCGGGTGTGTTTCGACCTCTGCCGAACCCCTGAGCCCAATCGAACCCAGGTTAAGAACCACTGCTTTAGATGTTTAGATGAAGATCAATCATATTACTCAAATAGGTAAAAGACCAGCTTCTCAAGTCTGAAACCATGGCCACCCTTAGTCGTTTAACCCCTTAAACATATAATTATTTAGCCTAAGCCCCATTTCAGCCACTCTAAACCAGCGTTTAAGGTCCCCCTCCTCGGACAAATCTGCTTTACACGTGTAAAGATGGACTCATTGATCATTTACAAATCGAGTTCGGAGAGGAAATGACGCCTGGAAGACCGTGCCCACACAGGAAGTGACGCCAGAAAGTCCGCGCCACACACAGGAAGTGACATCAGAAAGAATGTGCCATAGTCAGCTTCATAACAAAGATGGAGGCGGATCATGCAGACATGCCCGTGTTTCTACTTCTTTTACATATGCACACGCTTTTGGAAATCACAAATCAATACCTTTAGAGAACGCGATTGCGGCTATTTCGAATACAACACTACTCAGACGACAACAGAACTTTCAAACTTTTGAACAGTCAGCTGCGTTTTTACTTACCGGAACACTTGGTCCCTTCCTCCCGTGGATGTAATCGTGATAGCCAGTGTGTGACTACAAATATTGCTTTATGGATGTGACTGTGAAATGGCCAGGCAGAGTGCAAGATGCGATGCTAACACCCCCATCAGCAGGCAGCTGAAAGATGGAACGATCCCTTCGTGTCCCAAACAGTTTATCGCATCGTCTACTTTTTCATGTCGATTAAAGATTTGATTCATGCAATATGGCTTAGGTGTGATTCACTACAATAGGGCCCCACAGCACACCGGTTTCTAGTTAACTGAAATACCGCAACACTGGATGTTGTTCAAAAGAGATAAATTATATTTTAGAACTTGCACACAAAACACAGCAAACAAATGTAAAATGCCCAGCAAACAATTTACAATGTAGCTCTTTTCAATAACTTCACAGTGAAGTAAAGTCATCTATTAGGGAGATTTGAGCAGATGGCCGCTTTTTTTTTTCTTCACGCTTGCATACTAGGTCGCGTTGCGCCGGCGGACACAGGGGAGCCGGGTTCTTAAACGATAGCATTGTTGTGTGTGGACACGGATACGGTTACCGTACTTCCTTGAATAGTCGCGGGGCGCTAATTAATTTAAAACCTCTTCTCACTCCTGCGCTTATTCAAGGCATGCGGTAATAGTAAACAGGCGCTAATAACTTTAAAACCTCTTCTCACCCCTGCGCTTACCAATGGCATGCAGTATAAAATTAAGTGTGATGTGAGGATACCATCACGAAGAGCACATTTAATAAAAAAAAAACATTACTATGGTTATTATTTTCAGCACTGAAGGGTTTGAATAACCTACAATTGAAGCATACATTTCGCTGCTTCTATCGTCACACGGACGAGATTGGAAGGCACACTGGGTGATACAAGTTACACTGTCTGCCCAACTTTACATTTAGTATTCTACCATATTTTCTGGATTATAAACCACACCCACTAAAAAAATAGGTTTTCATATTTATATATTAGCCGCACCGAACTATAAGCCACATATGTATATATATATATATATATATATATATATATATATATATATATATATATATATATATATATATATATATATATATACTGTATATATATATATATCGGCACGTTGTGAAATGAGATATTTACATAGACATTTTTTGTAAATGTTTATTTACATACCTTAATTGTTTCCAAATGGTGCCTTTAACACATGGTAATAATGGCTGATCAAGCAAAACAGAAAACTTAATTCATCTTTTATGAGATGAATAAAATGTTCTCCTTTTTTAATAGGGGAAAAGATGTTTATTGATCAATGTGTTTACTGGTATTCTTCTTCCTCTCACTTTGTAAACACTTTGAGTTTGAACCGTTTCCAAAGTGGATGATTTTAGTACATTGTTTGATTTATTTGCTTAATTCATTGCATAATTTAGCCGTTAGAGAAGAAAAACATGGATTAAAAAACTAGATTAGCAGCACCTTTGTATAAGCCGCAGGGTTCAAAGCTTGAAAAAAATGTTGCGATTTATAGCATGGAAAATTTGGTATATGAGCTACGGTAAATGTGCGTTATTTTTCCCGAACAGCATAGATATAGAATAGAATAGAATAGAAAGTACTTTATTGATCCCTGGGGGCACCACAGTTCGCTCACAATAGACAATAATAATGATAAATAATATGCAACATATATATAATGTATATTATATGAATAATATAAATATATTTTACATGTATTCTACATTTAAGTGCAGTCAAGGAACATATGCATTATACAGTCTGATGGCTGTTGGTACATATGAAGGACCTCCTGTGTTGTTCCGTGTTACATTTTGGGAGTCTGAGCCTTCCACTGAACGTGCTCATTCTCTCCGCAAGGTCCGAGTGTAGTGAGTGGGAGGTGTTGTCCATAATGGCTAGGAGTTTTGCTAGACTTCTCCTCTGACACCACCGCCAGAGAGTCCAGCTCCGCTCCCACCCCGTTACTGGCCTTCTGTACCAACTTGTCCAGTCTGTTTGTGTCCCTCACTCTGAGTCCACTGCCCCAGCAAGCCACGGCATACAAGAAGCGCCCGCCACCACCGACTCGTGGAACATTTTTAACATCTTTGTACTGACGTTGAAGGATACTAGCCTCCTGAGGAAGTCTTCTAGAAGGCCTCAGCGTGTTTTGACCCATTCAGCTTTTTGTTGATGTGTACTCCGAGGTATTTATAATCCTCAACCATGTCCACATCGACCCCCCTGATGGAAACGGGGGTCGCCGGAGTACTCCTCCTCCTTCCCAGGTCCACAACCAGCTCCTTGGTCTTCGTCACATTAAGCTGGAGTTGGTTCTTTCCACACCATGTGACAAAGTCCTCCACCACCTGTATTCCTCATCATCACCTTCCTCAATACACCCCACTATCGCAGAGTCATCAGAAAACTTCTGAAGGTGGCAGGACTCTGACTGATAGTGGACATCGGTGGTGTAGATGGTGAAGAGGAAGGGGGAGAGGACTGTGCCCTGCGGGGCCCCGGTGTTGCTGACCAGCCTGTCAGACACACAGTCCTGCAGTCGAACGTACTGTGGTCTGTCAGTCAGGTCATCTACAACCCAGGAAACCAAGGGGGCCTCCACCTGCATCCTCTCCAACTTCACACCCAGTAGCCCAGGCCGTATTGTAACGAAAGTACTGGAGAAGTCAAAAAACATGACCCTCACACTGCTCGCGGGCTTGTCCAGGTGGGTGTGGGCTCGGTTCAGCAGGTAGATGACTGCGTCCTCCACTCCCAGTCGTGGCTGGTAGGCGAATTGGAGTGGGTCCAGGTGGGGCTTGACTGTAGGAATATATCGAATGTAACTGAACTCGAGATGTGACGTAATGAACAAATCATGTCTTTTGAATGTCTCATTAGTGAATAATTAGAACCAATTACTTGGCTTGACTTTAATGATAACCGCTGTAAAACCCCCAACTGTTAGTATTACCGTATTACAATTAAAATGATCAAAAAACGGAATTGATAACAGCACTTTGATAAACTTATGGTAGGACTAGCGTTAGCTTGCTAGCTATCTTAAATGCTAACATGTGAACAAGACAAGAGATATTAACGTATTTGTATAACTTGTATAAATACTTTACTGTTTTGGCAAATAAGGTATAGTATTAACATTGAACACAAAGTGTTCTCGACAGGTTCGAGTTGAAACAGACGGAAATGCATTCAACAGGAAGTGAACTCGCGTGACGTCACATAAACCAGAAGTAAAACAAATGATCACTTAATCTGTATTTCTTGAAAGTAAATTCTAAAATTAAAATGGAGGAAGACAGACATATTCAAACACGCAAATGGCTCTTATGAAGCCAGAACAATATTTGATGTTTCCTCTGTCAAGAAAGTATACTTTGTGTCTATTTAAATCAGTTATAGAAGTATACAACTTGGTGTAAAAATTATAGCACATTCAACTATAATGATAAACTGTGATCATGTTGGTCACAATAACTTGATTTATCCATGTTATTAATTGCTTTAATTGTGTATATTTAAGGTTCCCCCATTCTCCCCATAACAGGGTCAGAAACTATTTAATTGCTTTGGTTGTGCAAAATTTTTCAAACGAAGTATATTTTATTTCAATTATTTATTTGATTTAACTTGGACATTTCAAAGTTTACATTATAGTTACAATGTTAAAATATTCAAGAAATCCAAGCTCATTGCATAGAGTATACTTGCAATATTAATATGTATTATCCTTACATCAGTGGTTAAATTGGTCTCAAAATACTGTTGACAATAAAATTGGTTTTCTTCTGCAATAATTTGTCCAATCATACATCGTCAAGCAAAATTTGTTATCGGCCCAAGTCTATGTGTGTACCACCCGACTGACTTAAAATTAATTAGAATCAAAAGAAAGCATTTGGATTCACTCTCTGGTTCATTATGCTGATGTGGATATGTAAAGTAGTTCAAGAGTATGTACACCAGGTAGGGTAATACAAGTTTTTATTCACATTTTTATCATGACCTAATTTATATTTTGTTGATACTAATGTGACTGTTTTTCTTTATTGTTAAAATAAAATGGAAAATTCTACATAGTGTAAGCATTGGGACATAGCGCCACATTATGGAATGTTTTCTGTGGAAACACAACAAACATATACATATAGTCAATGTTTAAGAATAATTACTACAATTGCTACAAACTAATTGCTGTCTGTGATAGTTTTCTTGAAAAAAATAAGTGTAAAATAACTATAGTAATGATGAGCTCCTCAAGATACGGATTTTATCAAAGAACCATAAATCACATATCTAAACTGAACCTTACTGACCCGTATATAAGGCAGCTTTGAACATAGGACAAACGCTATTTTTCAAGACACATTTTTGAAAGAATATTTTTTAAGAATAAACATAATAATCTTCATTTTGAATCTCATTTTTTTAAAATAGCAAATGTCAATTGACGCATTTTACTAATTGCTTGACTGTGCTTCATTATTCATGTTCATAAAATTGTCATCACAACAACTCAATTATTTGCTTAATCGTTTGCCATGTAAAGAGTACCTGTCTTTTACAGACTTTGGACTTTGACTGTGGGAAAATACTGTCTAATTTTCAGGTCATTATGGTGTTATAATGATGAACCATCATAAATAAATATAATGAAAACATCTTTAGGAATTATCATTTGGATGCCTATAGCATTACGTGGTACAATTTGGGGCGGCATATTTCGGTTGGTGGAGTGGCCGTGCCAGCAACTTCAGGGTTCCAGGTTCGATTCCTGCTTCGCCATCTTAGCCACTGCTGTTGTGTCCTTGGGCAAGACACTTTACCCACCTATTCCGAGTGCCACCCACACTGGTTTGAATGTAACTTAGATATTGGGTTTCACTATGTAAAGCGCTTTGAGTCACTAGAGAAAAGCACTATGTAATTATAATTCACTTCACAATGGGCAGCACGGTGAAACAGGGGTTTGTGCATGTGCCTCACAATACAAAGGTCCTGAGTAATCCTGAGTTCAATCCCGGGTTCGTAATCTTTCTGTGTGGAGTTTGCATGTTCTCCCCGTGACTGCGTGGGTTCCCTCCGGGTACTCCGGCTTCTTCCCACCTCCAAAAACATGCACCTGGGGATAGGTTGATTGGCAACACTAAATGGGCCCTAGTGTGTGAATGTGAGTGTGAATGTTGTCTGTCTATCTGTGTTAGCCCTGTGATGAGTTGGCGACTTGTCCAGGGTGTACCCCGCCTTCCGCCCAAAGCAACTGAGATAGGCTCCAGCATCCCCCGCGACCTCGAAAGGGACAAGCGATATAAAAATGGATGGATGGATGGACACTTCACAATTAGAAAATAATATAAATTAACCTAATAAAACCACAATATTGGATCATTCTGGTGTGGACCAAAGTTTGTAGAATATGAAGATGATATAGAAACTGTGAACCAGTGACATGTAATGAACTTTACACCAGGTGAGGCATCTGAAGTTTTTTTTTAATAATTTCAAATGTATATGCTAGGAGTTTGGAAGCAGAAGTCTTCACAAGCTGCTCTGCTTTCTGCCTCTGTCTGAGCAGTGAGCACCCAGCATTGTCCCGCCCACACAACCATCTGATTGGTTACATACAAAGCCAATCAGCAGTGAGTATTCAGAGCGATGTAACAGCCAATCAGCAGTGCGTATTCAGAGCGATGCAGAGATATTCGTTTAGCAGGGGAGCAGCGGACTCTACCCAAATTATACTAAACACTTCCCAGTCAGAACTATTACAAACATCACTATGAGCCCGTTGACCTTCCAGAAACTTAAAATGCAGCTCAGCTCGCTCACAGTATAGGCTTAAGGTGAAGGCTAATTAGCTTTTAGCGTAACGTTAGCTCATTTTGCTGTGTGTGTGTGTGTGCGTGTGTGTGTCTGTGTGTGCCCGTGTGCGCGTGTGTGTGCGTGAGTGTGTGTTAGGGGTGCAAAGCCTTGTCTGTCTGTTATTTCATTGAACTCCATTGTGTTTAGGGATAAATAGTCTCTCCTATTGCAATTGTACTATTTTTCAGCAATAGTTACATTAATCATTAGTAATGTATCAGCCTAGTTTTGAATAGCAGGGTTCCTGCTATCACATGTTGATAAAAATACAACATTTACATAATAAAAGTCAACTACAGGCTTCCCAAATACCGTAATAAATTAAGCATGATGAGTTGACATTAAACAGTTTCAATAGAAACTGTTTAATGTTGCACTTTTTTATATGTAGAAGAAAGGTTTTTTTCATTTAATTTAATCGAAGCAACAACTTGAGGCAGTTTAATGTGGATTAACGTGGGCAGAATTGTTATAGTTTTCCCAATGGTAAAAGGATAAAGCCATTGTTTACAAATTTGGTAAATAAATAACCAAAAAATTTATATTTTGTTGTTTTCTTACTTTACCGAAAATGAACCGAACCGTGACCTCTAAACCGAGGTACCTACCGAACCGAAATTTTTGTGTACCGTTACACCCCTAATATATGCTTCAATCACAGGTAATACAGATTTCTCATAAAAATAACAAGAACAAGAATTTAATAATAAACGTTCATAATAATGTTATCAAATACTTCTTAGTCCCATTTATTTACCTTTATATAATAAAAATAAACTATTTCGATCTTACATTTTATGTGTATCTGGAATACGGTACATGCACGTATCCTTACTTTATTGTAAAAGTATAACCACCATCTGCTTTCTCTTTTTTTTTAAGCTTGGAAATATAATCATTCATGCAGCCGAGTATTAAAAAAGAATCAGTCTTGCATCCGGCTTGTTGCAAAAACAAAACAAAACAAATGCAACTGCTGGCATCCTCTCTGCAAAGAGAGATGTACTTGCTAGTTCATGATGATTCAAAGTGGTGACTCACTCAGAGCAGTACTACTACGTCCCTCAGTATGATTTTTCTGTATTCATAGTATCGTGAGCAAAAATAATGATGTCACACTTACATGAAATATATTGCACAGGTTGTAGATTCTAAAGTGGAGACAGTTATGGCATAAAAATATTTATATAAATAACTGAAATATATTGTCAGCTTGTGAGTGACGGTTTACTGCTGTCTTTTTTTGCTGAGAAAGATCACATTTGCATCATCGATGCCGAGTGTGCTATGCATAGTTGATGTCCATCCATTTTCTACCGTTTACCCCTCTTGGGTCTGTGGGGGGCTGGATCCTATTCCAGCATGTTTTGGGCACCCTGGACAAGTATCCAGCTCTTTGCATCGTTACTATAATTTCAAGTAAAATATTGAATCTAGGGCTGGGCTATATATCGATATAATGGATATATCGCAGGTTTGTCTCTGTGCGATATAGAATATGACTATATCGTGATATTCGAGTATATGTTCTCACACAGTTGCTTTTAGCTGTGGGCTTTACACTACATGTGTTTCCCACTCTGTCTTGTCTCTCTTTCTGTCACACGTCCTCCCCGAGCAGAGAGGTAGCTACATGGGTAACATTAGCTGGGTATGCTAACGGTGCGTTGCGAGTGGTAATACGAGAGAGAAGGTGCCAATCTGGTAACAAATGAAGGAAGAATTAATTCCCAAGAAAAACAGCACGGGGTGCATAGGCTGGCGGTGGTTTGGCTTCAAGCGGGAAAATGTTGAACAATTATGCAGCAAAAGCGTTGCTACAAAAAGTAGCAGCACTTTTATTTGATTTCTTATTATGCAGCTCATTTTTATTTGACAGTTATTGAAATATCTTGTGTGACATCATGCACAAAAGTGCACTCAGCTTGTTTTAAAATGTCTCTGACAATCTTGCACTTTCTGTTTTGAAATGGCATAAATGTTTCTGCCACTGCTTAATAACTGTTTAATAAATACAGTTTTGGTCAATTGACTTAGTTATGATTTCCTTCTCTGCATGAAAGTTTAAAAGTAGCATATATTAATGCAGTATGAAGAAGAATGTTTTAATGTAGACACATAGAATCATCATACTGCTGTGATTATATGTATCAAGTGTTCATTCAATGCTAAGGCAAAATATCGAGATGTATATTGTGTATCGTGACATGCCTTAAAAATATTGAGATATTAATAAAAGGCCATATTATAACACTGAGATTGTTGTGAAATTGAGAGCAGGTCTAATTTGTGTTGGGAAATTTGTTAAAATGATTTGCAGGGGGCTTAAATAAAGGTGATTTTCAAGGAAACTTCCTTTATATAATTTAGTTGGATAAAAGTTGACAGTTAGTCAACTAAAACTTAAATATATTTAAATGACAATAACTAATTGTCCCTAGTGTGTGAATGTTGTCTGTCTAACTGTGTTGGCGACTTGTCCAGGGTGTACGCCGCCTTCCGCCCGAATGCAGCTGAGATAGGCTCGAGCACCCCCGAAAGGGACAAGCAGTAGAAAATGGATGGACTAAATATGAAACACATTTGACTGAAAATAGAAAAAAACAGCTTTCTAAAAAACTGCATAAATGACCTGTGTGTATTACAGTTGGCACATACACACATCACTCTTTTACTCCGTGGGCACTAATCATATTCTTCTTGTTTCTTTTTGAACAGGTTTTGCGTGGGTGACAAGTTTTTCCTTAAAAACAACATGATTTTGTGTCAAATGGACTATGAGGAGGGTCAGCTGAACGGGAGCTTCGAGACCCAAGTCCAATAGTGGGAAGTTTGTGTGGTGGCAGCACCAATCAGCTCCACACGTCACACACACACCTTCTGCTGCACTTGGAAAAAGACAAGCGTCTTGTCTGCTTGCCTGCAATACTTTTTAAGACCCCTTTATTTGTTCGTAAGGACTCTGTTGTAAATGTTTCAACTTTTTGCCCCTCTCTCACCCCAACACTGAGCAGTTACAAACGTTGATGTACAGTTGTGCCTGCTTAGCTGAGCACTATATCGCTTGTATGTTTTGTGACATTGGTTTCGGGTTTGGTTCTGTTTTCTTTTAGACAAGGTTCATTGGAGGGTATGTACAGTCTGTTTTCTCTGTATATATAAACTGGAACATTTATTTTATGAAATGTAATGCAATTTTATTACTAGTGTGAATTAAAGATTCTTAAATGTTCATATAGTGAGGTTTTTTTTTTTCAAAACCAAAGTTTTTGGAGAGGGAGCCCATCATTTGATTGAAATGTAATCATGTCTCCAAAACGGCAATGCTGTCCAAGGCCTTGCAAGAGAAAATATATTTGAAGTACTTCTTGGAATCACCATGCAACAAAACATGTTTTGTTAAATTTTACTAAGCTCTGTCAGAATTAGATAAACTGTTGAAAATGAACTAATATTTTATTTGGAATAAAAGAATGCTTCTCCAAACTGTGTTGTTGTCACTGTGCAGGTCGTTGTGGAAAAAAAGGACCGAGGCTAACTGAGCTCATCTCAGTGATTCATGAGGCACAAATTTCTATCTGATAACGAAGGTGAATTATCCTAGAAATTAAAGGGAAGGAAAGGCATTAGAGGGAGGCAACAATGTTCAGCTCAGTTAAACTCTTTAACTGTTATGCAGTAGAAAAAAAAGAGTTATAGGGTCACGCTGAAAAGGAAAAAATATATAGCAAGAATACACATTTGAATACATGCTGCGAAATTGATAGAAAAAAACAATAAATGTGCACATTTTTTTAAAGAATGAAGTCAACGTTTAGTCACAGTACATTTGTTTGGGAATGTTCAGTCTTTACTCAGAAATCAAAACAATTAGATTTTTATGACATTACTTTCTTGTTCTTCTAATATTAGTTACACAGTGTCATTACATTTTTAGCTTTTTATTGCAATGTTGTTTTTGTCTATTCAACAATGCTCGAATAGTGACTATACATTCATGAATCGTGTAGTACAGTGGTTCTCAAATGGGGTTACGCGTACCCCTGGGGGTACTTGAAGGTATGCCAAGGGGTACGTGAGATTTTTTTTAAATATTGTAAAAATAGCGACAATTCAAAAATCCTTTATAAATATATTTATCGAACAATACTTCAACAACATATGAATGTAAGTTCATAAACTGTGAAAAGAAATACAACAATGCAATATTCAGTGTTGATAGCTAGATTTTTTCCTGGACATGTTCCATAAATATTGATGTTAATGTGATGACTGATTGGCATAGTAACGCCGGGTTTGTCCCTCTATGGATGCGTCGACAAGAACACAGCAATGGTAAGTTTAAATGATTTATTAAACTTAACAAAAGCAGGCTACGAACAAAAATACTGGAGCTAACATACAAAATAAACCAAGGGCGCTAGCATAAAAGCTAGGAATAGAAAACAGACCAACTAAGACTGGCACGAAGGCACACAAAAAGGAAAAACAATTCATCAGCGTGAGAGCTGGAATAAAACAAAGGCTTAGCATGAAAAGCTAGCGAGAAAATACATACAAGCTAGAGTCCCAGAAAGAATAAACAGAAGAGGCTGGATTATAAAGAAAAGGTGATTAACAGAGAACAGGTGTGCAGGAACCGGGAGTAGCAGCTGAAACTAATAGGTAACCATGGTGATGGACTAAACGGGAAATAAATGGGTCAAACGGAGAATGAGAACAAAGATGGAAAAATAAACAATAATATGTGAAGATCCGAGTCACAGATCACAACAGTTAAAGATGTATTTTTTTTGAGAAGAAATTTTTAGAATGAAGTTGATGAATCCAGATGGATCTCTATTACAATCCCCAAAGAGGGCACTTTAAGTTGATGATTACTTCTATGTGTAGAAATATTTATTTATAATCGAATCACTTTTTTATTTTTCAACAAGTTTTTAGTTATTTTTATATCTTTTTTTCAAAATAGTTCAAGAAAGACCACAACAAATGAGCAATATTTTGCATTGTTATACAATTTAATAAATCAGAAACTGATGACATAGTGCTGTATTTTACTTCTTTATCTATTTTTTCAACCAAAAATGCTTTGCTCTGTTTAGGGGGTACTTGAATTAAAAAAAATGTTCACAGGGGGTACATCACTGAAAAAAGGTTGAGAACCACTGGTGTAGTACATTTCAGAGATGGACTCCAAACATAAACAGACATTTTATTTGTGTAAAAATGAGTGCAAGTGACTGGAGCAAGACTACGAAGTAGAGATGTGATGTTCATGAACAATGAGAACTGAGCCATTTTTTTTACATTTTGCCCAGACATGTGTGTACCACCTGACTGCACTGGAAAATGAGTCGGAGTCAAAGGAAACGTAACAGCCTTTGGAATAACTGCCTTGGTTAATTATTCTGCTTAAAAAAAAAATCAGGTGTACACAACACACTTCCGTGTAGCATTCACATTTTTTTATTGAACTTTTATTTATATTATTTTTGTACACAATTGTATACATAATATCCTTACCTATTATTTGTATATTTTTATCTGTTCTTTTTTAGCTAAGTAAAAATCTCATTGCCAGTACATATATGGGATATGGCATTCTGATCTAGAAACCCTGTTTCCATATGAGTTGGGAAATTGTGTTAGATGTAAATATAAACGGAATACAATGATTTTCAAATCCTTTTCAACCCATATTCAGTTGAATGCACTACAAAGACAAGATATTTGATGTTCAAACTCATAAACTTTATTTTTTTTTGCAAATAATAATTAACTTAGAATTTCATGGCTGCAACACATGTCAAAGTAGTTGGGAAAGGGCATGTTCACCACTGTGTTACAACACCTTTTCTGGATGTTGTTGATAAATGGTATTCGCTTTGCATATTAGAGCTTTACTTGACCTTCAAATGTAGTGACCAACAGTAGAGCCCAAGTGGTGATATCCTTTCGAGATTGATGTCGATTTTTGATATAGTGCCGTCTGAGGGATCGAAGGTCACGGTCATTCAATGTTGGTTTCCGGCCCTGCCGCTTACGTGGAGTGATTTCTCCAGATTCTCTGAACATTTTAATGATATTATGGACCGTAGATGTAGAAATCCGTAAATTTCTTGCAGTTGCATTTTGAGAACTGCTGTTCTAAACTGTTTGACTATTTGCTCACGCAGTTGTGGACAAAGGAGTGTACCTCACCCCTTCTTTTCTTGTGAAAGACTGAACATTTTTTGGGAAGCTGTTTTTATACCCAATCATGGCACCCACCTGTTCCCAATTAGCCTGTACACCTGTGGGATGTGCCAAAAAAGTGTTTGATGAGAAATCCTCAACTTTATCAGTATTTATTGCCACCTTTCCCAACTTCTTTGTCATGTTTTGCTGGCATCAAATTCTTAAGTTAATGATTATTGGCAAAAAAAAAAAAAAATTTATGAGTTTGAACATCAATAATGTTGTCTTTGTAACATATTCAACTGAATATGGGTCGAAAATGATTTGCAAATCACTGTATTCAGTTTATATTTAAATCTAACACAATTTTCCAACTCCTACGGAAACGGGGTTAGTAAATCTTATCATATAACTGCTTCTAATAATAATGTTTTTGATAAAAACAAGTTACTTCTATAAAAGAAAGAATATGACAAAAAGCCAGTGTTTTCAACAGCTCTTCGGAAGGAACAGTTCTTCAAGATCCTGAAGCCGGATTTAAATGGAAGATGCGAGACTACTGGTCTGGGTAAGGAGTCAGTTAAATTAGAACAAGTTTTTTGTGCTTTGAGTGTTTCAGAGTTGGACATGTGTTCTACCGAGGTGGCTAACTATGATGCGTGCGGTTTATCAAAGCAACAAACAAACAATCGGAAAATTCCCGTTACTGAGGTGGCTAACCATGATGTGTGCAGTTTATCAAAGCAACAATCAAACAATCGGAAAAATCCCGTCGTATCAATTCCTAGATATGGTCGTAATTATACTAAATGCACAGGGCATAATAAACACAACATTATTAATATTGCTACTACGGATAATTTGATAAAAAAATTCCCTAAAACAGCCCACTACCTATAATATAGGTTTTTTAAACATAAGATCATTGTCTCCCAAAACGTTGTTAGTTAATGATATTATCAGAGACAACAATCTTAACGTCATCGGTCTCAGCGAAACCTGGCTTAAACCAAACGACTTTTTTGCGCTAAATGAGGCATGTCCTCCTAACTTTACACATGCGCAAATTGCCCGTCCTCTTAAAAGGGGTGGGGGGGTCGCACTAATATACAACGAAAACGTTAACCTTAGTCCTAACATAAATAATAAATATAAATCGTTTGAGGTGCTTACTATGAGGTCTGTCACACCGCTGCCTCTACACCTGGCTGTTATCTACCGCCCCCCAGGGCCCTGTTCGGACTTTATCAATGAATTCTCAGAGTTCGTTGCTGATCTAGTGACACACGCCGATAATATAATCATAATGGGGGACTTTAATATCCATATGAATACCCCATCGGACCCACCGTGCATAGCGCTCCAGACTATAAGTGATAGCTGTGGTCTCACACAAATAATAAATGAACCCATGCATCGCAACGGTAATACGATTGACCTAGTGCTTGTCAGGGGTATCACCGTTTCCAAAGTTACGATACTCCCGTATACTAAAGTATTGTCCGATCATTACCTTATAAAATTTGAGGTTCAGACGCATGTTCGTCAAACTAATAATGATAATAACTGCTATAGCAGCCGCAACATTAATACGGCCACAACGACAACTCTTGCTGACCTACTGCCCTCGGTAATGGCACCATTCCCAAAATATGTGATATGTGGGCTCTATTAATAACCTCACTAACAACTTTAACGACGCCCTGCGCGAAACCATTGATAACATAGCACCGCTAAAGTTAAAAAAAGGCTCCAAAAAAGCGTACCCCGTGGTTTACAGAAGAAACTAGAGCTCAGAAATTATTATGTAGAAAGCTGGAACGCAAATGGCGCACGACTAAACTTGAGGCGCACCATCAAGCATGGAGTGATGGTTTAATAACTTATAAACGCATGCTTACCTTAGCTAAAGCTAAATATTACTCAAATCTCATCCACCGTAATAAAAACGATCCTAAATTTTTGTTTAGTACGGTAGCATCGCTAACCCAACAAGGGACCCCTTCCAGTAGCTCCACCCACTCAGCTGATGACTTTATGCAATTCTTTAGTAAGAAAACTGAAGTCATTAGAAAGGAGATTAAAGACAATGCGTCCCAGCTACAACAGAGTTCTAATAACACTGACACGATTGTATATACGGCGGATACTGCCCTCCAAAATAGTTTCTCTCGTTTTGAGGAAATAACATTAGAGGAATTGTTACAACGTGTAAATGGAATAAAACAAACAACATGTTTACTTGACCCTCTTCCTGGGAAACTGATCAAGGAGCTCTTTGTATTATTAGGTCCATCAGTGCTAAATATTATAAACTTATCACTTTCCTCGGGCACTGTTCCCCTAGCATTCAAAAAAGCGGTTATTCATCCTCTTCTTAAAAGACCTAACCTCGATCCTGACCTCATGGTAAACTACCGACCGGTGTCTCACCTTCCCTTTATTTCAAAAATCCTCGAAAAAATTGTTGCGGATCAGTTAAATGAACACTTAGCGTCTAACAATCTATGTGAAACCTTTCAATCCGGTTTCAGGGCAAATCACTCCACGGAGACAGCCCTCGCAAAAATGACTAATGATCTATTGCTAACGATGGATTCTGATGCGTCATCTATGTTGCTGCTCCTCGATCTTAGCGCTGCTTTCGATACCGTCGATCATAATATTTTATTAGAACGTATCAAAACACGAATTGGTGTGTCAGACTGTCTTGGTTTAACTCTTATCTTACTGATAGGATGCAGTGTGTCTCCCATAACAATGTGACCTCAGACTACGTTAAGGTAACGTGTGGAGTTCCCCAGGGTTCGGTCCTTGGCCCTGCACTCTTCAGCATCTACATGCTGCCACTAGGTGACATCATACGCAAATACGGTGTTAGCTTTCACTGTTATGCTGATGACACCCAACTCTACATGCCCCTAAATCTGACCAACACGCCGGATTGTAGTCAGCTGGAGGCGTGTCGTAATGAAATTAAACAATGGATGTCCGCTAACTTTTTGCAACTCAACGCCAAAAAAACGGAAATGCTGATTATCGGTCCTGCTAGACACCGAACTCTATTTAATAATACAACTCTAACATTTGACAACCAAACAATTAAACAAGGCGACACGGTAAAGAATCTGGGTGTTATCTTCGACCCAACTCTCTCCTTTGAGTCACACATTAAAAGCGTTACTAAAACGGCCTTCTTTCATCTCCGTAATATCGCTAAAATTCGCTCCATTCTGTCCACTAAAGATGCTGCGATCATTATCCCTGCGTTTGTTACGTCTCGCCTCGATTAGTGTAACGTATTATTTTCGGGTCTCCCCATGTCTAGCATTAAAAGATTACAGTTGGTACAAAATGCAGCTGCTAGACTTTTGACAAGAACAAGAAAGTTTGATCACATTACGCCTGTACTGGCTCACCTGCACTGGCTTCCTGTGCACTTAAGATGTGACTTTAAGGTTTTACTACTTACGTATAAAATACTTCACGGTCTAGCTCCATCTTATCTTGCGGATTGTATTGTACCATGTGTCCCGGCAAGAAATCTGCGTTCAAAGGACTCCGGCTTATTAGTGATTCCCAAAGCCCAAAAAAAGTCTGTGGGCTATAGAGCTTTTTCATTTCGGGCTCCAGTACTCTGGAATGCCCTCCCGGTAACAGTTCGAGATGCCACCTCAGTAGAATCTTCTAAGTCTCACCTTAAAACTCATTTGTATACTCTAGCCTTTAAATAGACTCCCTTTTTAGACCAGTTGATCTGCCGTTTCTTTTCTTTTTCTTCTATGTCCCACTCTCCCTTGTGGAAGGGGTCCGGTCCGATCCGGTGGCCATGGCTTGCCTGTGTATCGGCTGGGGACATCTCTGCGCTGCTGATCCGCCTCCGCTTGGGATGGTTTCCTGCTGGCTCCGCTGTGAACGGGACTCTCGCTGCTGTGTTGGATCCGCTTTGGACTGGACTCTCACGACTGTGTTGGATCCATTATAGATTGAACTTTCACAGTATCATGTTAGACCCGCTCGACATCCATTGCTTTCCTCCCCTCCAAGGTTCTCATAGTCATCATTGTCACCGACGTCCCACTGGGTCATTATTGTCACCGATGTCCCACTGTGTGTGAGTTTTCCTTGCCCTTATGTGGGCCTACCAAGGATGTCGTAGTGGTTTGTGCAGCCCTTTGAGATTTAGGGCTATATAAGTAAACATTGATTGATTGAAGAGCAACAAATCCTTTCTCTAATATGAAGCATTACACGGATACACATACCATGCGTTGTGTACAGTAGGGTTCCGTGTGAGACCGTATTGCATGAAGGAGCGCATGTAAAATGTCACTTATTGAATGACAGGGTGCATCATTTTTAACTTGACGCATTCAGAGCACCTTCCTGCTCTGTCATTAAAAAAAACAAAATGTCCAAATTTCTTCAGTATTGCCACTGCCTCCCGTGGCGCGCATTGTTAGTGCTGGCCCTGTAAGGCAATGGTAGTGTTCAATCCCTTGTCTGTAGTCTGTCAGAAAGGTGTTGAGTTCTGGCATGATGATGTACTCCTTGATCCCAAAATGCGGAGAACAGCAGGCAGCCTGTAGGTAAGATGAGTTTTTAATTCCATTAAAGGGGAACATTATCACCAGACCTATGTAAGCGTCAATATATACCTTGATGTTGCAGAAAAGACCATATATTTTTTGAACCGATTTCTGAACTCTAAATAGGTGAATTTTGGCGAATTAAACGCCTTTCTATTTATCGCTCTCGGAGCGATGACGTCAGAATGTGACGTCACCTAGGTAATAAAGCCGCCATTTTCTCAAACACATTACAAAGACCGCTTCTCAGCTCTGTTATTTACCATTTTTTCGACTATTTTCTGGAACCTTGGAGACATCATGCCTCGTCGGTGTGTTGTCGGAGGGTGTAACAACACTAACAGGGAGGGATTCAAGTTGCACCACTGGCCCAAAGATGCGAAAGTGGCAAGAAATTGGACGAAATTTGTTCAAAATACGAGGGTGTGGGGAAAGCCGACGAAATGGTCAGTCGTTTGTTCCGCACACTTTACTGACGAAAGCTATGCTACTACAGAGATGGCAAGATTGTGTGGATATCCTGCGACACTCAAAGCAGATGCATTTCCAATGATAAAGTCAAAGAAATCTGCCGCCACACCCCCATTGAATTTGCCAGAGTGTCTTCACATTTTACCGGCAGTGCTAAGGCAGACATGGCACAGAGATGTATGGATTACCTGCAGATGCATTTCCAACGATAAAGTCAACTCAATCACAAAGGTGAGTTTTGTTGATGTTGTTGACTTATGTGCTAATCAGACATATTTGGTCGCGGCATGACTGCCAGGTAATCGATGCTAACATGCTATTTAGGCTAGCTGTATGTACATTTGAAACTATAATTACATCCAGCGTTTCCCTCCACCCACATTTAATGCCAAACAAACACTTACCAATCAATGGATTTAAGTTGATCCAGTGTCACAAGATGCGAAACTTCCCGATCGTTGGTCTGCACATTTTACAGGCGATGCTAAGGCAAACATGGCCGAATAGCGTCAATAGCTATTCGCTCAATAGCTTCAGTTTCTGCTTCAATTTCGTTTTCGCTATCTGCCTCCACACTCAGTTTCAATACATGCGTAATCTGTTGAATCGCTTAAACCGCTGAAATCCGAGTCTGAATCCGAGCTAATGTCGCTATATCTTGCTGTGCTATCCGTATTGGCATCACTGGATGACATCACAGGAAAACGGACGATGGCTTCACAGATAGTGAAAATCAGGCACTTTAAGCTTTTTTTAGGTATATTCCGGGATGGGTAAAATTTTGAAAAATACTTCAAAAAATAAAATAGGCCACTGGGAACTGATTTTTATTGGTTTCAACCCTTCTGAAATTGTGATAATGTTCCCCTTTAACAAGGCAACATGCAAACAGAAAGATGTGTCACTGGGAAACGCGCTTGAAGTTTAAAGGCAAAACTTAGCATAATATAGTATAGTAGCATACAAACTTAGGTAGTAATTTAAAGCTAAACAGGAAAGCAAACAGTCGCATGAAGCAAACAATGAACCTGCAGGGACTGGCGGAGTGAGACAGGGTTAAGAAGGGGCGTGATTGAGATTGGTAGCAGGTGTGTGTACGAATCACCAAACAGATGATGGTATGCAAACTCAGCGCTCCTAGCAACAGAGAAATAGAAAAAGATCTGGTGCCGGCATCCTTGCCAGAGGAAGCGCTTGGTCCCACCCTTGCAGGATCCCCACAGTGTTCGCGCAAGACAGAAACAAAAAGTTGCCGTGGAGCAGGAACAGAAAGAGGTGGCACCACTGCCTTGATCTGGCGAGGAGACGCAACAGGTGGCTAAAAACCCTTGAGCAGCAGGGGCGCTAGGACTTGAGCTCCGGAATGCTAGGGTGGTGAGGTAGGCAGAGCCTTCTTCTTAAGAGGCTATTCTGTAGGCTCTGACGCTTGAAGAGGCGTGTTCACACTTTGTAGTGGCTGGATAGATGCTTCAGTCCTTCAAAAAATGTCCATGTAGTCAGCTATAGTTAACTTGATGTCACTTGGTGAAGGCTGACTGGTTGATTTTACCATATAAAAGTGTCAAGTCTGTCACGTGAGCGTGCTGCACGTACCCACCATGGATTGAGCGCTTTTGGCGTGACGTCATCAGGCTGCGACGGCTTAGTGCAGTGGCTGTAGCCCCGGGCAAGAAATGTTCGGCAGGATGAGGGATCGGGTTATCAAACTTTGGCTGCAGCGGCGAGGGAGGAGAAGCTGTCTGCACGGGAGTCCGGGGTGGAAAAGTGCCGCGTGGAAGGAATGCCGGAGGAGTTTCCTCGTCCTGCATGGAGAACCAGAACACATGTCTGCCTTCATTTCCTTGAAGGTTCTCTTCTTCTACGCGCCCCCTATCTTCCTTGCTTAAAGGCCTACTGAAATTAGATTTTCTTACGTAAACGGGGATAGCAGGTCCATTCTATGTGTCATACTTGATCATTTCGCGATATTGCCATATTTTTGCTGAAAGGATTTAGTAGAGAACATCGACGATAATGTTCACAACTTTTGGTCGCTAATAAAAAAGCTTTGCCTTTACCGGACGTAGCAGACGATGTTGTGGAGCTCCTCACATCCTCACATTGTTTACAATCACAGCCACCAGCAGCGAGAGCGATTCGGACCGAGAAAACGACGGTTTCCCCATTATTTTAAGCGGGGATGAAAGATTTGTGGATGAGGAAAGTGAGAGTGAAGGACTAGATGAAAAAAAAGGCGAGGGCAGTGGGAGCGATTCAGATGTTATTGGACACATTTACTAGGATAATTCTGGAAAATCTATTATCTGCTTATTGTGTTACTATTGTTTTAGTGAGATTATATGGTACCTGAAAGTCGGAGGGGTGTGGCCACAGGTGTGGTGACCGCCAGTGTCTCCGGTGGGAGGAGGTAAGAGAGTTGCATCTGCAGGAGGACGCAAGCTCCGCTCATGTCTACGGTAAGAGCCGACTTATTACCACAATTTTCTCACCGAAATCTGCCGGTTGACATGTGGTAGAGAACCATGTTCGCTTTCCATAGTAAAGCTTCACCTTCGGGAATGTAAACAAGGAAACACCGGCTGTGTTTGTGTGGCTAAAGGCAGCTGCAATACACCGCTTCCCACCTACATCTTTCTTCTTTGACTTCTCCATTATTAATTGAACAAATTGCAAAAGATTCAGCAACACAGATGTCCAGAATACTGTTTAATTATGCGATTAAAGCAGACTACTTATAGCTTGGATCGGGCTGGAAGAACATGTCTGCTACAACCGGTGACGTCACGTGCACGCGTCATCATTCCGAGACGTCTTCAAAAGGATACTTTGCGGGAAATCTACAATTCCAATTTAGTAAACTAAACCGGCCATATTGGCATGTGTTGCAATGCTAATATTTCATTATGGATATATAAACTATCAGACTGCGTGGTCGGTAGTAGTGGGTTTCAGTAGGACTTTAAGCCCTCTGTGGGATCACTGTATTCCGCCTCCCTTGGAGTGCGAAGCTGCTGCACCTTGCTTCGACACAGTAGAGAAACTAATTCAGTCTGCAGGTCATAATGGCATGTTGAAGCTACTGAAGTCCGTTTATGCCTTCGTCAACATACACGGGAAGCCTGCCCAAACACAACAAAGTCAAACTGGACAAGGTAACCACTTGGACACTATGTCAACATCTCGTCCTTTTCTGTTAAATAATGCAGGCTCCCTGCATCCATTACCTTTAACATCAGCCAACTCCATGCCTCCAATTTTTATTGTGTTTTCCCCCTTGAGATCACTTTTTACATGTATTTATATATATATATATATGCCCTGCGATGAGGTGGCGACTTGTCCAGGGTGTACCCTGCCTTCCGTCCGATTGTAGCTGAGATAGGCGCCAGTGCCCCCCGTGACCCCAAAAGGGAATAAGCGGTAGAAAATGGATGGATGGATACATATATATGAACACCATGTTCAAACACAAGGTTGTCCATATGTGCACTTGGTACCAGGACAATAAGCTGCAGTTCGATGATTGACTTTGTGGTTGTGTCATCGTATTTGCAGTCGCATGTTTTGGACACTTGAGTGAAAAGAAGGGCAGAGTTTTCTAACGATCACTACTGAGTGGTAAGTTGGGTCCAATAGTGGAGTAGGATGCCCGTCAGACTTGGCAGGCCCAAACACATTGTAAGGGTCTGCAAGGCACATCAAGCAGAGTCTCCTGACAGAGAGAGTTTTAATTCCTACCTCCTGAAGAACTTTGAACATGTCACGGGGAAGGCTCTGCACATGAGTCCGAGTGGACCTTGTTCCGTACCTCTATTGTCAAGGCGGACGATGAGAGCTGTAGCCGCAAGGTGGTTGGTGCCTGTCGTGGCAGTAATTCCAGAGGGATGCCGTCAAGCTGAAGAAGGAGTCCTAGCGAGTTTGCTTGGCTTATGGTACCCCAGGGACAACAGACAGGTACCAACATGCGAAGTGGTATGTGGCTTTGGCAGTCGCCGAGGCAAAAACTCGGACATGAGAGGAGTTTAGAGAAACATGGAAAACAACTTCCGAAGGGCTTCGAAGCGATTTTGGACCACCGTCCACCGCCTCAGGAGGGGGAAGCAGTGCACTGTCACTCCATTTTTGGTGGGGATGGTGTGCTGCTGACCTCCACTCAAGATGTTGTGGATCCGTGGAGGTAATACTTTGAAGACCTCTTCAATCCCACCTACGAGGAAGCAGTGCCTGGGGGTTCTGTGGTGGGCTCTTCCATTTCTGGGGCTGATGTGCCGAGGTGGTGGCCTCGCTGGAGGTTGCGGCTTTTCTGGGCGCAGCTGTGCTACCTCCGTAGCACTAGCCTCCCCCCCTCAAGAAGTGGATATTAGACGCACTCCCCGTGGTCTGGAATTGTCCTTAAGGGTGGGTTGAGGAAGGTCAGGAGGGGGGTAGACTCCTCCTCTCTCAATTGTCCAAAAAGTCTTTTCCCAACCCCCACCTAAGGTTTATTGGGAAGAAGAGAGGGAAAGGGCACTGACGTGGGCAGGGCTTGAGTCCAAAATTCAGGTGACTGGCATTGACTAGACCTGCAATTATTTAAAATGTCCTGATATTATTTGATTTTAGTATTAAAGTCATTTGGAACTGGCTGAGAGACCGAATTTTCAGAACTAAAAAAAAATTCTTCATTTTTGATGTCATCAACGGTGGACGGGGTGACGTCCTCGGGGAGCGTCAACGGAATGACGTCATCCGCGCCGGTCTCCAGCTGACTGATAGTCCATTCAGTGATGTGTTTGCAAAATGGGCGATGGGATTACCAAACATAGAGGAAGACTGGGCTGCTTGTGGCTGGCTGTGTACCGGAGGATAGGATTGTGGGCTTGGAGCGTCTCTGTCACGGGGCGAAGCCCTCTTGTGCGACTTCCGCCTTCGCTGACGCGTGCGATCGGGTTGAGGTGGGCCAGGTGGAGTCGATAGGGACTAGAAACCTTCGAGGTCCCCACATCATGTCCTCGTCTGGCGAGCAGCGGAGCGTCTCTGCCTCCATTGCTCGGAGTACCGTCCACGTACCTTCGACCTCCGAAATGCCCGCAGCGAGAGAACTTGTTCGTGCTGGCTGCGTACTGTAACGATTGGGTCACACGGTGATGCGGGATTGTTCTCTCAAGGATGCAGTCGGGCTTCGGACACAGCCTGAAGGTAAGAAGAAATGATTTGTTTAAAAATAATTCAGACTATGAAAAACGAAAACTTGCTGAAGGCACAAAAGACAAAACAAAAGTGCTAGCATAGGAGCTAGAAGATAACAAGGCTTAGCGCGGAAGCTAGCAAGTACAGAACTGGGGAACAAAAGTCGTTACTCGTTGTGGGAACACAAACTACGCAGCAAGACCGAATGAACGAAGGAGGCAGGCTTAAATCAAGACAGTAATTACAAAACAGATGTGCGTCCGGAACAAGTGGCAGGTGAAACTAATACGTAACTATGGTGACAAAACAAACAAGGAAGTGCAACCAGGAACTAAAGAAGTCAAACGCTAGCAGAACATAATACAGAAAGACTCAAAAACCTAAACATAATATGATCCGGGCAGTGGATCATAACAATTAGTTATCTACCAATTGATCAAAAACTAGTTGATATCATGGGAAATGACTGCCAGTTTAATTTTCTTGAGAAAAAAACAATATAGAGAACTTGTTAGTGAAATGAATGTAACCGCAACGCAATGGGTCTTTTAATGTATGGAAAATGTTCACCTGTACATTCCTGAACAATCATAAAAATACATTAAATCTAACATAAACATCTTATTTTATGATTTAATGATCAACTAAGTGTTCTGCTTTTCCAGGTTGCTGGCGCAACGTCACATTTCAACCGGGGTGTGACTTTTCTGCCGGCACGACGCAAAGCAGCAATATAATTTGCTCACACATAAATCAAGGGTGTAAAGAGCATTAATGAGAAATGCATTAAAAATTCAGACCCACCAGCAGGTGTTCAAATAAAGGATTAAGAAGACATCCATTATACTACATAAGAGAACATTTTAATTGCAATTCCTGGTTTGATTTACAGGGCGAAACAATCAGGCACCACGCACATTGCACATTTGATTGCACATTTTCTGGAAAAAAGTAAATAAATGAGAGAACGCCGTCTGCAGCAATACATTCATACTCTTATATTAAGATTCAAGGTGGATGTTGTTATAAAAGCCTATTTACACGCCTGTTCTCAAGAAAGATGTGCCCCAAAAAATTCATGTGATTACAACAGTGTTAATTAATTCAATTCTTGAAATAATTTTTTTCTATTCCTCGCTGATTTGACATTATGACAAAATAAAGTGTTTCTGTGGCATTTTCAGCACAGCATGGCTGCCATTTATTTGAGTGCCTTGCTGCTGGGCTTCGTGCACATGAACAAAGCTTGTGCAAGCACGGTGATGTTTACCTTGCCGTTTGTTAGCTTTAGCACTCAAAAGTTACATGAAAGCATGTGATCACACATCACTACCGTCACAGGCGCCATCTTGCAGTGGTGCTGATGTACTTGAGCACCGAATGTTATGACTATGACTAAAGTTTGTGAATTCTCCAACCTCCTCTGTGTTTCTGATTACTGCATTATGGCAGCTGCTTAATTAGCTGGGCCTGTGTCATATGCTGCACACTTGGGGGGGAGTGTGTGTGAAAAAAATACCATCCTGCTTGCTCATTATCGGCCTCTATCCACGTGTTGTTTAATCTCTCTTGACAGACATTCTTAGTGACATGGCGACAGATGTCAGCAGAGGCTCATAAAGGGTGCACCTAGAAAAAGAAGTAGTCTTTTCTTTCTCTGTCAAGGATAACCGTTTTGATCGTAAATATACAGAACCATGTTTTGTGTTTCCTTGTTGCTTCATCACTTTTTTCAATTGACAATCTGCAACACAAATCCATTTCAACCAAACCCCAAGTACAGTCAGTACTATGCATGTATTTGTACATTATAACTACAAGGTTACCTCCAATTTTGTTTCTAATCCGTTCCAAAAGGACAGACAAAAACTGAATAGTGTAGAAACCAAAGCAATTTTTACATAAGAAATAATGTGCTGTTTTCTTGTTGTTGTATTTTCAGTTATTTTTGGACTCCTTTAGTTCCTGTTTGTGACATCCTGAGTTTGTTTTGGTTGCCATGGTTACTTATTGTGTTCACCTGTCTCTGATTAGTGCTCGCCCGCTCACCTGCTTCCCGAGCACTAATCAGAGGCATTATTTAAGCTTGTCTTTGCCAGTCAGTCCACCTGGCATCATTGTTCTTTTCATGCTTTGTTCATGCTAGTTTTTCATACCTAAGTTCATGCTGCTTTTTTCAAGCCACAGTAAGTGTTGCTTGTTTTATGTTCATAGTTTACGTTAAAGTGTTAGTTTTGTTTCCTTAGCCAAGTTGTGCCTCCGCTATGAGCGCTTTTTGTTTGTACCTTTTTTAGTCACAATAAAATCATGATTTTACTTGCACGCCACTTCCCGAGTAGTCCGTCTGCCTTCCTGGGAGAATGACCCCGCAGCAAGCTGCGAACCCCGTCTTGACATAAATTTAGTTAATCTGGTCCAGACATTCAAAAATATGAACACAAAACACAGAGAAAAATTCTAGTTTCACATACAAAAAAAAAAAGCTAAATACATGTAAGTGATGAATGAAATGGATAAATTAACTTTAAACATCACTTTTACTTTTATTGAAATTTTTTTGAACATGGCGATGAGCAGAGCAAAAGTGTGGGGACGCCACCTGCGCACCTTTCTAAGACTTCTTTAAAAGTTTCTCACCTTCTTTATCAAAGTGCTGGCAAGTGCAGTCATACTGAATTCTATTCACTTTAAAGTGGAATTAAATTTGTTTTTGAAATTTTGCCTATCGTTCACAATCATCATGAAAGACATAACAACGGATTGATTTTTTTTAATGCATTTTAAATATTGAATAAGTCTGCTTACAGAAGAGCTCCTCTATTCTGCCCATAAAACCCAATAAATAACCATTTAAAAAGCACCAACATTACTCCATTAACATTTTGTGACTTGAATTGACCAAGTATTAATAAAACAATTATAATAAGCGCTAACACAGACAAACTATTTATGGCGGCAACGTGATCACTACCGTGTGTGCCTATGTTTACATCATCAAGTGGTCTGCTGTTTCCTCGCTTCCCTGCTCTCTGTAAGTTTATTCTAGATCATAAATAAAGCCTGTCACCTGGACAGAAAGAGTCTGAGTATGGGTTCTGACACGTTGGTATACTTTGACAGCAATTTAGGACATGGAAATTGCCAGAACGATACAAAAAGGCAGACTACAGTAAGGACGTCAAGGAAGACAATGAGACCAAATTAACACGATGGTGGAGAATACAAAGAGCGAAGCCAGGTTGCATAGAGCTGCATGATAGCTTACGGGACTCACCAGAAGACTACGTTCTGCCCCGGAATGCAGGTCTGCATCGGCTCTAAGAAGGTCTGACCTCTGATCTACCACAGGTGCACTGATTGCTGGTGATTGACTGCAGCTGCCCGCTGCAGTTGGTCTAGTGCGCACATTGCACGGTCTAGGAGGTGCGCTCAGTGCAGTGCACAGATGAATGGCCGCTGACCTGTGCCCGGGTCGTGACAGTTTTGTGTTATTGTTGTCTCTCCCTTTCTTGTCCCCAGAATTTGTCCCCAGCTGCGTCGGACACTACATATATCTAAACATTTAATAATGTGAAATACAAATAAGGCATCAAGAGAAATATCCAAACTTCTCTTTTTTGTAAAGAAAATCTGTTGAGCAGATATTACCATCTACTGTACGTAACCAATTTGATTTGCCTGAATGGTTGGACGGGACAATACAGAAAAAATAATAATGATTACAATGATACAAAAATAACTACAATAAAATAGGCTTACTCTGATATTCGGTAGCAGGGTTAAGTGAAGGGGAATAATATTATAAAGTGTACTTAAGTTAAAAAGTTAAAGCGCCAATGATTGTCACACACACTAGGTGTGGCGAAATTATTCTCTGCAGACCCAACACCCTTGATCACCCCCTGGGAGGTGAGGGGAGCAGTGGGCAACAGCAGTGGCCATGCCCAGGAATCATTTTGGAGATTTAACCCCAATTCCAACCCTTGGAATTGGCGGTTGATGCTGAGTGCCAAGCAGGGAGGTAATGAGTACAATTTTTTAGTCTTTGGTATGACTCGGCCGGAGTTTGAACTGACAACCTACCGATCTCAGGGCGGACACTCTAACGAACCACTAGGCCACTGAGTAGGTAATGTAATGGGATGTAATGTATAGTACTAACCAAAACCGAGGCGGACTGATTATATGAGGTGTGGTTGCAAATCAACAAAAAAAAAACTGAGAGTGAGTCAGACTCACCAACGGGCGGGATTCTTTGTTTTGTCCCGGAATTCTGCGTAATAATATGCGGACAAACAGACTAGTTTGTTACAAGTAAAATCTGGCCAAAATTAAAACTGCTGTAAAATTCTCACGAAGATTTTCATCCAAAAATTAATAATAAAAACTGGGTGGTACTAACACCCTGCGATGAGATGGTGACTTGTCCAGGGTGTACGCCACCTTCCGCCCGAATGCAGCTGAGATAGGCTCTAGCGACACTCCGCGACCCCAAAATGGACAAGCGGCAGAAAATGGATGGATGGATGGGTGGTAATAACGCCAAGGTACCCTGCCCAATGTCTATCCTTTTTTATAATTCATTTGATTATTGATTATGGAGGAGTTCAAGTACCTCAGAGTTTTGTTCACGAGTGGGGGAAGAGTGGATCGTGAGATCGACAGGCGGATCGGTACGGCGTCTTCAGTAATGCGGACGTTGTATCGATCCGTTGTGGTGAAAAAGGAACTCAGCCGGAAGGAAAATCTCTCAATTTATCGGTCGAGCTACGTTCCCATCCTCACCTATGGTCATGAGCTTTGGGTCATGACCGAAAGGATAAGATCACGGGTACAAGCGGCCGAAATGAGTTTCCTCCACCGGGTGGCAGGGCTCTCCCTTACAGATAGGGTGAGGAGCCCTGCCATCCGGGAGGAGCTCAAAGTAAAGTCGCTGCTCCTCCACATCGAGAGGAGCCAGATGAGGTGGTTCGGGCATCTGGTCAGGATGCTACACGAACGCCTCCCTAGGGAGGTGTTTTGGGCACGTCCGACCGGTAGGAGGCCACGGGGAAGACCCAGGACACGTTGGGAAGACTATCTCTCCCGGCTGTCCTGGGAACGCCTCGGGATCCCCCGGGAGGAGCTGGACGAAGTGGCTGGGGAGAGGGAAGTCTGGGCTTCCCTGCTTAGGCTGCTGCCCCCGCGACCCGACCTCGGATAAGCGGAAGAAGATGGATGGATGGATGGATGGATTTAATTATTTATTTATTCAAAATGTTTATATATATATATTTTTCACTTTTAATATAAATGTTTTATTCATGTATTTAACTTAAATATATTCAGTTTTTATTAATTGTATTTACTATTCTTTTTTTTGTGAATAATTTTGATTACCTCATGTCATTCGTCTCTCTGTGTCATCACATCATAACCTATTGTCACATATTTAATTGTCTTATTTCCTTCCAGCCATCCAAAAAGGCAACAATTATAGAAAGGTGGTGAATAAACTATCAATAATTGTTTAGACGTGGACAATTGTGCAAGTGTAAACATGTGAGGTACTTTCAAACACATCAGACCACGAGCACTAACATTAGTGTGCAGCTCATTTGCACTGCCAGTGTTATTAAGTTGGTGAGGTGTGTTCAGTATATTGTTTTACTGTCGATTGTTTTGTTTTATTGCCATGACTTAACCTAGTGAGTGGACAGATGTTGGCACTGGAAAAACCAAAAGCAAATATCACACGATCAAGGATAGTTTCAGCACATGGAATATTAAGTATCAAACTTTCATTCTAAATGCTATGTTCTCATCTGTGTTGGAAACCTCGCACTCATGGCCAGTCACAATCAACCTGCTGAAACACTTACGTCACTTCAATTTGCTTCAGCTAAGTGCACGTCCTTGTGCACCCGTGATGTGAATGTATTTTAAAGTAGTCCACTTTACTGACACTTTAATGTGTGTGCCAGTTTCTTTAAAGAAGGATTACTTCAGCAACACAAAGTGTTTGCAGCATGCATTATTGGAGACATCAAAAAGCTCTGAAATGTTAAATACTTAACAGAAATTAGTCATACTATTGCTGTTTTTTGATTTACCGTAAGATTTATAAGGTAACTGCACTTGTTTGAAATGTTATCTATTGTTTAGTATCCTTATGTCAGACAAAAACATATCGATTTCCCTTTTAAGTGCATTGTAAATAGTAAAACAACTGCTAGTAAGGGGCAGCTAACAATGCAGTTCATGGGGATTTGATCTATTCAGCCCATAAAGTCCTCTAAAAACATTCCAAAAATCCAACACCCTTTTAAGTACATGCTGTAAGTATATATGTAATGAAATACAAGACACATTCTTAACTCCATGGAATATTTACAGTATTTTGATCAATTTAACCAGTACTAGAACTTATTTGCTGGGCGCAGTGATTTCACAGAGCGTATAGCAATGGTAGTGTTCATTGTTATGCGTTCTGTGAAATTAATGTCAACAACAACGTAAAGTAGCACTTTCTGTGTGTGCTACCACTAATGGCAGACTCTGTGAGCACCTTGGAACGTTATTATCCATCGCTGACTGCTCTTGTTGCAAAAAAGCTAAGTATCGTTCTATCTGTGTGATTTTAACTGTTTTGCAGCTTTATTTACAACTTCTCGAACATATTTAATAGTTCAATTTAACTTGCAAATCACCCGATCTCTGTCTCACCACTTCGCCCTCAGCTAGCTAGCTGCTAAGCTAACGAGGCTAGCGGAGAAAGGCAGCGCCGGTCTGAAGGAAGCTTCTCCCCCGCCACCGTGACCATCACTTCCCGAAGACAGCTGGCACCCTACTCGGCGACGGAAAGTTTCTGTGAGTATGGCTTCCTGCGCTTCGTGCACTTTACTCATGGATAGGTTGGCTTTGCTAGAGAGCCGTGTCCGCCAGTTAGAGCAGTGTAATTTCGTAACTTTAGATGTTGCGGACACATCTGCTAGCGTTAGCTATAGCGAGCTAACTAGCCCAGCTTGTAGCAGCCCTAACCGGCCTACAAGCTACGGTGTACCGGTTGAGACGCATAATAGATTTAGCCCTTTAGCTAGTCCTACACCCCAGTCTACCGGGCACCACACTTTAGTCATAGGGGACTCCATCACCCGAAACATAAAGCTTAGCAAACCAGCCACAATTAAGTGTATTCCCGGGTGCAGAGCACCTGACATTGAAGCTAATCTTAGGGAGCTAACTCGCAACAGGTCTAGTAAACACGTACGGCAGGCTAACCGCACCACTAGTTATGCGAATATAGTAATACACGTTGACTCCAATGACGTTAGGATGAGACAATCAGAGATTACAAAGAGAAACATAGCCAGGGCTTGTAATCTCGCCAGAAAGATGTCCAGGCATCGAGTAATTGTCTCTGGCCCCCTGCCTGGGAGAGGCAATGATGAGAGATATAGCAGATAAGTCTCTCTTAACAAGTGGCTGGATAGCTTCTGTAGACAACAGGGATTTACGTTTATTGATAATTGGCCCTCTTTCTGGGGCAAACCTGGCTTGCTGAGGAGAGACGGCCTTCACCCTAACCAGGAAGGCGCTATCCTCTTGTCTCGGAACATAGATTTCGCATTGAGCCACATTTGACTAAGTGCACTAGAGCAAGCCCGGTCACAGGCAATTACAGAGCCTGCTAGCCTGGGTATGTAGTCAGTTAAGCTAGAACTAGCCAGCGCCAGGCTGGATGATCCCTGTACACATAGCAATTTTCGTAGAATAATACACAACTCACAAAGTGTCTATGACTACGTCAGAGTTAGACATGCGTTCTACTGAGGTGGCAAATTATGATGCGTTCAGTTTATCGCAGCGCCAAGTAGACAATCTGAAAATTCCCGTCATATCAATTCCTAGATATGGTCGTAATTATTTTAAGTACACTGCGCATAATAAACGCAACATTATTAATATTGCTACTACGGATAATTTGATCAACAACTCCTTAAAACAGCCCTCTACCTATAATATGGGCTTTCTAAACATCAGATCTTTGTCTCCCAAAAGGTTATTAGTCAATGAGGTCATTAGAGACAACAACCTTAACGTCATCGGTCTTAGCGAAACCTGGCTTAAACCAGACGACTTTTTTGCGATAAATGAGGCATCCCCTCCTAACTATACGAATGCGCATATTGCCCGTCACCTCAAAAGGGGAGGGGGTGTCGCACTAATATACAACGAAAACTTTAACTTTAGTCCTAACTTAAATAATAAATATAAATCGTTTGAGGTGCTTTCTATTAAGTCTGCCACACCTCTGCCTCTGTGCCTGGCCGTTATCTACCGCCCCCCAGGGCCCTATTCGGACTTTATTAGTGAATTCTCAGAGTTTGTTGCTGATCTAGTGACGCACGCCGATAATATAATTATAATGATGGACTTTAATATCCATATGAATACCCCATTGGACCCACCGTGCGTGGCGCTCCAGACGATAATTGATAGCTGTTGTCTTACACAAATAATAAATGAACCGACGCATCGCAGCGGTAATACGATAGACCTAGTGCTTGTCAGAGGTATCACCGTTTCCAAAGTTATGATACTCCCGTATACTAAAGTAATGTCCGATCATTACCTTATAAAATTCGAAGTTCAGCCTCATGTTCGGCAAACTAATAATAATAATAACTGCTATAGCAGCCGCAACATTAATGCTGCCACAACGACGACTCTTGCGGACCTACTGCCCTCGGTAATGGCACCGTTCCCAAGTATGTGGGCTCTATTGATAACCTCACTAACAACTTTAACAACGCCCTGCGCGAAACCATTGATAGTATAGCACCGCTGAAGTTAAAAAAGGCTCCAAAAAGGCGTACGCCATGGTTTACTGAAGAAACTAGAGCTCAGAAATTATTATGTAGAAAGCTGGAACGCAAATGGCGCACGACTAAACTTGAGGTGCACCATCAAGCATGGAGTGATAGTTTAATAACTTATAAACGCATGCTTACCTTAGCTAAAACTAATTATTACTCAAATCTCATCCGCATTAATAAAAACGATCCAAAATTTTTGTTTAGTACAGTAGCATCGCTAACCCAACAAGGGACTCCTTCCAGTAGCTCCACCCATTCGGCAGATGACTTTATGAAATTCTTTAATAAGAAAATTGAACTTATTAGAAAGGAGATTAAAGACAATGCATCCCAGCTACAACGGGGTTATAGTAACACAGATACGACTGTATATACGGCGGATACTGCAAATATCCAAAATAGTTTCTCTCGTTTTGATGAAATAACATTAGAAGGATTGTTACAACGTGTAAATGGAATAAAACAAACAACATGTTTACTCGACCCACTTCCTGGGAAACTTATCAAGGAGCTTTTTGTATTATTAGGTCCATCAGTGCTAAATATTATAAACGTATCACTTTCCTCGGGCACTGTTCCCGTAGCATTTAAAAAAGCGGTTATTCATCCTCTCCTTAAAAGACCTAACCTCGATCCTGACCTCATGGTAAACTACCGACCGGTGTCTCACCTTCCTTTTATTTCGAAAATCCTCGAAAAAATTGTTGCAGAGCAGCTAAATGAGCACTTAGCGTTTAACAATCTATGTGAAACCTTTCAATCCGGTTTCAGGGCAAATCACTCGACTGAGACAGCCCTCGCAAAATTGACTAATGATCTATTGCTAACGATGGACTCTGATGCGTCATCTATGTTGCTGCTCCTCAATCTTAGCGCTGCTTTCGATACCGTCGATCATAATATTTTATTAGAGCGTATCAAAATACGAATTGGTATGTCGGACTCAGCCCTGTCATGGTTTAACTCTTATCTTACTGATAGGATGCAGTGCGTCTCCCATAACAGTGTGACCTCGGACTATGTTAAGGTAACGTGTGGAGTTCCCCAGGGTTCGGTCCTTGGCCCTGTATTCTTCAGCATCTACATGCTGCCGCTGGGTGACGTCATACGCAAATACGGTATTAGCTTTCACTGTTATGCTGATGACACCCAACTCTACATGCCCCTAAAGCTGACCAACACACCGGACTGTAGTCAGTTGGAAGCGTGTCTTAATGAAATTAAACAATGGATGTCCGCTAACTTTTTGCAACTTAATGCCAAAAAAACGGAAATGCTGATTATCGGTCCTGCTAGACACCGACCTCTATTTAATAATACAACTTTAACATTTGACAACCAAATAATAAAACAAGGTGACTCTGTAAAAAATCTGGGTATTATCTTCGACCCAACTCTCTCCTTTGAGTCACACATTAAAAGCGTTACTAAAACGGCCTTCTTTCATCTCCGGGGTCCGGTCCGATGACCATGGATGAAGTACTGGCTGTCCAGAGTCGAGACCCAGGATGGACCGCTCGCCTGTATCGGTTGGGGACATCTCTACGCTGCTGATCCGCTTGAGATGGTTTCCTGTGGACGGGACTCTCGCTGCTGTCTTGGATCCGCTTGAACTGAACTCTCGCGGCTGTGTTGGAGCCACTATGGATTGAACTTTCACAGTATCATGTTAGACCCGCTCGACATCCATTGCTTTCGGTCCCCTAGAGGGGGGGGGGGGGGGGGGGTTGCCCACATCTGAGGTCCTCTCCAAGGTTTCTCATAGTCAGCATTGTCACTGGCGTCCCACTGGATGTGAATTCTCCCTGCCCACTGGGTGTGAGTTTTCCTTGCCCTTTTGTGGGTTCTTCCGAGGATGTTGTAGTCGTAATGATTTGTGCAGTCCTTTGAGACATTTGTGATTTGGGGCTATATAAATAAACATTGATTGATTGATTGATATTATTTAGCACCATTGTTATGAGGACATAATACAGTAGCTTATATTGTCTTTTCTCACTGGAAAGCCGACTGGTAGGATGGCTGTATCTTTCAGCACTTGTGCTTTCCTTGAGCTGGTAAATTCAGATGAAAAATGTTTTCTAGCGATGTCACAATATTCTTCTGCTGCGTTCAATTTGTTGACAGCCATGTTGAATCAATTAGGTAGCGTGTGGATTTTCAAAGTTGAACATCTTCCCCGGCTTGGTGCCACAACTTTCTACTATACAGGTGAAATACATGATTTAAAACCTAGCATTAGCTCAAAGGCAATACTGCAGCATCCGAAGCAGCTTAAGCTTCTTCTTTATTTCATGTCATGTTGGGTCATTAGCAGCAATGATTCACAATGCCAGAAAAGTAGTTCCTCTGTGTTAGCTTTTACAATAGCAATGTCGCTATAGTTTGGTTATCATGCAAGGTCAGGGCATGTAAGTGGAACGTTATTTGTGTCTTTTAAATATTTTTAGAGCTTTTTTAAAGCTGGATTAGATGAATCCCATATACCTGTATTGTTTGCCGTTTGGTAATAGCATTTTTCCATCCATCCATTTCCTACCGCTCGTCCCTTTTTGGGGTTGCATGGGGTCGCGGGAGCCTAGCTCAGCTGCATTCAGGCGGAAGGCGGTGTACACCATGGACAAGTCGCCACCTCATCGCAAGGCATAATAGCAGTTTTTCACTATTGTATTCTTGTTTCATGGGTTGTGAATGATGGGTAAACATGCCAAAGAAAAGAGTGGTTCCCCTTTGAGTGTTCATATTTGTGCGTGGAGTTCACAGTTACTGTTTGCAATTGTTTATTTTTTGCCCCTCAATTAAGCAACACATTTACTGTGGCACCCCAATTTTATGACTTGATAGGGACCCCATTTTAAAAAATCCCTAGCGCCAACACAGCAGTCAACAGAGGAGAAAAAATGCTTTATTTAAATACATTTCACCTAGTTCCGGCTTTGGCACGCATATATGTATCCTCTTTTTGGGATTTCAGAATATGGTCAGCCTAGTGTATACACAGTTCACATAAATGCACAGAATTTGAACATCCCAGCCCTAAGTAATGTAATGATTAATAGAATGTAAATAGCGTCACAACAATAATTTTAAATTGCCATTTGGGGCTAACAAACATGTCCAATGCTACAAACAGGCCCCAATCAGGTTATGATATTTAGCTAGCAGTTAGCTTGTGAACCTGATGCCAAACAGCCATTAGACTACAATAAAACTGACTAAATGAGTTGCTATATTGTTCTAAGCACACAACAAGTGATATTAAAGTGTATATAAAGTAACTCATTTTGTATTGACGCACACTGCCAATTAAACAATTGACATCGAAGTTCACCGTAACTTTCAGAGCTTGCTTATGTAATGATGCGTTCCATGCCCCCTCCAGTGTCGTAAAAGTGAAATACACTCAAGCAACCCAATGACACAAAAAGAAAACAAGCGCTTCAGAGACAGTCTTTTGTACAGTGAGTTCTCAGTACAAATTAGGCAGGTGTACCTAATATTTTGGACAGTAAGCATATATTCTCTCTGGTCAAATTCCAATATTGTGGCTCAAACTACTAACAATGAATGCATTTGCACATTGTTGTCAAGTAACTATACTTCTTTAAAAGACTGATTCCCACACCTCCAAAAGTCCAACAGATGTTCCACTGATGCCTAATGGACCTGCTTGTGCAATGTGCAAGGAAGTGTGGAGGGCAATTAGTTGCATGTGGCTCTGATTAGCACTGATTTCACTACACAACCCAATGCAATATCGAGAGCAACACGCTTGATTACTGCTGAGGCTCTTTTTTGTCAGCAGGCAATAAAGTGAGCATCAGACATCCAGGTCATCACAGGTAAAGATTATGAACTCGTAACAGGGATGTCCCGGTAAGGCCATAAGCATATTTTGCATCCAAAAATCCAGCATGTGAAGCTGAAATAACTGGCTTCAGATGTATGAACTTGCCCCCAAAAGAGGTTTGCTTACTCTGTGATCTCATTCTTAAATGAAACCAATTTGCCTAGAAATTGGTTCTAAGGCCTAATGCTGAACTCCGTACACCAGCTCCACGACACACACACTTTTTGCAAACACACTTTCACAGTCACACTGCTTCCAACCCTTCAAATCATGTTTGACTTTGAAGTGCTAATTTTGGAAGTTTAGCCAATTTTTATTTGCTGCTTTGAAATGTATCCCCTAAGCTGCTGCACCAGCAATGAAATATACAGACCTTTACAATGAGGGATAAGTGACCAAAATGAGAAGCGCCTGGTTTTCTTCACTCACATTATATAACTGTGAAAATTCCCCACATAGCACTTTCCCCCTGTGCCATCAGTGCCTCAATTCAAAGCTGATATACATACTTTTTAACTTACTCCCAGTGCCTCCCTTGTTGGAGCAAATTTAGGATCTGAAATATACAAACAATACACCGCGCTTTTTGCGTTTGGAAACAAAAGCATTATTACCGTGGTTTGGTTAGAAGTGTTACGTTCAATATTGCCCCAGATGTTGGCAGTTTTTGCCAAGCAAATTCCTTGACAAGGGGCAAAATATAGGCATATTTGTTTCAAATATAACTGTCTGTAGGCCTCAATTTATTCCAACGCATAATTTCAGCTAAAACATCAAACTGGGACAGCCACTCGAGCTCAATCGTACAAAAAACTGGCAGGGTTTAAAGAAGTAATTTATATAGCATGTGTTTACCAAAGTGAAGGAGAAGGTAGCAAATGTGGCCTTTGTCCATCTTGTATAAATCTGTGGTGGAGATGTGTTGTTATAATGTAAAATAGATAAATACAAAGTCAAGTAATTGCAATTGCATGAGAAAAATGGGAGGATTTTTACACAAATTACAGGTCTAATGACGTAAAATTTCCTCAAAACTGCCTTTAAAACTACCGCTTCTAAGTATATATTATATTTTCCTGATATCAACGATTAAAAATCAGTACTTGATGTACAGTATGCCCCTGAGAGCCAGTGATATAATTTGGGGATTTCAAAGGGTTGTTTTTGTGTTTGAACAAAAAAAAAAACTATATATATATATATATATATTTGACAAGAACGTAGAAAGTTTGATCACATTACGCCTGTACTGGCTCACCTGCACTGGCTTCCTGTGCACATAAGATGTGACTTTAAGGTTTTACTACTTACGTATAAAATACTACACGGTCTAGCTCCATCCTATCTTGCCGATTGTATTGTACCATATGTCCCGGCAAGAAATCTGCGTTCAAAGGACTCCGGCTTATTAGTGATCCCCAAAGCCCAAAAAAAGTCTGCGGGCTGTAGAGCTTTTTCATTTCGGGCTCCAGTACTCTGGAATGCCCTCCCGGTAACAGTTCGAGATGCTACCTCAGTAGAAGCATTTAAGTCTCACCTTAAAACTCATTTGTATACTCTAGCCTTTAAATAGACTCCCTTTTTAGACCAGTTGATCTGCCGTTTCTTTTCTTTTTCTTCTATGTCCCACTCTCCTTTGTGGAGGGAGTCCGGTCCGATCCGGTGGCCATGTACTGCTCGCCTGTGTATCGGCTGGGGACATCTCTGCGCTGCTGATCAGCCTCCGCTTGGGATGGTTTCCTGCTGGCTCCGCTGTGAACGGGACTCTCTCTGCTGTGTTGGATCCGCTTTGGACTGGACTCTCGCGACTGTGTTGGATCCATTATGGATTGATCTTTCACAGTATCATGTTCTCATAGTCATCATTGTCACCGACGTCCCACTGGGTCATTATTGTCACCGATGTCCCACTGGGTGTGAGTTTTCCTTGCCCTTATGTGGGCCTACCGAGGATGTCGTAGTGGTTTGTGCAGCCCTTTGAGACACTAGTGATTTAGGGCTATATAAGTAAACATTGATTGATTGATTGATATATATATATATATATATATATATATATATATATATATATATATATATATATATATATATATACATATATATATATATATGTATATATATATATATATATATATATGTATATATATATATAGATATATATATATATGTACATACATACATACACATAAATATATATATATATATGTACATACATACATACATACATACATACACATAAATATATATATATATATATATATATATGTATTTATGTGTATGTATGTATGTTTGAACATCAAATATCCTGTCTTTGTAGTGCATTCAATTGAATATGGGTTGAAAAAGATACTAACACGATTTCCCAACTCATATGGAAACTGGGTTTGTATGTATATATATATATATATATATATATATATATATATACATACACATAAATATATATACATATATATATATAAAAAATATATATGGGTCTGGGGGTGCAGTTGGATGTTCCAACTGGACAATGACCCCGATCACATGTCAAAATCAATCAATCAATCAATCAATGTTTAATTATATAGCCCTAAATCACTAGTGTCTCAAAGGGCTGCACAAACCACAACACAAACCACTACGACATCCTCGGTAGGCCTACATAAGGGCAAGGAAAACTCATACCCAGTGGGACGTCGGTGACAATGATGACTATGAGAACCTTGGAGAGGAGGAAAGCAATGGATGTCGAGCGGGTCTAACATGATACTGTGAAAGTTCAATCCATAATGGATCCAACACAGTCGCGAGAGTCCAGTCCAAAGCGGATCCAACACAGCAGCGAGAGTCCCGTTCACAGCGGAGCCAGCAGGAAAACATCCCAAGCGGAGGCGGATCAGCAGCGCAGAGATGTCCCCAGCCGATACACAGGCAAGCAGTACATGGCCACCGGATCGGACCGGACCCCCTCCACAAGGGAGAGTGGGACATAGGAGAAAAAGAAAAGAAACGGCAGATCAACTGGTCGAAAAAGGGAGTCTATTTAAAGGCTAGAGTATACAAATGAGTTTTAAGGTGAGACTTAAATGCTTCTACTGAAGTGGCATCTCAAACTTTTACCGGGAGGGCATTCCAGAGTACTGGAGCCCGAAATGAAAAAGCTCTACAGCCCGCAGACTTTTTTTGGGCTTTGGGAATCACTAAGAAGCCGGAGTCCTTTGAACGCAGATTTCTTGCCGGGACATATGGTACAATACAATCGGCAAGATAGGATGGAGCTAGACCGTGTAGTATTTTATACGTAAGTAGTAAAACCTTAAAGTCACATCTTAAGTGCACAGGAAGCCAGTGCAGGTGAGCCAGTACAGGCGTAATGTGATCAAACTTTCTTGTTCTTGTCAAAAGTCTAGCAGCCGCGTTTTGTACCAACTGTAATCTTTTAATGCTAGACATGGGGAGACCCGAAAATAATACGTTACAGTAATCGAGACGAGACGTAACAAACGCATGGATAATGATCTCAGCGTCTTTAGTGGACAGAATGGAGCGAATTTTAGCGATATTACGGAGATGAGAGAAGGCCGTTTTAGTAACGCTTTTAATGTGTGGCTCAAAGGAGAGAGTTGGGTCGAAGATAATACCCAGATTTGTTTAATTGTTTGGTTGTCAAATGTTAAAGTTGTATTATCAAATATAGGTCGGTGTCTAGCAGGACCGATAATCAGCATTTCCGTTTTTTTGGCGTTAAGTTGCAAAAAGTTAGCGGACATTCATTGTTTAATTTCGTTAAGACACGCCTCCAGCTGACTCCTATCCGGCGTGTTGGTCAGCTTTAGGGGCATGTAGAGTTGGGTGTCATCAGCATAACAGTGAAAGCTAACACCGTATTTGCGTATGATGTCACCTAGCGGCATCATTTATATGCTGAAGAGTGCAGGGCCAAGGACCGAACCCTGGGGAACACCACACGTTACAAAAGTGGTAAAGGAATGGCTGAATCAGGCTAGAATTTAGGTATTGGAATGGCCTTCCCAAAGTCCTGACTTAACTGTGTGGACAATGCTGAAGAAAACAGGTCCATGTCAGAAAACCAACAAATTGAGCTTAACTGTAACAAGTTTGTAAGAGGAGTGGTCAAAATTTCAACCAGAAGCTTGCCAGAAACTTGTGGATGGCTATCAAAAGCGCCTTATTGCCGGTGAAACTTGCCAAAGGACGTACAACCAAATATTAAAATTTCTGATTCTATACTTTTGACCCAGCAGATTTGGTCACATTTTCAGTAGACTCATAATAATCTCAGAAAGAAAGGACAAAACTTCAATAATGTTTTTTGTGACCAACAACTATGTGCTCCAATCACTCTATCACAAAAAAAAAGAGTTGTAGAAATTATTGGAAACTCAAGACAGCCATGACAATATGTTCTTTACAAGTGTATGTAAACTTTTGACCATGATTATATGTGTATGTATATATATATATATGTGTATATATATATATATATACATACAAACCCAGTTTCCATATGAGTTGGGAAATCGTGTTAGTATCTTTTTCAACCCATATTCAATTGAATGCACTACAAAGACAGGATATTTGATGTTCAAACTCATGATCTTTATTTTTTTTTTGCAAATAATAATTAACTTGGAATTTCATGGCTGCAACATGTGTCAAAGTAGTTGGGAAAGGGCATGTTCACCACTGTGTTAAATCACATTTTCTTTTCACTCAATAAACGTTTGGGAACTGAGGAAACTAATTGTTGAAGCTTTGAAAGTGAAATTCTTTACCATTCTTGCTTGATGTACAGCTTAAGTTGTTCAACAGTCCGGGGTCTTGTAGTCGTATTTTACGCTTCATAATGCGCCACACATTTTCGATGGGAGACATGTCTGGACTGCAGGCGGGCCAGGAAAGTACCCGCACTCTTTTCCTACGAAGCCACTCTGTTGTAACATGTGGCTTGGCATTGTTTTACTGAAATAAGCAGCGGCGTCCATGATAACATTGCTTGGATGACAACATATGTTGCTCCAAAACCTGTATGGACAATTCAGCATTAATGGTGCCTTCACAGATGTGTAAGTTACCCATTCCTTGGGCACTAATACACCCCATACCATCACAGATGCTGGCTTTTGAACTTTGCGCCTATAACAATCCGGATAGTTATTTTCCTCTTTGATCCAAAGGACACCACGTCCACAGTTTCCAAATATAATTTGAAATGTGGACTCGTCAAACCACAGAACACTTTTCCACTTTGCACCAGTCCATCTTAGATGAGTTCGGGCCCAGAGAAGCCGGCGCCGTTCCTTTGTGTTGTTGATAAATGGCTTCCCTCTCGAGAGAAGGGAAAGGGTGGAGTGCCATCTCCGGGTTGGGGAGGAGACCCTGCCCCAAGTGGAGGAGTTCAAGTACCTAGGAGTCTTGTTCACAAGTGGGGGAAGAGTGAATCGTGAGATCGACAGGCGGATTGGTGTGGCGTCTTCAGTAATGCGGACGTTGTATCGATCCGTTGTGGTGAAGAAGGAGCTGAGCCGGAAGGCAAAGCTCTCAATTTACCGGTCGATCTTTGTTACCATCCTCACCTATGGTCATGAGCTTTGGGTCATGACCGAAAGGATAAGATCACGGGTACAAGCGGCCGAAATGAGTTTCCTCCGCCGTGTGGCGGGGCTCTCCCTTAGAGATAGGGTGAGAAGCTCTGCCATCCGGGAGGAGCTCAACCTAAAGCCGCTGCTCCTACACATCGAGAGGAGCCAGATGAGGTGGTTCGGGCATCTGGTCAGGATGCCACCCGAACGCCTCCCTAGGGAGGTGTTTAGGGCACGTCCAGCTGGTAGGAGGCCACGGGGAAGACCCAGGACACGTTGGGAAGACTATGTCTCTCGGCTGGCCTGGGAACGCCTCGGGATCCCCCGGGAAGAGCTAGACGAAGTGGCTGGAGATAAGGAAGTCTGGAGTTCCCTGCTTAGGCTGCTGCCCCCGCGACCCGACCTCGGATAAGCGGAAGATGATGGATGGATGGATAAATGGCTTTCGCTTTGCATAGTAGAGTTTTAACTTGCACTTACAGATGTAGCGACCACCTGTAGCTACTGACAGTGGTTTTGTGAAGTGTTCCTGAGCCCATGTGGTGATATCCTTTACACACTGATGACGGTTTTTGATGCAGTACCGCCTGAGGAATCAAAGGTCCGTAATATCATCGCTTACATGCAGTGATTTCTCCAGATTCTCTGAACCTTTTGATGATTTTACGGACCGTAAATGGTAAAATCCCTAAATTCCTTGCAATAGCTCGTTGAAAAATGTTGTTCTAAAACTGTTCGACAATTTGCTTACAAATTGGTGACCCTCGCCCCATCCTTGTTTGTGAATGACTTAGCATTTCATGGAAGCTATTTTTATAACCAATCATGGCACCCACCTGTTCCCAATTAGCCTGCACACCTGTGGGATGTTCCAAATAAGTGTTTGATGAGCATTCCTCATCTTCATCAGTATTTATCACCACCTTTCCCAATTTCTTTGTCACGTGTTGCTGGGATCAAATTCTAAAGTTAATGATTATTTGTAAAAAAAAAAAAAAAATGTTTATCAGTTTGAACATCAAATATGTTGTCTTTGTAGCATATTCAACTGAATATGGGTTGAAAAAGATTTGCAAATCATTGTATTCCGTTTATATTTACATCTAACACAATTTCCCATTATGTGCCTCCACTTCGACAGCATTTTCTCCCGGTCATTCATGTCGTAGTTTTTAGTTCTTACAAATGGAGTCGACTGACAGAAATAAGTTAGAACTGTACGTTACTCTGGATTAGAATGAGAACAGTGGAGTACACGTGTGTACAAGCTAGTTGGCTTCACAAGAGGATAGAAAAAAAGAAAGAATTCATTGATTTATTGTGCAAAGTTCTTTGGGTACATTTCTACCATACTGTATATGGAGATATCCACTGAAGACACACTTGGGAAAAACTTCACAAATACACAAAATCAGGTGGCAATAGGTAAGAAATGTTGGTTTTGCATTTAATTAATATGCAATCATATTAATGTTGTCCCAAAGATCGCAGGTGCATTTATTAGTACAAAAACATATTAGCAACTGTAACTATTAAGACAAAAAACATGACAAAGTACATACCATTAAAAAAAGCACATTAAAACCCTGCTTTAACTTTACAGCCTGCTTTAACACTACAGTCTTACTGCTTCAAATGTGCATACTTGCCAACCCTCACGGATTTTCTGGGAGACTCCCGGAATTCAGCGCCTCTCCCGAAAACCTCCCGGAAGAAACTTTCTCCCAAAAATCTCCCGAAATTCAGCAGCAGCTGGAAGCCACACCCCCTCTCCTCCCAGCTCAAACATGCACAGTTCGAAGCTTGAGGATGGCAGGCGGATCTGACGGCAATTAAAGTCATTTTTAAAAACGACTGCTAATCCTCCTCCTTTTTGGCCGGACGGCTGCAGGGAATTAAATTAGGAACACTCTGGAGGCAGAAGTTCTTTAAGAGGGGCGGACTCACCGGCTCTCAGCCATGTTTCCATCACACAGAGGAAGTCAAGTCCACGGGAAGTGAAGAAATTCTTCAGAATAAAGGTTTTTTTTGTCAAAGAGCTTGCGTTCACAAGACCGAACCTGGCGGGGGCCAACACGTCCAAGGGCGCAGCTAATCCAGGTGGGGCCCGACACACAGCCCACAGGTGGCAGGGGAGAGGAGCCACGAGGCGGGAAAGGAAGGTAGGAATCCGGCCAGGTGAAAAAGCTGACTGGGACATTGAAAAACCAATGTCGAAGTTGATTATATCAGTGGGAGAGGGGCAAAGACCCAACAGTGTTTGGCGGTCATACACAAGCAGTGAGCTGACAGAGACGCAAATAGACGCAAACAACACAAAAACGGACAGAGCTGACGGCGAGAGACAGCAGGGCAAAGCACATACTGGCGCCATCTTCTGGAAACTCAGAAGCAACGTTACTCAAATAGTGAAAGGTGAGTGTTGTTTTTTTTAGTAACCAGCAAGCACTGTGTAATAAAAACAAGACTGTGTTTTTATTACTGTGGATTTGATACGTGCCGTCTGAAATTCAACTATTTATTTTGTTTATATATATAATAAAATAAATATATATAGCTAGAATTCACTGAAAGTTAAGTATTTCATAGATATATATATATATATATATATATATATATATATATATATATGAAATATATATGAAATATTCGAGTTGGTGAATGGGCTGTAAATATACACCCCTCCCCTCTTAACCACGCCCCGCCCACACCATGCCCCCAAACCACACCTCCGCCCCACCCCCGACCACGCCCCCCACCCCCCACCTCCCGAAATCAGAGGTCTCCAGGTTGGCGAGTATGAATGTGTGTCCACTTATTTCACAAAACCTTTTGAGCGTATTCTTCTCCTCTTTTCACAGTCCTCTTAGCCCTCTTTTCAAATTAAGAAATGGAGCAAACGGGACGTACAAACTTGATCAGATAGTTGCTGGATGTGAATGTGTGGTTATCTTCTTGGGGTATTAAGAGAAAGTAAGAATACAGGGTGGGGTGTATTTGTTCAGGAGGTTATTATTATCACCATAATGGTTGATATTGTTAGAGGGGCTACATTCACACAATTAAATAGATCCGATTGGCCCCTGAGCGGGCAACCCAGCTAATAACCACAGCAGGAGAAAAGCTCTGGGGAGAGAAGATTTGGAATGCGGGCCCCTTCGCTTCTTTAGCACTGCCCTGCTAGACTTGGCAATAAATGGTTCTGCTAATCAGCTTTTTCAAAAGAGTATTTACTGCTTGTTTGGTGCACATTGTAGTCCTCAATGAAATATGAATTTGGACTTTATTAAAGAGCAATTATCTCGGTTTAGAGCTAATATACAGCGAGAGGGTGACAGCTTAACCTTTTTTTTTGTGGCGTTCAGCTCTTTTCCAAACATTTTCTGTTGGCCTCTTCCAGATGGATACGCGAAATAAACTGATGTGGCGTTAATGTTGATTGATGTTTGCACCGCTAATATTAAAAGAGTGGTTCAAATAAAGTAAACGACAAGCCAGCACAATTATTCCGACGGCAAATGAGATCTCTGTTGCACTGTTTACAGGTGAAGAATGCCTCATATATGATGAATTAATTGCGGCAGCCCTGCCATCTGCGTTTTAACGCATTACGTAGCTCACAAAGTGGAATGCTGTTTGATGTGCACCTTTTGTCTTTGACATTTCTTCTTTGATTGAGCACCATAACAACATCACATCCTCCAGCCCTCCAATTCAAAGTCTGTTTCAATTTGGGACCAAAGCGTACAAAGGCATTGAGCAACCCTTTTAAATGTTGCCCATTTCCAGTAGCCAATGGGATGTCTTACTCTTTTCTTTTACCTATCTCTTTCTTTCTCCAAGTTTGGGCCAGTAAGCAAGCATCAGGCGTTCGGATAAAAATTGATTCCAGTAATTTCTCACCTGAGATCCATCACAGAGAAAGGCTTTAAAAGGTCACACATGTAATAAGTTCCTACGGTCTCAGTCCTTCAAATAAAAGGCCTTTAGTCTGCCATGGAAGGTTGGTATATAGAAATAATTGAGTAGTCTGTGGACCATTCATTTCATCCGTGTGACTCGGTGACAGTGCAAGGCCTGCTGGGCTCATGAAGGTTGTTCTGGATTCTTCTCTGCCGACTGGAAAATAGTTTGCCTCTGAAAGGCGCGCGCCTCCAACTTTGCAGCGGCACGTTGGATCGCTGACACTCGACCACCCTCCGTCGCATGGCTTCAAAATTGGAAAATGGAATGAACATGACATGACATAAATGGATGTCTGAAAGCAGTTATTAAATTAAGAGCTTCTTTCGTATTTTTGAATAACTCGTAAACCTGGCTTTCAGAGTCCATCAGGGCTTTTTCATCTATCAGATAGGAGGCAGCCTCAGTTTCTACCACAATAATGTGTGTCATTGCTTCAAGCAAATGCATCCCACTGTCAATAGTTCATCCAAGGCCTGGCCGAAGAATCTATTTTATCGATAAATTGCAGATTTTGTTGTTGTAGATTCTGCCAAAATCAAAAACATGTTTTTCTTGTCTTGCTTAGGCATACTTTTTGACCACATGAGCTTCCGTAGCTTTTGCCCTCCCCGTCATTTACCTAGCGCAGATTCACACATCATCATCAATCTTTACTGCAGACCTTAAGATCCATTAAACATAAAAACACAATACAAAACATTAAACAACAAAACAATAAAACATTAAAACATAAAGCACACATAGCAAAACATGTCAAATGCTAACACAAACAAGAGCGAGACGGTTGTCCTAAAATAAAGAATAGTGTTATCAATGGCTTATATTCACCTGTTTTTGTGTAGACAGGGTCTACATTAGTCACAAAAATGTGAAATCCAACCATGAAGGCAGGGCAGAAATATTTATAAAACAATCTTGCCTCCCTTCATACTTGCGATAAACGATGAATTTAGAATTGGACTCATTGTTGACGTTTTTTCCTATTGGAGGAGGGCGTGGTCGGCGCGCCTTCTGCAGGAAAGGAGTGTGTATGGGCCGGCTTCGAAGCCAGCGGCAGGTGAGTAAATTGCCCAGCTGGGACTGATTATCTAATCACCTGTTGCCCTTATTAGCAGTAGCCGGGCCGAGACATGTTGTTGGAGTTGGAGCCAGAGAAAGACACTTGCACAGAGACAGAACAAAGAAGAGCAAAGACACGGGGGACTGGAAAGTCTAAAATACATTGCTGGAATGCAATCCATACTTCTGTGTATGACAATAAAAAGTTGCTCAATCCCTGTACACCAGGCTCAAAGACAGATCTATCGGACTCAGGAGAACCCTCCACGAGCAAAGACAGTCACAGTGACATCAGTGGATTATCCATACATGGTAGAAACTTACCCAAAGTGCTTTGCACGAGTCCCTCATTGTTGGCCGCCCTGTAGTCAATAAGTTCCTTCTTTTTCCTCTATTCTCTTGTTGTGTGGAAGACTGGCTCGTACAGGCACATGGATTCTCCACTACCACTATTTCTAACACAAAGTAGTGCACAATTTAAACTTATATATGTCAGTAGACTCGATATGGAAGCGCTAAAAACTACAATAGGGTTAATGGGGAGAAAATGCAGTCGAAGTGGAGGCACGTAAAAAAGACAAAACATTGCATCCTGAAGAGTCAAAAATTGCTTGAAAATGATTTGTAAAATAATATTCTATGCAACATTTTGATGAACGAACTCCCATTAAATGTTATGTAAACCACAAGAAAGTGTTTTAAATGTAAACATTTTATCATAATTATGACCATTTTTATTAAAAACACTTTTTTTGCAGTGTACCGTATTTTTCTGACTATACGGTGCACTTAAAATCCTTTCGTTTTCTCAAAAATCGACAGTGCGCCTTATAACCCGGTGCATCTAATGTACGGCATGATTCTGGTTGTGCTTAGTGACCTCGAAGCAATTTTATTTGGTACATGGTGTAATGATAAATGTGACCAGTAGATGGCAGTCATACATAAGAGATACAGGTAGACTGCAATATGGCAGTAAACACCAAAACTTTAAATGTTCCATTGAGAATACAGAACATTACACACAGCGCTCAAAACTCTGTCACAATGTTTTTAGTATGACAACGGTAAGCTACGAAGTCGCACCGCTTGATGGATTGTCGGCGCATTAAAACATGCAAGTATTATTATGGTGCCTCAAAATGGCACCTTTTAACAGAAAATATTACCAGGCCTTTTGTTTTGCATTATCATGCAAAACCAACTTTTCTCACCTTTTTGGTACCTGCTGATGTGTATTTGGGATCTGCATAAGTCCTGAAAAAGTGCGCGCGTCCACAATTGTCTTTCACATTAAAGCAACACTTGTTTTTGTTGGCTCCATTTTGTCCACTAGCGACGCTGAGATCATTATCCATGCGTTTCTTACAACTCGTCTCGATTACAGTAACGTATTATTTTCGGGTCTCCCTATGTATAGCATTAAAACATTTCAGTTGGTACAAAATGCGGCTGCTAGACTTTTGACAGGAACAAGAAAGTTTGATCACATTACGCCTGTACTGGCTCACCTGCACTGGCTTCCTGTGCACTTAATATGTGACTTTAAGGTTTTATTACTTACGTATAAAATACTACACGGTCTAGCTCCATCCTATCTTGCAGATTGTATTGTACCATATGTCCTGGCAAGAAATCTGCGTTCAAAGAACTCCGGCTTATTAGTGATTTCCAGGGCCCAAAAAAAGTCTGCGGGCTATAAAGCGTTTTCTATTTGGGCTCCAGTACTCTGGAATGGCCTCAACGTAACAGTTCGAGATGCTACCTCAGTAGAAGCATTTAAGTTCCACCTTAAAACTCATTTGTATACTCTAGCTTTTAAATAGACCCCCTTTTTAGACCAGTTGATCTGCCGTTTCTTTTCTTTTTCTCCTCTGCCCCCCTCTCCCTTGTGGAGAGGGGGTGGAGGGGACACAGGTCCGGTGGCCATGGATGAATTGCTGGCTGTCCAGAGTCGGGACCCAGGATGGACCGTTCGCCTGTGTATCGGCTGGGGACATCTCTGCGTTGCTGATCCGCCTCTGCTTGGGATGGATTCCTGCTGGCTCCACTATGGACGGGACTCTCCCTACTATATTGGATCCACTATGGACTGGACTCTCCCTACTATATTGGATCCACTATGGACTGGACTTTCATAATGTCGTGTTAGACCCGCTCGACATCCAATGTGAGTTTTTCCTTGCCCGTATGTGGGCTCTGTACCGCGGGTGTCGTTGTGGCTTGTGCAGCCCTTTGTTAAAGTTAAAGTTAACTTTAAGACACTTGTTATTTAGGGCTATATAAATAAACATTTAATGGTTGATTGATTATTTTGAATTATCCGTCATTTTTATTTATTGGTTTCTTTAAAATTTAGGGAATAAAATCCAAATTTTACTTTTGGTGGAAATATTTTATTTTTAAGCCACATCACGCAGGCCTTTTTAATCTGCAAACATTTGCATGAACACGTGGGAAATAACTTCAACTGGAGATTTGTGGGGGGTTGGTTCTGCGATACTAAGCAATTTATTCATGTCCTACTAAAAAAAGATGACAGTTGTGTAATTAAAAACTAAAAGGTCTTACATTCAGGCCTAACAAACGATGAAACAGAGCAATTAACTATGAAGAAATGTCAGATCTTTCAGTCCATCCCGATACAGTAGGCTATTTGAATAATAATCTCCTCTATGATGCCTCTTACACATCTTCTTTTGAAGGGGCCACATCACCACCTTTTTTCCATCGGTTCTCTCTAGTCTCTGCTCTCCACAGATCAACGTATCCTTCGCCATTTGAAAGGGAAAGGGAGCAAGCTTCCATCAAAATGCATGTCACAGAGATGAACAGCTTCTTATAATCGCTCCATCTGTGATGTATCCAGGAAGATGTAATTATCTGTCCTGCAGTTTTAGTCAAATTCTACTTCTGAATGAGAGAGGACCCTTTTTGAACACTAAATGCACATTTTCCTCTGCGAAGAGCAAAGTGTATAGTATTATTATTTGAACTATTATAAATGTTTTATTATGGGCTATTTTAACGATGAAACAACAATGCAACCAACCCCCACCACAACCAAAGAGAAAAAGGTAAGATTTTCTTGTTGTACATCATCTTCCAGGAAGTGGCTTGCCAAAATTTGGATGGAGAAACACAAATACAGATTTTTCCCCTTTTTTTATGCTTTTGTTGAAGACATGTATTTTCTATTTGTGGCTTTTGAATTATGAGGGATATTTTGCCTGCCCAAAAGTCTTCTTATGTGACGACAACCAGGAAATGAGTTACTAATATACACCTAGACTAGTGTTGTAATGATACCAATATTTTGGTACTGGTACTAAAATGATATCGGTACTTTTCTAAATAAAGGGGACCACAAAAAATTGCATTATTGGCTTTATTTTAACAAAAAAATCTTAGGGTACATTAAACATCCATCCGTTTTCTACCGCTTGTCCCTTTTGGGGTGGCGGGGGGGCGCTGATGCCTATCTCAGCTACAATCGGGCGGAAGACGGTGTACATCCTGGACAAGTCGCCACCTCATTGCAGGGCCAACACAGATAGACAGACAATATTCACACTCACATTCACACACTAGGGACCATTTAGTGTTGCCAATCAACATATCCCCAGGTGCATGTCTTTGGAAGTGGGAGAATGCCAGAGTACCTGGAGGGAACCCATGCAGTCACAGGGAGGCATACTTGCCAACCCTCCCGGAGTTTCCAGGAGACTCCCGAAATTCAGCGCCTCTCCCGAAAACCTCCCGGGACAAATTTTCTCCCGAAAATCTCCCCAAATTCATGCGGACCTGAGTGACGTGTCAACAGCCTGTTTTCACGTCCGCTTTCCCACAATATAAACAGAGTGCCTGCCCAATGACATTATAACTGTAGAATGATCAAGGGCGAGTTCTTGGTTTCTTATGTGGGTTTATTGTTAGGCAGTCTCATTAACGTCCTCCCAGCGTACTAACAACACACAACAACAGCGGTCGCGTTTTCGTCTACCGTAAAGCAGTTTGTCTGCCGTAAACAGCAATGTCGTGACACTCTTAAACAGGACAATACTGCCATTTACTGTACATGCATATGTGACAGTACCATCTACGGCAGGGGTCACCAAGCTTTTTGAACCCAAGAGGTACTTCTTGGGTACTGATTAATGCGAAGGGCTACCAGTTTGATAAACAGTTAAATAAATTGCCAGAAATAGCCAATTTGCTTAACTTACCTTTAACTCTATGTTATTATTAATAATTAATGATATTTATCTTTGTGGAAACACTAATCATCTTAATGATTTCTCACAATAAATATATATTTTTGATGTCATGTTTTAAATCCAATCTGCACTTTTCTAGCTGTAAATATACTCCTCCCCTCTTGACCACGCCCCCAATCACGCACCCCGCCCAACCCCCGACCACGCCCCCACCCTCCCGGTTGGCAAGTAAAGTTAAAAGTTAAAGTACCAATGATTGTCACACACATACTATGTGTGGCGAAATTATTCTCTGCATTCGACCCATCACCCTTGATCACACCCTGGGAAGAGAAGGAGTGGGCAGAAGCGGTGCCACGCCCGGGAATCATTTATGGTGATTCAACCCCCAACTCCAACCCTTAATGCTGAGTGCCAAGCAGGGAGGTAACAGATGCCATTTTTATCGTCTTTGGTATGACTCGGCCGGGATTTGAACTCACGACCTACCGATCTCAGGTATGCGGGGAGGACATGCAAACTCCACACAGAAAGATCCCGAGCCCCGGATTGAACTCTTGACTACTCAGGACCTTCGTATTGTGAGGCACGTGCACTAACCCCTGTCCTACCGTGCTGCCTCATTAAACATATGTTTCTTATTGCAGTTAATTCCTTAAATGAAATAGTGAACATACTAGACAACTTGTCTAGTAGTAAGTAAAAAAATAAAGGTTCCTAATTAGTCTGCTGATATATGTAGTAACATATTGTGTCGTATTCCATTCAAGTATTTTATCAACATTATTAAGGACAAGTGGTAGAAAATGAATTATTGATCTACTTGTTCATTTACTGTTAATATCTGCTTACTTTGTCTTTTAACATGTTCTATCAACACTTCTGTTAAAATGTAATAATCACTTATTCTTCTGTTGTTTGATACTTGACATTAGTTTTGAATGATACCACAAATTTGGGTATTAATCCGATACGAATTCATTACAGGATCACACATGGGTCATATTCAAAGTCCTCATGTGTCCAGGGACATATTTCCTGAATTAATAAAAATATTGTACATTTCTTAAAAACGAAAAAAGATGTGATGCCAAAAAATATCGATGATGGAGGCGAGGATTAGTCATTTTGAAAAAGCTAAAACACTGCTGACGGCGGATAGACGTTAGCTGCTAGCTAGCTGGCGACATCTTAAAGCACCTCTTCCTGAGGGCGTTTCAGTGTTATAACTTCACGTTTATCTTTACTTTTTAAGCCAAAATGTGTCCGTTCTACCTTTTCTGTCTACACACTGTCTTTGCTTGTAAGTACACCATGATTGTGTGCCGCCAAACATGCTCCTCTGCTCGTAAAACCAGCAAAGTCATGACGTGACTCCGGCGCAGGCGCGGAGGAGTGAGGGACCGGTACGTTTTAGAGAGGGTATCATACCGAAAATGATTCATTAGTATCGCAGTACCATATTAATAGCGGTATACCGATTAACCCTAACCTAGACAAACCAAAAAATACAATACAAATAAAATGCAGTACACCATTTTGTTTTCAATGTAGTTTCTGTCTGCGTCTCAACGTAATATAGGCGCCGATCCCATGTGGGTACTCAGCATCGTCCGTGGGTGCTCCGGGGCCCGAGCACCAACATGGAATTGATGGAAACTTTCAAATTTTTAAATAATAAAAAAAAATCAATCTTGTTGTTAATTTTGTGGAGTATGTGGTCCATTGTTTTTATTAAGTCACAAATCACATAATCTATACTTAACAAAGTCTAACCGAGATTTCATTGGGCCCGATAAGAAACTAATGACGCAATCATCTTTAATTTCAACACACAACATATGTGCGAATGAAGATTATACTTACTCAACAGCCTTAAATGTCACACTAATGGTGGCCGTATGAACAGCGCCAACACTGTCATAAATATGTGCCATATAGTGATACCACACTAAACAACGACAAACGCATTTTGGAAGAATATTTGCACTGCAACACAACATAAACATTACAGAACAAATTCTCAGAATTCTCTGTAGCACCAACTCTTCCGGGATACTACAATATAAACAAACGCCATTGGTGGATCTACACCTAACATCCACTGCAATGATACCATGTACATTAGTGTAGCTACTCGATACTACCATGATTACATCGATATATTTTATCCTCACAAAATATAATTTCATTTTTTTCTATGTAAATTATGTTTATAAACTCAGGAAATATGTCCCTGGGCACATGAGGACTTTGAAAATGACCAATGTATGATCCCGTAACAACTTGGTATCGGATCGATACCTAAATTTGTGGTATCATCCAAACCTAATGTAAAGTATCAAACAACAGAAGAAAAAGCGATTATTACATTTTAACAGAAGTGTAGATAGAACATGTCAAAAGAGAAAGGAAGCAAATATTAACAGTAAATGAACAAGTAGATTAATACAAACCCTGTTTCCATATGAGTTGGGAAATTGTGTTAGATGTAAATATAAACAAAATACAATGATTTGCAAATCCTTTTCAACCCATATTCAGTTGAATGCACTACAAAGACAACATATTTGATGTTCAAACATAAACTTTGGTTTTTTTTTGCAAATAATAATTAACTTAGAATTTCATGGCTGCAACACGTGCCAAAGTAGTTGGGAAAGGGCATGTTCACCATTGTGTTACATCACATTTTCTTTTAACAACACTCAATAAGCGTTTGGGAACTGAGGAAACTAATTGTTGAAGCTTTGAAAGTGGAATTGGTTCCCATTCTTGTTTTATGTAGACCTTCAGTCGCTCAACAGTCCGGGGTCTCCGCTGTCGTATTTTACGCTTCTTAATGCGCCACACATTTTCGATGGGAGACAGGTCTGGACTGCAGGCGGGCCAGGAAAGTACCCGCACTCTTTTACTACGAAGCCACGCTGTTGTAACACGTAGCTTGGCATTGTCTTGCTGAAATAAACAGGGGCGTCCATGATAACGTTGCTTGGATGACAACATGTGTTGTTCCAAAACCTGTATGGACCATTCAGCATTAATGGTGCCTTCACAGATGTGTAAGTTACCCATGCCTTGGGCACTAATACACCCCCATACCATCACAGATGCTGGCTTTTCAACTTTGCGCCTATAACAATCCGGATGGTTATTTTCCTCTTTGTTCCGGAGGACACCACGTCCACAGTTTCCAAATATAATTTGAAATGTGGACTCGTCAGACCACAGAACACCTTTCCACTTTGCATCAATCCATCGTAGATGATCTCGGGCCCAGCGAAGCCGGCGGCGTTTCTGGGAGTTGTTGATAAATGGGTTTTGCTTTGCATAGTAGAGTTTTATTTTGCACTTACAGATGTAGCGACCAACTGTAGTTACTAACAGTGGTTTTATGAAGTGTTACTGAGCCTGTGTGGTGATATCCTTTACACACTGATATCGGTTTTTGATGCAGTACTGCCTGAGGGATCAAAGGTCCGTAATATAATCGCTTGCTTGCAATGATTTTTTCAGATTCTCTGAACCTTTTGATGATTTTACGGACCGTAGATGGTAAAATCCCTAAATTCCTTGCAATAGCTCGTTGAGAAATGTTGTTTTAAAACTGTTCGACAATTTGCTTACAAAGGGGTGTAACTCACCCCATCCTTGTTTGTGAATGACTTAGCATTTATTGGAAGCTGCATTTATACCCAATCATGGCACCCACCTATTCCCAATTAGCGTGCACTCCTGTGGGATGTTCCAAATAAGTGTTTGATGAGCATTCCTCACTTTTCCCAACTTTTTTGTCACATGTTGCTGGCATCAAATTCTAAAGTTAATGATTATTTAAAAAAAAAAATGTTTTATCAGTTTGAACATCAAATATGTTGTCTTTGTAGCATACTCAACTGAATGTGGGTTGAAAATGATTTGCAAATCATTGTATTTTGTTTATATTTACATCTAACACAATTTCCCAACACATACGAAAACGGGTTTGTAATTCATTTTCAACCACTTGTCCTTAATAATGTTGACAAAATAACAAAATGGAATATGACACAATATGTTACGGTACTCGTCAGCAGACTAGTTAGGAGTCTTAAAAGACAAGTTGTCTAGTATGTTCAATATTTCATTTAAGGAATACATTGCAATAATAAACATATGTTGATAATGTACCCTAAGATTTTTTTGCTAAAATAAAGCCAATAATGACATATTTTGTGGTACCTTTATTTAGAAAAGAACTGCAATAGTTTTGGTACCGGTACCGAAATATTGGTATCGGAACAACACTAATACACGCAAAAGGTGTGGATTATATCATATCTATCTTCATATCTATGAAGTGCCAAAATCCTTGCAGATTTTGCGCATGCATACTCACTTTGCGTGGCCCCTGTTTGCACACGTGGCGTCTTTTTGCTCATGCATGGACTCTGTTAGTGCTTGCATTTATTTCTCGGTTTTCTACACGTGCCGTGTTCCTGTTGGGATCGGACCGAAGAAACAAACAGAAAACTGCAGGAAGTACGAGTGAAGCAACTAAGTAGGAAATGTAATCCCAAATAAGAGAGTAACACAAATCTACGACACAGGCGGGAGTAGCCACTGGCATGACAAAACTAGACAAAAAACGAACCTCGATAACCCCAAGCCAAAGGGATAATTAAATCACAGATAGCACAGCGACATAAATGGCGTGGATAAATGTGTCGGGGCACAAGTAAAAGATCCTGCGACCCCAGGTGAGTCGTGTTGGCTCATATGCCAGCACGGTGATTGCAGACTGGTGTGCTCAGGTACCCCGCCTGCTCTTGGTCGTCCTGGCAACAGAAATATGATCAGACAACCAGGAAAACTACAAGACAATAAGGAGGCAAAGAAAACCAACATAACAGTTACTTCCTTCTGGCATTAATGGCTGGGCATTGAACACACGGCACGCCAACTGAGTGCCTACAGCAAGCCTAAGCAAGTAAGAACAAAGTGCCAGGGTGTTCCATTGTTGTATGTGGCACAGAAATAGACACCATGAATATTTGCAAACGATTAGAAAATACCCACTACTGTTGACATACTGGCAATAATCTTTCATAAATAAGATTTTATTTAAAAATAAATTCAGATTCAGTCATGAATGGATCATCTAATTGTTATGTCTTTTGACAAGAACAAGAAAATTTGATCATATTATGCCTATACTGGCTCACCTGCACTGGCTTCATGTGCACTTAAGATGTGACTTTAAGGTTTTACTACTTAGGTATAAATACTACACGGTTTAGCTCCATCCTATCTTGCCGATTGTATTTTACCATATGTCCCGCCAAGAAATCTGCGTTCAAAGGACTCCAGCTTCTTAGTGATTCCTAAAGCCCAAAAAAAGTCTGCGGGCTATAGAGCGTTTTCCGTTCGGGCTCCAGTACTCTGGAATGCCCTCCCGGTAACAGTTCAAGATGCTACCTCAGTAGAAGCATTTAAGTCTCACCTTAAAACTCATTTGTATACTCTAGCCTTTAAATAGATCCCCCTTTTTGGACCAGTTCATCTGCCGTTTCTTTTCTTTTTCTCCTATGTCCCCCCCCTCCTTTGTTGAGGAGGTCCGGTCCGATGACCATGGATGAAGTACTGGCTGTCCAGAGTTGAGACCCAGGGTGGACCGCTCGTCGGGACCCAGGATGGACCGCTCGCCTGTGTATCGGTTGGGGACATCTCTACGCTGCTGATCCGCCTCCGCTTGGGATGGTTTCCTGTGGACGGGACTCTCGCTGCTGTCTTGGATCCGCTTTGAACTGAACTCTCGCGGCTGTGTTGGAGCAACTATGGATTGAATTTTCACAGTATCATGTTAGACCCGCTCAACATCCATTGCTTTCGGTCCCCTAGAGAGGGGGGGGGGGGGTTGCCCACATTTGAGGTCCTCTCCAAGGTTTCTTATAGTCAGCATTGTCACTGGCGTCCCACTGTGTGTGAATTCTCCCTGCCCACTGGGTGTGAGTTTTCCTTGCCCTTATGTGGGTTATTCCGAGGATGTCGTAGTCGTAATGGTTTGTACAGTCCTTTGAGACATTTGTGATTTAGGGCTATATAAATAAACATTGATTGATTTATTATGTGAATGAAAACTAAGAAAGAAAGAAGGAATAAAGAATGAATTTCAGCTCACGGAATCGTTTTGCATCATATCGTTCTAAAAAATATAACAGTGTCCCTGAATCGTATCGGCAACCGCTACTTTTAAAATCTAATTGAATTATACAAATACTGACAGTTTCACTAAATATTATTCGACCCTTTGTGTGCTATTCTAAATAGGTAGCTCACAAGGTTGTGGTTGGAACCCCCCCATCTCTTTTTACCTCCAGACGTATGTATGACCTTGGAGCTTGCCAGGCACTGCAGACTTGACTTGACCCTGCAATATTTCCACACACTCACATGTCATAATTAGACTCCCACTGCCTCCACTGTTGCCGCCCTTCAAAGAAGCTTTTTACACACAACATGACAGATTTAGAAATATGACTTAAAGTAGAGCAGATGGCTCTTAAAAGTAAAACACAGTAATTCAATCTGGCTAATGGGAGGAAAGCCACAAACTGCTCCATTCTCATTTCTTTGACTGAGAAACGCGCTTGAATTGCATCTCATGCTTTGATGCTCAATCCCTCCATGGTAGTGTTTCTCTGTGTTGGCCATGCATATTATAAGACATTTAAAAGGAAAACAGTGTATATTTACTTGGCATGTTTGGCCATGTGCACAGACAGGAGCTATTAGTGCCAAGACAGAGTGGGGGATGCATTGTAATTGATTGTTGCAGGAGCCATCCAGCCCTCTCCAAGAGCTGCATTTGGTGCCTTGAAGCTGGATGAAAAGACGGCTCTCTTAGCACCACATATCCACTTTGTATTTTGCTCAACTATTACCTTAGGTAGTTTCCGCTCTGTTACAGCATTTGTTCTTCATGAGGAGTAGGGCGGTTGGGTAAAGTCTCATTTGCTGACAATGTGGGGTCTTTTGTCATCTACAGGAAAATGTCATGCAATTTCACATTCTCCACATGTCTAAAACTCAAGTCAGTGGCAGATAATTTGACACAATTAAATTCTGTATTTGCTGGCAAACTTGATCTGATTAACAAAGATACAGCAATTTTGGGAAGAAGAAGTATCTATCCAATTGTTCTTTCCGATTGACGTCATTGTGCGATGAAGACAAAACATCGCACTCTCCGGACCTGATGTGATTTCACTCCTTTTCTGTATATTTATGTTACCGTCTTCAGTTACTGGGTTTTTTTTTCTTCTAAGGTTTGCCTAATTGCTTAGTAGATCAAGATGTGGAGTTAAACATCACAAATAAATCAACTCTCCATGTTTTACATTACAGACATGACTACCAAAATAGCTAGTGTTTATACAAAGGCATTAGTGATGATCACACATAAGTCCAATACCCATTCTCTATCGGTAGGGTATTGGATTTGCAGAAAATTGCTTTTATTGCTTGGACACTTGTTAGTCAGTCTTCCGAAAAAGATGCATGAACCTAGCTGACTATGAGAACAAACTTTCTGGCTTCATTGTTGACAGGTTTTATTCGCCTAATGCACTTTGTGATATATAGCATAATAACCTAGCCTATGACTCTAGGGTCTTACTCTTAATATTGGCTGGCAAGTGGATCAGGCAAAATTATTGTAATGAGACCAAATTTCCATACAACAGCAAAATGAGTTCATTACTCTTAAGTTAAGCTGGTGAGGTAAGCGCAAGAAACTGATGAGTTTAAGATTTTATTTGGTTTCATGCAGGAAAGGAGTTAAGGGGGCGGCGTTGATGTCATCAAAAAGACAATCTGAACTACTGCTTCGGATTCATCATTATCAGATGTTATGTTCCTCTTAGGCAAAGAGGCTATTGGATTTTTGTAGGGCTCCAACTACAAATGTAATTTAAGCCATTTTGTCCTTACTGTCGGACAAACACATTGTCCCAAGCTCATGGCATGCTTAACACAAACATATTGTGTCTGTATCATGAATGCGAAACAAACATTAACATGAATGCAATACACATGAGGTCATAAAGTTTGTGTTGCATTGTTATGGCAATTGTGAAACGTTGTTGTTGAGCATCTTCGTCAGTAAAGCTGACATGTGTGGTCGACCCCGGGAACAAAGCTTCCGTCCTAAGCCAAAACCCAGAAACTCAATTTTGGTAAAAACTGAGGTAATAATAATTTTGGAGTTCCTAGGTGATATGCTTTACATTAGTGTATGTGATATTGTAATTTGTTCCGTAAGTAAGCTGTTACACGCATGGCAGGACCTAGCAACTACCACATAACTGCGTAGATACAACAGAAAAACCTAGTATCTCAAGGGACCAATCGGAGCTTCTTTGTCAGTCGCCTTATAGTCTTTAATGAGACATTTGCACGAATGGGGGCCGACGGGCAACCTGATTATGTGATATTATGGCACGAGGGGATATTTGGAAGATTGGCCCAGGACGTTGCAAGCACCTTCATTAATAGTATTGTTCTTGATTCTTCCCCTTGCATACTCTTTTGGGCAGATAACTGTGGAGGACAAAATAAAAACTGGACGCTGTACACGGCTCTTGCCCAATGTGCAAACGCAGAATGGGGCCCACCCGAGATTGTGATAAAATATCTGGAGAAAGGGCACATGTTCATGAGAGCAGATTCAATCCATGGCTCAATCGGCAAGAAAATGAAAGCTCAAGAAAACATCTATATGTTTGATGACTTTGTAGATCTTTGTAAGACAGCATCAAGATAGATTGGTTTTCTTTTTTTTTCTCAAAATCAGCTAGAAGTGAGTTACTAGGTTTTGCCTTTGGACGGGAGAAATGCTGGCAAAGTGTCTCAGGCCCAAGGGCACAACAGCTACAACTGAGATGGATCAGGTGGAATTCGAACCCTGAACCCTCTGGAAAAACATGCTCTGCCTCCTAAACAAACACATTGGCCCTGTTTACACTGGACACCAAATCCCAATTTTTTGCCAATGTGCTTCAAATCTGAGCTTTTTGCATCAGATTTGGGTCACATCAGGAGATAGTCCAAATCTGATTGGAATCTCATCTTTTCAAATGTGACTGCAGTGTAAACGGTAATGCGACCCAAATGAATGCGACCTAATTGCAACTTTTACGTCATCTTTGGTCGGGCTACGTCGTTTGTGTGGGAAAAGCTGCGGCTCCAGCAGAAGTGCATAGGTCCTCAGCAAAGTATTTTTTCGTTTGCCGAATTTTTGGTGCATCACTAGTCAATACTAGGTAAATAACAGGCTACATGTATATGTAATACATGAAGCCACATATACCATACTTTGATTCTGTAGAAAAAGCGATTAAAGGGCCGAAAATGACATCTTTGCTTACATGTGATGTGCATTACCTAAATTGTTTATGCACTGTCAGTGAGTAGCAAATTAAAGCTAAAGTATATACACGCTGATGCCTCTTCTACTGTACAACCATACAATATTTTAGAACCACCCCCGCCCCCAATATATTACACCCTATAATATATTTTCATAATTGTATTACTTTAATTCATTTTCAGATGAAAAAAAAAATACTTTTAAGGTGTGGTGACTTTTATTTTGCAAAGTGTCTTGGCTGGGTGAGCAGGTGTTGAACACCTCAGTCTCCTTGGACGTATCCTCGCTCATCCATGCGGACTGGACACTTGCCGAGAGTTGGTTGGCGGCCGAGAGTGGAGTCGGCTCTCTTGGTTGCTTTGTTGGGTCTGCTCCTGTCTCTGGCCATGCTCCCTCCACCCCAGCGGATGATGGCGTGGAACACCGCAGAGGCCATCACAGTGTATAATTTTCTTTTACTTTTTATTCATAGCTGTATGTAGAAGTGGCTGGTTGTATCTGCTGCTTTAATGTCTTTAATGTCCTTTGTCTTCTTTGATGTTTCCCTCTTACACACATGTGAGAGGGATGTGTACTATGGCTTTGAGTTGTTGTTGTTTTTTTTTCCCTTGGCCTCAGTCTGGACCCCCTCTCCAGGGCCCAGGCTTAGACCGTTTTTTTAATTTAATTTAATTTAATTTAATTTTAATCTTCAATTTTTTTCTCCCATTCCCCCACTTGTTTACCTGTATCTCACCTTTTTTGTAAGGGGCGCTGGAAGCCGGCAGACCCGTCAGCGATCCTGTTCTGTCTCACTGTAATGTTTGTCTGATCTTGAATGGGATTGTGCTGAAAATGTTAATTTTCCTGAAGTAACTCTCCTGAAAGAATAAATAAAATAAAGTACTATCTAAAGTAGTAGTAGTAGCGACATCCTTGTATTTTACTTAATTTGGTCAATTTCCGGGCTTCACGGTGGCAGAGGGGTTAGTGCATCTGCCTCACAATACGAAGGTCCTGCAGTCCTGGGTTCAAATCCAGGCTCGGGATCTTTCTGTGTGGAATTTGCATGTTCTCCCCGTGAATGCATGGGTTCCCTCCGGGTACTCCGGCTTCCTCCCACTTCCAAAGACATGCACCTGGGGATAGGTTGATTGGCAACACTAAATTGGCCCTAGTGTGTGAATGTGAGTGTGAATATCGTCTGTCTATCTGTGTTGGCCCTGCGATGAGGTGGCGACTTGTCCAGGGTGTACCCCGCCTTCCGCCCGATTGTAGCTGAGATAGGCGCCAGCGCGCCCCGCGACCCCGAAAGGGAATAAGCGGTAGAAAATGGATGGATGGATGGATGGATGGTCAATTTCCTTTGTTCCCACTTTATGGAACTGCGCATGCAAGTGAAGTCGAGACCACATTGGTGCATGTGCTCGTTTGTACTGGAGTCTGATAAATATCACATTTTACTTGTAATCCAAACAGTCAGCTGGAACATATCGGATTTCGAGAAAATTTGATTTGGTCCAATTTGGCCAGCAGTGTAAACGTAGTCACTGTTATATGTAGCCTGTTGTGTTGTTTATCATGTTTTGCATGTAAGTGGTATTTTACTTAACAAGATTGGGTTGTAATTTTTCACGAGTGTCTTTAGCTGGGAAAATATTTCGATAATTTACTACTTTTATTCAAAAGGCCAAACTTGATTAACAAGTGGTTGTGATTGACAGCAGCGCGTAGTTTCTCTTTAGCAAGATGTAATATTTCAGGGTTTTTCAATTTTTTCCAGGCCAAGGACCCCCAAACTGATGGGGTGATGGAGCGAAGACCCTGTACCTATATGGTGCGTGTATAAAATTGTATTTTAAATTAAACTGGTCCTAAAGGTACCTTTTTCAGTTATGGTTTCTGAGGTTGAGAGAAGACTTAGCTATCTTTTGACTGTGTTTTTGTCACGTTACAAAACACATTTCCCCATGCAAACACTTAAAACATAAAATAGCTTCTTGGTGAGAATGGGCTTTCTGCCAATTACGGGGAACCTGACAGAGCTTTATGATTGGCACAGCAGCCATAGGACAGTAAAGGTGAATAAACCGGTGCCCTTCTTAAAAGAGCTCCTGTGTGTCGCTGAATGTGTATAATGCTGGTGTCTTCTGCCTTCATTTGTCTGTTCTCTACAGTGTGTTACATCATGTTTTTAAAGATCATCCAAATATTCCCTGCAGTACCTCAACAAACCAACACAGAACCCTGTTGAAGACATTTGAAATAATTGGTTCGACAGCCCTCATTGGGTGGATCTGTACTCAAAACAATGGGAAAGTCCCAGTATCTCATTGGGGATTATGTTTTCCAATCCACAACAATGGCATGATATAATGTACAGTACATATCCACTCTAAATAGATGAGCTAACTATTTATGCATTCCTTCCTTTGTATGTTGTGTGTATGCTACAATAACACACTTTGCTTCAATTTCAGCAGTAATCCTTGCAATATGTACGTCTGTTTATCTGGTTGGAAAAATGGCATTGGGTGTTATTGCACTGTTTTCAGACCGCATCCAGCAATCAATAACATCAGATATATTGTACCCGAGCCCACAAAAATGTTTCAGATGTAATTGTTTTCCTGATTTGTGTGCCTGAAAATGTTCATTTCAGTGTTTGTATTATTTCAGTGAGTTTAGGGTTGAATAATCCTTTCAGTGTGGACTTGTCAAGGTTACTAAAGTTCCATTAGAATGTAGAGTTGGTGCTTGTGTTCCAAAAGAGGCGGAAATTATAGTGTAAATCACATGACTCAAAAACAGGAAATGACTATTTGAGGGCCACAAGGGCTATGTTTACACTGCAGGGCAGTTGCTCAATTTGCATTTTTTGTTACATCCAAATTACGTAGTCAGAGAAAAAAATAAAGCGACTTCTATGTATGTATAATGTGAGCAGAATGTTCACATCAATTGGCCTGCGTGCAGATCAATCAATCAATCAATCAATGTTTACTTATATAGCCCTAAATCACTAGTGTCTCAAAGGGCTGCACAAACCACTACGACATCCTCGGTAGGCCCACATAAGGGCAAGGAAAACTCACACTCAGTGGGACGTCGGTGACAATGATGACTATGAGAACCTTGGAGAGGAGGAAAGCAATGGATGTCGAGCGGGTCTAACATGATACTGTGAAAGTTCAATCCATAATGGATCCAACACAGTCGCAAGAGTCCAGTCCAAAGCTGATCCAACACAGCAGCGAGAGTCCCGTTCACAGCGGAGCCAGCAGGAAAACATCCCAAGCGGAGGCGGATCAGCAGCGCAGAGATGTCCCCAGCCGATACACAGGCGAGCAGTACATGATCGGACCGGACCCCCTCCACAAGGGAGAGTGGGACATAGGAGAAAAAGAAAAGAAACGGCAGATCAACTCGTCGAAAAAGGGAGTCTATTTAAAGGCTAGAGTATACAAATGAATTTTAAGGTGAGACTTAAATGCTTCTACTGAGGTGGCATCTCGAACTTTTACCGGGAGGGCATTCCAGAGTACTGGGGCCCGAAATGAAAACGCTCTATAGCCCGCAGACTTTTTTTGGGCTTTGGGAATCACTAATAAGCCGGAGTCCTTTGAACGCAGATTTCTTGCCGGGACATATGGTACAATACAATCGGCAAGATAGGATGGAGCTAGACCCTGTAGTATTTTATACGTAAGTAGTAAAACCTTAAAGTCACATCTTAAGTGCACAGGAAGCCAGTGCAGGTGAGCCAGTACAGGCGTAATGTGATCAAACTTTCTTGTTCTCGTCAAAAGTCTAGCAGCCGCATTTTGTACCAACTTTAATCTTTTAATGCTAGACATGGGGAGACCCGAAAATAATACATTACAGTAATCGAGACGAGACGTAACAAACGCATGGATAATGATCTCAGCGTCTTTAGTGGACAGAATGGAGCGAATTTTAGCGATTTTACGGAGATGAAAGACGGCCGTTTTAGTAACGCTTTTAATGTGTGACTCAAAGGAGAGAGTTGGGTCAAAGATAACACCCAGATTCTTTACCGTGTCGCCTTGTTTAATTGTTTGGTTGTCAAATGTTAGAGTTGTATCATTAAATAGAGGTCGGTGTCTAGCAGGACCGATAATCAGCATTTCCGTTTTTTTGGCGTTGAGTTGCAAAAAGTTAGCGGAGATCCATTGTTTAATTTCATTAAGACACGCCTCCAGCTGACTACAATCCGGCGTGTTGGTCAGCTTTAGGGGCATGTAGAGTTGGGCGTCATCAGCATAACAGTGAAAACTAATACCATATTTGCGTATGATGTCACCTTAGCGGCAGCATGTAGATGCTGAAGAGTGCAGGGCCAAGGACCGAACCCTGGGGAACTCCACACGTTACCTTAACGTAGTCCGAGGTCACATTGTTATGGGAGACGCACTGCATCCTATCAGTAAGATAAGAGTTAAACCAAGACAGGGCTAAGTCTGACATACCAATTCGTGTTTTGATACGTTCTAATAAAATATTATGATCGACAGTATCGAAAGCAGCGCTAAGATCGAGGAGCAGCAACATAGATGACGCATCAGAATCCATCGTTAGCAATAGATCATTAGACATTTTTGCGAGGGCTGTCTCCGTGGAGTGATTTGCCCTAAAACCGGATTGAAAGGTTTCACATAGATTGTTAGACGCTAAGTGTTCATTTAACTGATCCGCAACAATTTTTTCGAGGATTTTTGAAATAAAGGGAAGGTGATACACCGGTCGGTAGTTTACCATGAGGTCAGGATCGAGGCTAGGTCTTTTAAGAAGAGGATGAATAACCGCTTTTTTGAATGCTAGGGGAACAGTGCCCGAGGAAAGTGATAAGTTTATAATATTTAGCACTGATGGACCTAATAATACAAAGAGCTCCTTGATCAGTTTCCCAGGAAGTGGGTCAAGTAAACATGTTGTTTGTTTTATTCCATTTACACATTTTAACAATTCCTCTAATGTTTTTTCCTCAAAACAAGAGAAACTATTTTGGAGGGCAGTATCCGCCGTATATACAATTGTGTCAGTGTTAATAGAACCCAGTTGTAGCTGGGATGCATTGTCTTTAATCTCCTTTCTAATGACTTCAATTTTCTTACTAAAGAATTGCATAAAGTCATCAGCTGAGTGGGTGGAGCTACTGGAAGGAGTCCCTTGTTGGGTTAGCGATGCTACCGTACTAAACAAAAATTTAGGATCGTTTTTATTACGGTGGATGAGATTTGAGTAATATTTAGCTTTAGCTAAGGTAAGCATGCGTTTATAAATTATTAAACCATCACTCCATGCTTGATGGTGCACCTCAAGTTTAGTCGTTTAGTTTAGTTTAGATATATACATGCGTAAAAACGAGGCTCCGATTCTAGTAAATGGGTTATACTTGTATAGCGCTTCAAGGTACTCAAAGCGCTTTGACACACACATTCAGACACTGTTGGCTCGAGCTGCCATGCAAGGCGCTAACCCTGACCCATCAGGAGCATGGGTGAAGTGTCTTGCTCAAGGACACAACAGACGTGACAAGGTTGGTAGAAGGTGGGGATTGAACCGGGATCCATCAGGTTGCTGGCACAGCCACTCTGCCAACCGCGCCACGCCGTCCCCAGTGCCGGTAGGTGTCAGCTCTGGTGCATTAAAACCTCTTAAGGCCCAAGCTGTTTGTTTACATGCTTTTTTTATTTCTCTTTGCTATTAGGGCTTATTGAACCCTAATTAGAATAAAACCAAAAGACTATAAAAATGGGACCCATTACTTCCCTGCTTGGCACTGAGCATCAAGGGTTGGAATTGGGGGTTAAATCACCAAAAATGATTCCTGGCCGCGGCACCGCTGCTGCCCACTGCTCCCCTCACTTCCCAGGGGGTGAATAAGGGGATGGGTCAAATGTAGAGGACAAATTTCGCCACACCTAGTGTGTGTGTGACTATCATTGGTACTTTAACTTTACTGTTGACAACATTGGCACTTATTTTATTAGTTCTACACCAAAAATGATGGTTAGAGGTCAAAAGCCCCCCAAAATAAACAAAGTGGTGATTTAAGGGGTTTCAAAATACGCCCACTTTTAGCTTCAAAATGTGGGCGAGCCTTCCTCAGCCTGCTGACGACACCTAAAGAAGACCGGAAACAGTTTCATATTGTGTGGTTTGTGTTTTGTTCGAATTTTCCTAAATAATGCTATTACAGCACATTATTTGAACTAATAATCAAATATGTTTGTCAGATGCTTTGTTGCAGGTTTTAGCAATACAACTAAAGAAAGGGTCAGCCTGCATACAATTTGAAATGATGGCAATCTGAGGAGAGTATGGACTTCTCCTGTCAGATTGACTTTCACAAAATGGAACCGACCAAAGGAGAGGTGTGTAATTTGGAGCGATCGTTTTAATGATTCTGACTTCAAAGAAGAAGAGTTTTAGTTGGAGCTTGGATGGAAAAAATAAAATAAAAATGTAGTCCCATCTCCGGGTTGGGGAGGAAACCCTGCTCCAAGTGGAGGAGTTCAAGTACCTAGGAGTCTTGTTCACGAGTGAGGGAAGAGTGGATCGTGAGATCGACAGGCGGATCGGTGCGGCGTCTACAGTAACGCTGACGCTGTATCGATCCGTTGTGGTGAAGAAGGAGCTGAGCCGGAAGGCAAAGCTCTCAATTTACCAGTCGATCTACGTTCCCATCCTCACCTATGGTCATGACCGAAAGGACAAGATCACGGGTACGAGCGGCCGAAATGAGTTTCCTACGCCGGGTGGCGGGGCTCTCCCTTAGAGATAGGGTGAGAAGCTCTGCCATCCGGGAGGAACTCAACCTAAAGCCGCTGCTCCTCCACATCGAGAGGAGCCAGATGAGGTGGCTCGGGCATCTGGTCAGGATGCCACCCGAACGCCTCCCTAGGGAGGTGTTTAGGGCACGTCCAACCGGTAGGAGGCCACGGGGAAGAACCAGGACACGTTGGGAAGACTATGTCTCCCGGCTGGCCTGGGAACGCCTCGGGATCCCCCGGGAAGAGCTGGATGATGTGGCTGGGGAGAGGGAAGTCTGGGCTTCCCTGCTTAGGCTGCTGCCCCCGCAACCCAACCTCGGATACGCGGAAGAAAATGGATGGATGGATGGTAATCCAAATGCAATCCTGAAAATTAGGAACACCCTCAAGGAAAGCAAGTCTGAGTTAAAACCTGTAAAAAAAAAAAATGGACAATGGAAAACACTGAAAAATTTGAGAAAAAGAAGTTAATCTTGTATTTTGTGTCCTCCTCTACCGATGCTTCCCTAAAATGCTTGGGAAATCCTAAAAGAGCATGAGGAAACACTGGCTGGGATGTTAATAGAAGAGAAGATGGAATTAAAAACTGCGATTATGTCATGATCTGGCAGCTCAGCTGCCGCACTTCTGCTCTTTGTTGCATTGCCTGGTTAATGTTAAAGTACCAATGATTGTCAAACACACACTAGGTGTGGTGAAATTTGTCCTCTGCATTAGACCCATCACCCTTTATCACCCCCTGGGAAGTGAGGGGAGAAGTGGGCAGCAGCGGTGCTGCGCCCGGGAATCATTTATGGTGATTTAACCCCCAATTCCAACCCCTGATGCTGAGTGCCAAGCAGGGAGGCAATGGTTCCCAATTTTTATAGTCTTTGGTATGACCGGGTCACGGTTCCCCCTTACACACGCCTTATACCCATTTCCTCCTGGCTAATGAAGCTCTCCAGTCAATTCACTCGGCGCCAGTAGATTCCTGATGGTTCACCATTTCAGTCGTGTTCATCTTCTCTGCTTTTGCTCCACTCACGCTTCTCGTTGCTGTGGCTTTGCTCTATCTATCAATCAATCAATGTCACAAGTGTCTCAAGGGGCTGCACAAGCCACAACGACATCCTCGGTTCAGAGCCCAGAAAAGGGCAATGAAAAACTTACAACCCAGTGGGCCGTCAATGTGGATGACTATGAGAAACCTTGGAGAGGACCACAGATGTGGGTGACCCCACCCCCCCCCAAGGGGTGACCAGATGCAATGGACGTTAAGTGGGTCTAACATAATATTGTGAAAGTCCAGTCCATAGTGGATCCAACATAATAGTGAGAGTCCAGTCCATAGTGGGGCCAGCAGGAAACCATCCCGAGCAGAGACGGGTCAGCAGCGCAGAGATGTCCCCAACCGATGCACGGGCAAGTGGTCCACCAAAGGGTCCCGACTCTGGACAGCCAGCACTTCATCCATGGCCACCTGTGAAAATTACTTAATATTTTGGGACACAACTGTGAGATTCATTTTCAGGAACAAAAAAGTAAATAAGAAAACATGTTTAGTGAGGTTTTGGTCATCTGGATGCTCTAAGAAGGAAAAGGGTAAGAATTTTCGGGCACTTTTTGCAACACCATTACCGAGCAGGGTGTGGGTGAGGAGTCGTACCAGGAGCGGTAGGACATTGGCCCAATTCTTCCTATAATTTATTCACTTCCAAAACATCATCCTTTATCTACTACTACTACTGTTTTGTGCTCCTTTGTCCAGCATTTTCTTTTGAGCCTGCCTGTTTTGGCTAACAACTGCGATGTTTGTCACCTTTTGATTATTCACGGACGGATGAACACAACCTGAATGTTTCGACTGTAGTTGCCAGGAAAAAAATAAATATTATTGCCAAAATTTTTTCATGAATGTGTGTGACTTGAGTCTCCAAATCAAGAATCCCACGTGTTTGTGACTTAGTCTTGTCATGATATTAATACACTACTTGAGTCCAACTGGAAAAATCCTTATTACAAATGACCTTATTTCGCCTGTTCTTGACTTCCCACACGGAAGTTATTCTCCCCCAGCTACGTTGCCGCTCTTTGACAAAAATTATTGATCGACTGCAGTACTTTGCTAACTGACATAGTTACACCGTATGTCTCAGTGCTTTTTTTTAATTGAGTATATGCCTGCAAAATAAGTAACCAATGGCTTGAAGAACCAAGGTAGCAGCCCATTCATAAACAAGGTGAGAGACACTATTGATTTTAAGAAAGAACTAGTAGTGAAGTACAAAAGTGGCATCTGGGTGGCTCCCAACTCCAATCTTACTTGTACGCTCATTGCCATCTTCGCCAATAAAGGTATGAATGATGTTAAATGTTTGTTTATCCTTATTATTTATATTTGTTTTATGCATATGAAACTACAGAAGTGCCTCAACTTACAAACTTAATTAGTTCTGACAGAGCTCTTTCCTCACAACGCTTGTCTACCAAATCCTCGTCCCCCAATGCAATTAATTGAAATCCATGTAATTGGTGTTTGTCCCTCCACAAAACAGCACCATTTTAATTTGTAACATGCCTTTTAAAAAGTAAAAAAAAAAACATTTTTCATACACGAAATATTTTATAAAAACAATACAATAGAATGTAGTGTAAACAACTACAGTAGTTTTATGAAGTAATGTAATAATTAATACAGCATTGGACTTGGACTTATATAGTATATCCTCTGGCTGCTTCTTTGTCATACACACCATCAGCAATTATTCCATATTTTCATGGATAAATGTTGGCCGATATCAGTAGATATTATTTTAACATTCTTGGCAGACGTTACACTCATTCTGCTTCAGTATGGTGCAGACTAGCAGTGATACACTTTAATTGCTTCGGCATGTTGCTCTCACGTTTTTGATTATTTATTTAACTGAATGAATATCATCCAGTACTTCTCAGCACTATTCTTCACAATGCTAGTGAGTAGAACCAGATGTTTTTGGCAAATCTGACGAGGTTCACTGTGACATTTCCTACACCGACTAATGGCAGGATGTTTGGAACGCAGTTTTTTCGTGCAACTTAAAGCATAACAATTAGCTGCAATACTGCACTTTTTTAGAATTTTGCCCATCATCCACAATAATTATGAGAGACAGTCTTTTTTATTTTTCAGGATTCTAACAAAAATGATGGCAAGATACCATGGGTGCCCCCTATGTATTCTTTAAACCACTCTAAAACAACTTAAAAACCCTCCATCAACGTTTATATACACACTGCAAGTATATATATATATATATATATATATATATATATATATATATATATATATATACATATATATATATTTTCCGGGCACGTTTATTTCAGTGCCCATAGCAACGTACTGAGGTACTTTCGGCAACAAACGTGCGTTCCGACTTCCAGAAATGTATGTGTGTGTGTTCTAATTATGGCAGACTTTGTAATAAACAACAAAGTTGGCTATTTTAGTACAAATGAGGATTCATTATCTTTTTGAAGCTGAGTATAAGGAGGATGAAATGTTGGCTATGGAAACTTAGCGAGCACTCAAAAGGGTGAAACCTTGCAGGAGACGGAAGTCTAGAGCGTCAGAACCGGCGTGACTTGATGGTGTAAATGTGGAGTTTGGAGCCAACCTATGCCGACAGAAATGGAGTGCTTAACCTAAAATCAACTGGAAAAAAAACATTGCCGGCCAGCTGGACTTAACAGACAACTGTCCATCGAGTAAGACACTATAATATTGATCATGATAAACGTAGCATATTATCCGTGCTATTACAACTACTTTTGTTGTCAAGCGAGCTGGGTACAAACAAGACATGAAATGTGGGCTAATACTTTACAGTTACTGTAATACGATTCTTCATGTTTTTCTGTCCAAACAAATTGGTGTCCTATAGCATAAAGGGATTCAGATGCTGACGCAGAAGCGAGCTTACGGCCTATACTGTGGAGGAAACGTTGCTGTTGTGAAAACTCTAGGAAGCTACAAAACGTGATAGAGATAGTTTTTCACTTAACGCCCAAGTAGAGTAAGCACAAGTAAGACAATGGTGACAATGGCACCGTGTCATCGTCTTCAGGTGCTCGAGCTATATCGCGTATCCTTTAAACAAAGTGTCAGTCCAAGGTTAGGTTGGCTGTCCGTGCTCTCCAGCTGTCCACTGAGGACTGCTTCAGTGCATCCTTTAAATCAGCTGATTATGCTATCTATCAAGGCCAGCTGTCAGCAGCCATTTAAACCTTTTGTCAAACCTTTCATGCCACGTGCCCTGCAGTAACCCAAGGAATTGCACTTTAGTAATCCAACACAACTCATTTTTATTCATTTTCCTTCTATTTCTCATATAACGTTGTCCATTTTGTCCCAATATTTTGGGAGCTGTGCTGCATTTGTGGAGCGCTCTTTATTTGACATAATGACGGACCCAACGGTTTGGAAAATATTGTTCACATCACAGTTACATTATGCTAAAAGGACAAATTTAGAGATGCCAAATAATGTTTCCCCGTCGCCAAGGCAAAAACAGGAAGCTGGCAGCTACAAAGATTCAATTATAAAAAGTACAGAAAATAATTAGAAAAAATAATAGCACTTGAAAAAAAATTGCCCCTCCAGGAATTGTGCACAACAATAAATCCGTTAATTAGCTCATTAATATTCAATTGGGGTCAGTGGACTTAATGGAACCTTTTTCATGGGCCAAGGAAATGTTTAACACTCAGTTTCTCTTTTGCCTGTTCTCATTATCAAGTATGCGCAGGCAGGCCTTATCAGCCCACCAGATGGTGGGGAACAATGCAGCACCATTATCGTCTTACAGCAGCGTGTGTGCCTTGTAGCCGCTCTGTGCCTGGGACAGTGAAGTATAGATACTGAGGCATTTAGTGTAATTGATATGTGGTATATATTGTATTGTTTAGGCCTGTTTGTTTGCTCTGCTGCTATTCAAGGCGAGAGGAGAGGCGAAGATTGATTTTCACCGCAGCTATTTCTGCTCTCACCACAGGTCACAGATAACTTGTCAATGCAGGTTTTGGGGGACGGTGTTAAATGCATCAAGGCTAAACTCTCCCGGGCTTCGTTGGGGGAAAGGGGGGTTTCATCTCTGCAAACGAACCTCTTGTTGCTTCAAGCTGGTGTTGTGAGACAGATGTTTTATTGAACAAGTATTGTGAGGCGGAGGGATGTCCGCGCAAAGCCTTTTTGAGTCTGTGCTGTGTTGGCTTTTTTTTTTTTTTTTTTTTCAAAAACATGTTTTTTCCCTTTGCTTTATTCATTCAAAATATTTTGAAGAACCGTAACTGGTAAGATAAATGAGAGCCTGTTCATTACTGGCTTTACCTGAGAAACGTGGAACACCGGATGGGATCTCATGGAACGAGGGAGGTCCAGGCAAACTAAGGAAGGGTTGACACTGGATTTGACCGTACATGGTTCAATGAAACGTGGTGCTAGCTTCTGAGAGGATATCGGGAGGTGGAGCTCCTTGGCCCGTAGCAGCACCTGCTGTCCAGGCTGATAGTCGGGAGGCGGGATGCGCCGCCGGTTGGCGTTACGACGCATCTTCTCAGATGCCTCCAATGAGGCAGCGCGGGCAGACCTCCACACCCTGCAGCATCTTTTCAGGTGGGCTCGGGTGCAAGGGACTGCCACTTCGATCTCCTCGGAGGGAAATAAAGACCTGACACTATTCAAAAGGGGACATACCAGGTCATCGAATTAAAGGAGTACTCCACCCAAGGGATACATTTGCACCAGGAGTTGGGCTGTTGAGCAGCCATACAGCGTAGCATGATCTTCACCCCTGGTTGGCCCTGTCCGCTTGTCCATTACTCTAGGGGTGGTAGCCAGAAGTCAGGCTGACCGTGGCTCCGATCCCCTTGCAGAGGGCTTGCCAGACCTGGGAAATGAATTGGGGGCCACGATCAGACACAATGTCGGTGGGAATCCCGTGAATTCTTACCACATGCTGGACCAGCAGTTCTGTGGTCTCGGCCGAAGATGGGAGCTTTGGCAAGGGTATAAAATGGGCTGCCTTGGAAAACCTGTCGATTACGGTGAAGATTGTGGCGTTACCTTTAGAGGAGGGAAGTACAGTAATGAAGTCCAGAGCGATGTGGGACCAAGGTCGACTAGGGATGGGCAGAGGATGTAAGAGTCCAGCAGGAGGGTTGTGGTCCGCCTTGTTCCGGGCGCAGATGCAGCAGGCGGCGATAAACTCGCGAGTGTCCGCCTCCATGGAAGGCCACCAGAAGCGGCGTCGAATGAATGGTAGTGATCTGTGAATTCCGGGATGACATGTAAACAGATTTGAATGTGCCCAATTGAGCACCTTGCTCCTTAAGGGTTGTGGGACGAAAATTCTAATTGAGGCTCCATTACCGGGACCAGGGTTGGACTGTACGGCCGTCCTGACCAGGCCCTCGATTTCCCAAGTTACCATCCCGAAGATGTGGTTCGGGGGAAGGATGGTCTTCGCGGTTGGTCTAGTGGTAGATTCCTCAAAAAAGATCCGTGAAAGAGCGTCAGCCTTGCCGTTGCGTGACCCCGGTCTGTATGTGAGAGTGGAATTGAATCGACCAAAAAACTCTGACCAGCGTGCTTGCCTGTCGTTAAGTCTCTTAGCGGAATGGACGTGAATGAGGTTGCAGTGGTCGGTCAGGACCAGGAACGGATGTTTGACCCCCTCCAGCCAGTGTCTCCATTCAACCAAAGCTTGGTGGACGGCCAACAGTTCTCGGTTTCCTGCATCATAGTTCCTCTCGGCTGGGATTAGGTGTCTGGACAAAAACGCACAAGGGTGGTGCAACACATTATTATCATTAGACCTTTGGGACAAAACTGCCCCAATCCCGAAATCACCGTGAACGGCTTGTCAGGGTGTACCAGGATGAGAGCGGAACTGAAGCTCCTCTTGAGGCTCAAGAATGCGCTGTCTGCCTCCTTGTTCCAGATGAAAGCTGTATTGGTGGAAGTTAGTGCGTGGAGGGGCGCGGCTACCTTGCTGAAGTCGAGTTTGAAGCAACTTTTTAAAACCCACGAAGCCTAGAAATCGCCTAATCTCAGTACGAGTGGTGGGTTGAGGCCAATCCATCACTGCCTTTACCTTCTTGGGGTCGGCTCGAATGTTACCCCTCTCGATGATGTGACCAAAAAAGTTTACAGATGAGAATGAAACTCGCACTTGACGATAAGACGATTTTCGAGGAGACGCTGGAGAACAAGGCGGACGTGCTGTTGATGGTCCCGTAGGTTGTGGAAGAAAATCATAATATCATCAAGATATACACTGACAAAATTCTCGAGCATATCTCTCAGCACATCGTTAACCAGAGCCTGGAAGACGCCTGGGGCGTTGGTCAGGCCAAAGGGCATGACCCGGTACTCGAAGTGGCCTAAGTGTGTGTTGAAGGCAGTCTTCCATTCGTCCCCCTTCCTAATCCGGACAAGATGGTATGGATTGCGGAGATCCAGCTTGGTAAAAATGGTAGCAGGGGCAAGGGGTTCAAAGGAAGAGCTCGTGAGTGGTAGAGGATACCGGTTCCTAACCGTGATGAGGTTGAGTTTGTGGTAGTCGATGCATGGACGCAGTGACCCATCCTTCCTGCTGACAAAGAAAGAATCCAGCGGCTTCCGGTGATTTGGAGGGGGTGATGACACCAGATGCGAGTAATTCCGAGATGTAGTCAGACATGGCCTTATTCTCGGGTATAGATAAGTTATACAGGCGGCTAGCGGGAAGTACTGCGTCGTGTATGAGATCAATGGCACAGTCGTATGGTTTGTGTCGGGGTAGTGATAGTGCCTGTGACTTACTAAATACTGCAGCAAGGTCATGGTAGACAGCGGGAACCCCAGATAGGTCAGATGGGGAAGACTTGAGCTTGGGGTTCTCTGAGATGGGGGCTGTTGCTCTGAGGCAGTTAGCATGGCATGCAGTGCTCCAGGCTAGGATACTCCCTGAGTTCCACGAAATCTGGGGGTCGTGCTGGCGAAGCCATGAACGGCCAAGGACAAGAGGAGCGACAGGGGCGTTGAGGATCAACAAGCTAATTTGCTCGGTGTGGTTGCCTGACAAGGTTAGTGTGAGCAGTGCTGTACGGTGGGTAATGGGTCCAAGGCCTGCGCTGGTAAAGACTTGTCCAGAGGCAGAAGCTCAATCCCGGCTTGACAGGCGAAATCACAGTCCATGAAACTCTCATCTGCTCCAGAGTCCAAATATGCTCCCAGCTTCAGTTTCTTTGACTTCCAAGACAACGTTGCGGGGAAAAGAATGCCAGGGTCACTGTGGCTCTGGGAAAAGGTAGTGTGGCTCACAAGTATTCCCTTAACTTGTATGCCTGGTCTTTTGGTTGTGTGGGGCAGGTCTGGATCATGTGACCCGCACAACCACAGTAGAGGCAGAGGCGCTGGCGGAACCTCCTCTCCCATCTCTTCCGTGGCAAGTCGTGTCCTACCCAACCGCAGGGGGTCCACCCCGCCGGTTGGTGCAGGGAAAAACCCAGACTGGTCCACCAAGTGGGCGCCTTCATCCCGACCTCTGGCCGCAGTAGGGGAGTCGGAAGGGGTTCGGTTCTCCCACACCGGCCGTCTGGTCCTCTCACGGGCTGCAAGTCTTTGTTCTACTGCTCGTTCCTTGAGTCTTTGGTCCATAAGTAGGGCCAGCTGGAGGAGGTCATGGCAAGATGCAGGTCGGTCCCGCAACACTCCTTCCTTGATTTCGTCGGAGAGGCCCCGACGGTAGGCGCTCAATAAAGCCTTGTTATCCCACCCGCTGTCGGCGGCCAGGGTCCGGAACTCAAGAGTGTAGTCTGCCACAGAACGAGAGCCTTGCTGGAGGGTGTGAAGACGTGAGGCGGCGTCTCCTCCATCGGCGTGATGGTCAAAAACGGCCCTAAACTCAGCGCGAAAAGCAGCAAAGTTCGTGCTGAGACCAAGGTTGCGGTCAACCGCTGCTGTAACCCACTGGAGAGCCCTTCCGGTCAACAGAGGAAAAAATAAAGGCTATCTTGACCCTGTCAGAAGTGAAGCGTGAGGGCTGATGACGAAACACCATGTCAAACTGGACCAGGAAACCACGACATAACTCAAAATCCCCTTCGAAAGCCTTGGGACTAGCTATTTTCGGCTCGCAGGATGAAGGGGGCAGTATGGGGCTGCAGCGGCGGGGGCGGCTAGTACGAGTTCCGGCGGAGAGGCAGATCTCGGGGAGATCGAGTCCAGTCGGGCCAACATGTTAGCAAAAGCAGCATTCAGCTTATTTTCCAGAACACAAAAGCGCTCTTGGTGCTGCTGGAGTGCCGTGTGCATGCTTGGTACAGGGAAGGCTCGGGAGGGGAGCGGGGTAGGTTTCACGTCCTTGCCGTCTGGTTCAGACATGGCCAGAACGTACTGTGACGGGACAGTGGGAGAAAGAGACGGCAGGGAGACGATGAGGTCGTTAGCTGTCAGCGTATTTAATGACAACTTGGAATGTACGTGTGGTGTGTAATTTAACCAAAGAGCTGAAATATAACTAAGTGCGAGACTTATCTGAGGGTGGAGATCAGAGGGTGTTGAGGGTAAGTGTAGATCCAGGCAGATGTTTCAATTTGGGAAAGGCAGGCTCGAGCGTCGGAGGACAGGCGGATGATCAAGGGGAGGAGGGCAGCGTCGTGGTCGGTAGGCAGGTGTGAAGTCGATGTCCAGGGAGGCAAGGGAAAATCCACGGGGGGCTTCAAGATGACGTGACACACAACTCGACAACGAGGAAGGAAGACAAGGAGCTGGAGAACGACGCAACACAAGAGACGATGAGGACGACGGGGAGGGAGCACAAGGAGAGAGAAAGTACATGCAGGGGAGCTGGAGACGTGTGGGCTTACTGTACAGGGTACGTGAAGCCACGTTCTGGCGTCAGGTCTCAGGTTGCACTGGATTATGAAGGGTGAACGCTCATCACGGACAGATGGGTTGACTGCGGAAGTGCGCTCGCTGCGGAGAGAGAGTGCCTGTGGGCGTGGCCCGCAAAGGGGGAAAGCAGCAGAAGTCTTACCCATAACAGAATTTTCCATACATATATATATATATATATATATATATATATATATATATATATATATATATATGCCCCCCGCGACCCCGAAAGGGAATAAGCGGTAGAAAATGGATGGATGGATATATATATATATATATATATATACAATAAATGAAAATGTTGTGTCAGATCAGCCTAACATTTGTGAAGGTGTGCCCAAGGTTCATCTTGGACCCTACATAAATGATGTGGCCAAAGCTATCGCCGCCTCCGGGATACATCTGTATGCTGACGATAACATAATTTACTCATTTGGTCCTTCACTCCACTCTGCAGCATCCACCCTTTAATTCAGCCTCACTTCTATTGAGAAATCTTTGTATGACCTTTGCCTGTCTCTCAATTCAAATAAGACCAACAGCATTTTTATTGACCAGAAAAACAGCAACAAAAAAAGCATTCGACTTGAATTAACTTCAACACGCCCTCAAACTTTCAACTCTTCTATCATTCAATTAGCTGAAACGGAAATTGCATTTGACCTTAACTGAAAGTTGTACATGTTTATTCCACTCGAGTTTCTATGGTTGTATTGTTGTAATAATGATTATGGTTTATTTTTTTGGTTTTTTTTTTGTTGGGGCCTCTTGCCAGGTTATGATTGCAAATACAAAGCTGTTCTCAACAGTGTTAAGTTTGACCGCAGTTATAATTTTAGTTTTAGTCATAGTCTTTTGACAAAAATGTATATTAGTTTTAGTCATATTTAGTCATCTAAATTAGTTTAATTTTAGTCGACTAAAACATTATTCCCCAACATTTTCATTGACGAAAATTACTGTAAGTTTTGTCGACTAAAATATAAAGTGTAACGAATAACGCATCTTTGAACACACACACACATATACATATATATATATATATATATATATATATATATATATATATATATATATATATATACATATACACACATATATATATATATATATATATATATATATATGTATGTATATAAATTGTTTGTCAAACTATTAAAATATGTGATCGCGATAATCAAATTGTTTATGGTTGACTCAAAATTAATCACGATTAATCACAGATCGATATATTTTTCCATCATTATGTGTACATAAGTTTACCATTGACAGATAATGTACAATGTTTAATACCATGGCTGGACAATTAAATTGTTTTAAAGAAATGTTTTTTAAACATTATGCTTTTTTAAACAGCTAAACACAGAAAAGAAAATAGCTATGTTTTTAATGACAATAGCAAAAACATTGCCTGCAGTGGGTTGGTGTCTTGCCAGGTTTTGCATAAACACAGAATTTGTATTTCTGCTGTAGGGGCACTTACATTCAGAGGCGGAGCTACGTTTGCATGTTTGGATATAAATTTCAAGCATTAATAACACAAAATGTCTTAATGTGGATTGTTAAGATCATGCTTTGATTGTCGAAGATGTTTGGAAATGTAATTTTTGATATTTTTACCTGAATGAATGCTACTGATATTCCGGACATTACATCTTGTACAAATTAATAGTATTCATGTCTCTGCAAATCGCCCCACCCACAGCCCCCACTGATGTAATAGCATTTTTTGTAGGTACATATATCACAGAATAAAATTACAAAACATCTTTGACTAAGCATAAACCTAATTAAAGACATTTTCATTTGGTTAATGGAGTTAAACTAGATGTACAGCGTAGTGCTTTTATTTTAAAACTGGAAAAGTGATTGGTTTGAGAAGGTGTCTTGACATGTTTTGATGTCGGACCTGCCAGTTTACAATAAAAAAGTCCCCTTTTTGACTTTCTGCCTACCGTGTTTAATTTCTGTTGAGCTTTTATGCCATTTTACTATAACAGTTAGTGGGAGCACAATCTAGTAATATTGTCACGTCTGGTTTGGGAGTCATTTTAATATATTCTTTCGAAAAGAAAAGGGTAAAAAATTAAAGATTTCTATAACACGCAATCTCGGGAATATTGTGATTAGTATTTTATTGAGCCCAATGACCCGTCCATCCATCCATTTCCTACCGCTTAACTCTTACGGGGTAGCGGGGGCTGCTGGAGCCTATCTGACCTGCAATCGGGCGGAAGGCGGTGTACACCCTGGACAAGTCGCCACCCCATCACAGGGCAAACACAGATAGACAGACAACATTCACACTCACACACTAGGGCCAATTTAGTGTTGCCAATCAACCTATCCCCAGGTGCATGTCTTTGGAGGTGGGAGGAAGCCGGAGTACCTGTAGGGAACCCACGAAGTCACGGGGAGAACATGCAAACTCCACACAGAAAGATCCGGAGCGCAGGATCGAACCCAAGCCCTTTGTATTGTGAGGCAGATGCACTAACCCCTGGTTCACCGTTTTGCCAGTCAAATGACCGCGTTATATCCACCTTAGAGCATATTTACATACAAAATGACACCATAAAACAAAAAAATATCACTTTTTATGACCAAAAAATCATAAAAACAACCCTAAATGTGCATAATCCTACACAAAAATGCCATATGGTTATATTTCATATATTTGATTATTTGATGCTTACAGAGACATGAGACACGTCTTACGAACCTCATGCAAAAATGAAATAAAGTTGCATGAGACGAACCGATGCACATTTTGATATTTTATATTTGTATTATCAAATTCAGAGTTTAAAAAAGAAATTTTATTTTAAAGAGTTACAACAAGAAAATGGTTTTAATTTGTTAAAATGGCCTTTGGGATTGTGTCCAACTGCACTGCATCACCCTAAATAATACCACTCTCCAAGTTACTTGATAAGAATTTTTTTTTTTCTGCATCTGGTTTTTGACATCAAATGTTACATTTTCCATTCAAGCATTAGAATTAATAATGAGCACATACATATTGTAGCATCCCGGAAGAGTAGGTGCTGCAGGGAATTCTGGGAATTTTTTATGTTGTGCTGCGGTGCAAATATTCTCCCGATATGTGTTTGCCATTGTTGTTCAGAGTGGGTTCACTATATGGCACATATTGATGACAGTGTTGGCGTTGTTTATACGACCACCCTTAGTGTGACATGTATGGCTGTTGAGTCAGTATGCGATTCATTCACTTGTATAGAAGTGTGTTTGAAATTAATATGATCATTAAAAAATTGGCTATGATCATGCAGAGTGCCAACATTTCTTGACATCTTCAACCGAATACCATTTTTAAACCGTCCAACGTAACAATATTTAGGATTTCTCTCATATTCATTTGCCTGTCATTTGTAGAGAGCTTAATTATTTCTTTAACCAAAGCATATTATTTGAACATTATCCAATGGTTCCTCTCTTCATTAGGATCCTTTCAGATGAACTACCAAAAATGATCAGTGTCCAAATCCCTCCAAACTGCTTCAGAAACAGCTTCCTGTCTCAGAGCCACAAGATTTGGGTTTAATTGACCTACTATGTCAGGCAATGTTAGTGTGCAGGGCCAACTATAATCACTCACGCATACCCAATTGTGCAGAAAATGACAACGTTGAAGTTTGAAGGAAAAGCCGAGCTGGATTATTTAAGGGTGGGATGATCTCTGAGCCTTTGTTGGGCTCTCGCGCAGAAGCTAAGAACACCAAACTCTCTTACAGAGTCTGAAACCACTCTGGGATTTTCGGTAAATAAAAACAATCTGCAAGAAAAATCGTCATTTCCTGACTGTCGAGTTGATGCCGCTTGTTACAAAAATGTTCAGTACATTTTTATCAGCATATTTCCAGAACGCTGGATTAATGCGCCACATTTTGGAAGATAAACTGTGACATTGTCATTCCCCAACAACATGCTACGACTCTATCAATCATTAAATCTACAATAAATAATTGCCAACCTTTTGTGAGCTAACATGTTCAGTCTCATCCAGGCTTTCTTCCTTTCCGAGGCAACATGGAGGCTGTTTGTCTGTTTGAAGCATCCGATTGTAAAGAGATAAGAGTAGCGGCATTTGTTCTTGGCCTTATTTATTTTATTGACACCCCTCTACCTGCAAAAGGAGATTATTTGATATTACATGTTATCACCTGAAAGGAAAAACATTTTTCAAGTCATTGGTGCAGAAAAACACATCGGCTGGACTCAATGACTGAGAGGAGATTTATTTCCCACGTCTCCTTGACAACTAAGTGAAAGTTAAGACGGAACAAAACAGAATTGAAATCACCTGGCTGGAACAATGTAAGCATGCGGATTTAACAATGACAGCCCTTCTAAACAAATAACCGAGGGAAGATTTTTCAGAGCTGAGAGCAAACAGAGTCGAATGGCTGAAATTGAATGTGCTGAATGTGCCATCCTGCAAATAGAGGTGATCCCAAATCATGTGCTTAAAGGTTGCTGCTTGAGAGCCCAGGTGTCATGGATAATTCCCGCTCAGATAGTGAGAGCGCTCACTATCTCACCCCGTTCGCTCTCTGCTAGCTTAGCTTTACCTCTGTTTAACAGGCCAGCTGCTATCCTAGTGATCCCTCTTCCATTCCTCAAAGCTACAAACAGCCAACCCCCCTCCCTGGGCTGGGGCATGGAGCTGTGGGCAATTGGAACAGCACATACTCCCCACTGAGGGCCAACTGGGATTTGAGAAAGTTCAACACTTCTCCAGCACAAAATTACAGCCTGGGCAGCACAGAGGGGATTCCGTCCTCATCCCAATCCTAGCTCTCACCTGATCAGAGGGTCAGCCCCATCCTCCTCATCACCATCAGAGTCGTCTCTCTTGGCTATCTTGCACTCTTTGACAATTTCCGCCAGCTAACCAAGGGCTCAGCTCAGCTTTCTCATTGACTTCAAAATTGTTGCCAACACATTTAACTGCTCAGCGTGACTTTAACCGAACACGTAAGGAGACTTGGACACTGGAGGGGTCAAAAGGTACACATTGAATGGATTACACATTTAATGTGTAATCCAATTTCTAAAGTCCAACAATGATCTAGAGTTCCTGTCATGTGTCTTGTCACACAAGACCTCGGCATATCTCAAAATAAGTCAACAACCAGTTGACAACAAATGATGAGGAGTGGACCAGGACCCAAGCCTTACAGAACACCAATGTGGTAGTTCAACAGATCGAGAGGAGTTTGATCGAAACCAGGAGTAGGACTGCAATGATAACAAATATTGCTGGAACAATTATTGCTGATGAGTGTTTTTTTTTTTGTAAGTTTCATTTTGAGACCACGTCAAGCAATAATGTAATCATAATATGTAATAATATAAAAGAATAGAAAGTACTTTATTGATCCCTGGGGGAAATTCAGCACCACAGTTTGCTCACAATAGACAATAATAAATAGCATATATATATATATACATATATATATATATATACATACACATACATACATACATACATACATATACATATATATATATATATATATATATATATATATATATATATATATATATATATAAATAATATAAATATATTCTACATTTAAGTGCAGTCAAAATATATTCTACATTTAAGTGCAGTCAAGAAGGAACATATGCATTATACAGTCTGATGGCTGTCAGTATGAAGGACCTCCTGTGTCGTTCCGTGTTAAATTTTGGGAGTCTGAGCCTTCCACTGAATGTGCTCATTCTCTCCGCAAGGTCCGAGTGTAGTGGGTGGGAGGTGTTGTTCATAATGACTGGGAGTTTTGCTAGACTTCTCCTCTCTGACACTACCAGTATCCCAGGCCGTATAGTATCGAAAGCACTGGAGAAGTCAAAAAACATGACCCTCACACTGCTCGCAGGCTTGTCGAGGTGGGTGTGGGCTCGGTCCAGCAGGAAGATGACTGCGTTCTCCACTCTTAGTCGGGGCTGGTAGGCGAATTGGAGTGGGTCCAGGTGGGGCTTGACTGTAGGGCGGAGTTGTTCCAGGACAAACCTCTCCATGGTCTTCATGATATGGGAGGTTAGAGCCACCGGCCTGTAGTCCTTTGACGTGCTGGGTCACGTGCACTTGGGGATGGGGACCACGCATGAGGTTTTCCACAGTGTGCGGACTTTCTGCAGCCTAAGGCTCATGTTGAAGATGTGCTGGAGCACACCACACAGCTGTGGGGCGCAGGCTTTGAGCACCCTGGGGCTCACACCGTCAGGACCCGGGGCCATGTCTGTGTGTAACTTATTTAGCTGTGCATTCACCTGTTCTGCAGGCAGACACTCTAGGGGGGGGGTCTCAGGTGGTATCATCCTTCTGAGGGTGAGGTGTTAAGTGGGGGGAGGTAGTCATTGGAGTTGGGGGGCTGTGAGGAGGGGAAGGGGGTGGATTGGTTCGATTAAGTTGTCAGGGGGCCGGCTGGCATGTTTTTTTGGGGGGGTGGGGGGTGGGGGGCTTGTAGGAGCCACTGTGTCAAACCTGTTAAAGAACTGGTTTAGCTCATTGGCCCTCTCTTTGTCTCCGTCCACCCCCCTATCCCCCGACGGTTTGAGGCCAGTGATGGTCTGCATACCTCTCCAAACTGCCTTCATGTTGTTGTCCTCCAGCTTCCCTTCCAGCTTCCTCCTGTAGTTCTCCTTGGCCTCCTTTAGTTCGGTCTTCAGCAGCACCTTAACTCTTTTCACCTCCTCTCCGTTACCGGCATTGAATGCCCTCTTCTTCTCATTTAGTATGACTTTGATGTCTTTGGTCACCCACGGCTTGTTGTCTGGGCAGCAGCTGACCGTCTTTGATGGGACATTTGAGTCAACACAGAAGTTGATATAGTCTGTGATGCACTCTGTGAGCCCGTCAATGTCCTCACCATGAGGTTCCATGAGCACCTGCCAGTCAGTTACCTCAAAACAGCCTTTTAGTGTCTCTTGGACCCCTTTCTGACAACCTCCTCACAGTTTTTTTTGGTCACAGGGGTTGAGGTAAACAAGGTTGTGGTCTGACCGGCCAAGCTCTGGGAGTGCTATTGAGCTGTACGCATCCTTGATGTTTGCGTACAGCAGGTCCAGGATCTTTTTTCCTCTGGTGTGGCAGCTGACATATTGAGTGAAGTTGGGTAGTGATTTGTCCATAGTAACATGGTTAAAATCCCCCGAGATGAGGATGAGAGCTTTCGGGTTCTGGGTTTGTAGTCTGGCTTTGGAGCTGTGGATGACGTCACTGGCAGCTGCAGCGTTAGCAGAGGGGGGGATGTATACTGCCATCATGATAACATGCGGAATCTCCCTGGGCAAATAATATGGTCTGAATCCTACAGCTAACATCTCTATATTCGGGTCACAGTGGCACTCTTTTATTGTAATATGACCGGGATGACAATATTTCGTATTAATAAACAAAGTAAGCCCCCCTCCTTTTCGCTTGCTCTTGGTTCGGTCCCGGTCAGCGCGCACCATTTCGAATCTGTTTATAGAGAAGTTACTATCCGGAACAAAGTCGTGCAGCCACGTCTCAGTAAAACACATAAGGATACACTCACGATATTCTTTCTGAGTACCGGCAAGCACCGACAACTCATCCATTTTGTTTGCCAGAGAGCGCACGTTACCCTTGACGACGGAAGGAATATATGACTTGTATCTCCTTCGCTCCCTCCTCGCTTCAGCCCTCTTCTGTCTCGAGCCTCTCCCTTTCCCAGCCACGAGCACCTCCATAAGTCCTTTTTAGCTCCTCCTGGATCCGGTTAGTTAGCGGCGGGTCCGTTAGTTGGATGCTAATAACTGGTGCTGCTAACAACTGTTCCCTGGTGTAGATGAAGGAACCTCTCCACTGTTGTTGCCCGCCTGTTTACCATGAATTGATTAACGTGGACCCCGACTTAAACAAGTTGAAAAACTTATTCGGGTGTTACCATTTAGTGGTCAATTGTACGGAATATGTACTGTACTGTGCAATCTACTAATAAAAGTATCAATCAATCAATCAATCAATGTTTAGAAGGGCACGACTTGATAAAAAGTAAATGTAGATTAAATGTAAAAGTATGCAAAAGTACAAAACGAACAAAGACAAAAGACAAAGACGGAGCGAATTGCAGCAGCGGCCGTCTAGATCGACGCATGCGCACTATCTTATAATAATAATAACAACAATGCAATAACTCACATTCACACCCTAGGGCCAATTTAGTGTTGTCAGTCAACCTATCACCAGGTGCATGTCTTTGGTAGTGGGAGGAAGCCGGAGTACATGCAAACTCCACACAGAAAGATCCCGAGACCGAGATTGAACCCAGGACCACTCAGGACCTTCGTATTATGAGGCAGACGCACTAACCCCTCTGCCACATGGCCCTGCGATGAGGTGGCAACTTGTCCAGGGTGAACACCGCCTTCCACCCGATTGTGGGTGGAAGGCGTTATACCAACGCCCCCCCGCAGCCCCAAAGGGATTAAGCGGTAGAAAATTGGTGGATGGAACAACGCAATTAACCCTTTCAAGTGCATTTTTCTTTTTAAAGGAGACGGCGTGGCTCAGGTGATAGAGCGGCCATGCCAGCAACTAAAGGGTTCTGGGTTCGATCCACAGCTACCGCCATCCCAGTCACGTCTGTTGTGTCCTTGAGCAACACCCTTCACCCTCGCTCCTGATGGGTTGTGGTTAGGGCCTTGCATGGCAGCTCCCGCCATCATCCTGTGAATGTGTGTATGAATGGGTGAATGTGGAAATGGTGTCAAAGCACTAAGTACTTTTGAAGGTAGAAAAGTGCTATACAAATATAATCTATATAGCATTTCTCATTAGTAAGTTTTACTATTGTAATTGGAAGGTAATACCGTAATTATCCTAAAAAAAACTAAACAAACATCAAAATAAAAAGGGATTTTTGACCTCCATTAGCAAACATTTCACTTGAAGAGCAGTTTTTTCCCCAGTTGAATAAACTGGGTAAAGTGGTTAGTGAGGTGTTTTTATTGTTATTTTGGCTATCACTTTTCTAACAAATTTGGCGCACTGGCTCAGTCGTTTATATAAAGTACAAATATATAATTCCACATCGGACATTTGGCTATGCAATCATCCTATTTCCTTCTAATGTTGTTACTTTGTGCGCCTTCTTACGAGTGACAAGCAAGGCTCTTTGTTTATGCAAGTGTGTGTAGGCCAGTAAACAAAGATTGTGAATGGATGACACTTCATTCATTTAATTCTGTTTTTGAATAAACACCCTTAGGGACTGAGAGCGATGCAAAGAGTGAACACTCTTGTACCCTGATTGGAAGTGACAGACAAAGAAAACCAACTCACTCTGAGAATCGATGCTGTTCTGGAGATCATTTTAATTTATTGTTCAATTAATTGATGTATTGACAGTCGGCCCAGGCTTAACTAGGAGAGTGCTGTGCCTCTGTGGAACTAGAGGGGATTTAAGTTGTGCGCTTAGTATAAACCGATCATGTGTCAGTTCTTTACATTACATTATATTAGATGTGTTTAACATCCTTTTACACTTGAAAGGCAATAAAGAATGATCAAATTTCAAAACATTCATGGGCCTGATCTACTAAAGATTTCTGTCGCATAAAACACAATCCTTTTAGTGTAGTTGTCTTCAGCCAAATATATGCTGGTTATCAAAACGGCCACAATACCAAGAGGAGAAAAATGCATATATAATTATTCAGCACACACAGAGCCTGATTTACTATGATCCCAATACCAAGCGCGAACCAGCGTGTGCAAAAAATAAAATAGCTTTTATTATTAACGGGCGTGCTGCATGTGATCTACTCAGACTGCATGTGCAAAATAGTGGTTCAGACCGCCTTATTGAAAGGTTTGCTGGGTAGGATCCAGCATCCCCTGCGACCCCATAAAAGACAAGCGGTAGAAAATAGATGAAAGGATGTGCATATGTCCTTTTACCACAAAGACACTTGATTATTTTCTGCACAATCATGTAATCATGCTCCTACATGTGTGATGTGCTGAACCCACATCTATAATCTTTAACTCATTTTCTGAATCGCAATCTAGACAACACAAAAGGTATGCACACTTTCTTTCACTTTCACCTTCAGTGCGCGAAACTCTGAATCACCTCACCAGTGAATTTGTGCATCTGGAATGACTAAAACTCAAGAAAATGCAAAATGAAATACTTTTTTTTAATGCTGGAGGTATATTATAGTAATATGTCTCCTAAATAAAATAAAAATGACGTAAAAAAAAAAAAGACATAAAGCAGACACCAAAACACTTCAATTCAGTTCATTTGAGTCAGCTTTTGTCATTTAGCAAATATAAAATTATGATATGAAATTGCTGAATAGACGAGGTCTAATATTTTTATCCATGACCGTCCACCAAAATGTTGACACCCAAACGTATGACGGAGGATTCTCGTTCGTGCAGCGCGAGCACTGATCGTGCAACCGTGTCTGGAACTGTCAGTTTGCACGTCCTTCTGACTTGTGCTAAATAAAAGGCAAAATAGTGCTTGCAAAACGGTGATAAGTGTTGAAAAACTGCATGCATGTGCTGAATAAGTATATTTGCATTTTCTCCTTCCGGTATTGTGGGAACGTTATGATGATCAGCATACATTTTGAATAATAATGAAGACAGAGGTGCAAAATGGATTCCACGCCTTATTCTGCTTATTTAAGGAACGCAATCCTCTTTGCACACGTTTAGCTTTACATCTCCTGTCAGGTTTGCACATGTTTTATAGTACGCAAACCTTTAGTAATTTAGGGCCACAATGTGAACTATTCTGCAACCGATGTTTTGCGTCTTTATTTAAAACGTCTAGAAAGGATGTGCAAGCTGGCAGTTGCGCAGAAATACCTGTGATAAAGCGGGCGATCACGCTGCAACTCCATCCTACGTATGCTTGTCAACATATATGGACTGTCAAAAATTTGAATATTAGACACATTGTTTATTCAGCAATATCATTTTATAATGTTGTTTAGCTTTAGCTGATAGATGACTTAAGGAGTTGATAAAAAAAAAATTAATGGGTTTTGGTGTCTGCTGGTGTTTTTATTATGACATTTTTTTAAATATATAATAGAGATATTATTAGCATCACTCTTTTAAGAATAAAACATATAGCAATATACTTTTTTCTCGCATACCCTTACAGTTGATCAAGCATACTTCATGAGCACACCATCAGCCTGTTAAAAAGTGTCTTTCATTGTAGATGCACTCAGGACTGTGTCTAAAATGCCAATAAAAAGTGGTGCATGAGAGTATGTTGCATGTTTCAAAACACCACAGGCTGTGATATGATAACATGAATATGCAGCAAATGGGTGTCTCCATGGTAAAAGCTGCATAGTGAACACGAAAACCTCATTTAAGTAGGGCAGACTGCAACAGTTATCAATTGTACACACAGTCTTAGTAGGTCACACGCAACACGGCCACGAATAGTACATGCAATTGTATCTTTTGCCCATGCTGTTTATTGCATGGATCTTAGTAGATCAGACCCAATAGCTGCTAATATGGTCAAAGCGACCATAGCGACATGTTATTCACAGGTTAGCTGGTTATTCCAAGTGTAGCCTGCCTACTGTATGTAGTCCAGCCCTTTCTCTTGTTCCTGCTGAGGGCTCAAACCTTGGTCCTCCAAATGAAAGTGCAGGAGCTCTAGGCATCAACCTAAAAGTCCTAACCTGTCAATTTGATGATCAACACAAAATTTTAAGGTGTCAGGCAGTGAGGTTTACCAACTTACACTTGCATAGCCACATTGGCTGGTCTCAGTCTTAGTGTCTATTTTCAAATGACTGTACAAAACATTTGTGGTCAAAATGTTTTGGAAGATTTGCTAACAAAAAGTGACACAGATATTGTCAACATTGTATAATCATGACAAAAATGGTCAATGATTTCAAGTAATACAAACACCAAAACCAGTGAAGTTGGCACGTTGTGTAATTCGTAAATAAAAACAGAACACACTGATTTGCAAATCATTTTCAACCTACTGTATATTTAATGGAATAGACAGCAACGACAATATTCTTAACGTTCGAACTGGTAAACTATGGTATTTTTTGCAAATAGCAGTTTATTTGGAATGTGATGCCTGCAACATGTTTCAAAAAAGCTGGCACAAGTGGCAAAAACGACTGAGAACATTGAGGTATGTTCATCAAACACTTATCTGGAACATCCAACAGGTGAAAAGGCTATTTGGGAACAGGTGGGTGCCATGATTGTGTTTAAAAGCAGCTTCCATGAAATGCTCAGTCAGGGATGAGGCGAGGGTCCCCACTTTGTGAACAAATGCATGAGCATATTGTCAAACAGTTTAAGAACAACATTTCTCTCTATGAGCTATTGTAAGGAATTTAAGTATTTCACCATCTACGGTCTGTAATATCATCAAAAGGTCCAGAGAATGTTTTGATCCACCTTCAATCCCTCAGGCGGTACTGCATCAAAAAGCGACATCAGTGTGTAAAGAATATCACCACATGGGCTCAGGAACACTTCAGAAAACCACTGTCAGTAACTACAGTTTGTCGCTACATCTGTAAGTGCAAGTTAAAACTCTACTATGCAAAGCGAAAGCCATTTATCAACAACACTCAGAAACGCTGCAGTCTTCGCTGGGCTTGAGCTCATCTAAGATGAACTGATGCAAAGTGGAAAAGTGTTCTGTGGTCTGACGAGTTCACATTTCAAATTGTTTTTAGAAAACTTTGGACGCCATGTCCTCCGGACCAAAGAGGAAAAGAGCCATTTGGATTGTTATAGGCGCAAAGTACAAAATCCAGCACCTGTGATGGTATGGGGGGTGTATTAGTGCCCAAGACATGGGTAACTTACACATCTGTGAAGGCACCATTAATGCTGAAAGGTACATACAGGTTTTGGAGCAACATATGTTGCCATCCAAGCAACGTGATCATGGACGCCCCTGCTTATTTTAGCAAAACAATGCCAAGCCATGTGTCACAACAGTGTAACTTCATAGTAAAAGATTGCGGGTACTAGACTGGCCTGCCTGTAGTCCAGACCTGTCTCCCATTGAAAATTTGTGGCAGGAAGCGTAAAATACCACAACAGAGACCCCAGACTGTTGAACAACTTAAGCTGTACATCAAGCAACAGTGGGAAATAATTCCACCTGAAAATCTTAAAAAATGGGTTTCCTCAGTTTCCAGACGTTTACTGAGTGTTGTGAAAAAGGAAAGACGATGTAACACAGTAGTAAAAATGCCCCAGTGCCAACTTTTTTGCAATGTGTTGCTGCCATTAAATTCTAAGTTAATGATTATTCGAAAAAAATATGTTTCTCAGTTCGAACATTAAATATCTTGTCTTTGCAGTCTATTCAATTGAATATAAGTTAAAAAGGATTTGCAAATCACTGTATTCTGTTTTTATTTCCGATGTACACAACGTGCCAACTTCACTGGTTTTGGGTTTTCTACTTTCCAAGTCCCTCCTGTGCCCCTGCAAAGACATTTTGCTTGATGGCGGCCATGTTTTTAAAACAATCTTGCTCAAATTTGACAGATATGTGCTTGTCAGTCCCCTAAAGGCGTTTTTGTTTTGTGGGGGTTCAGCAAAATAGCTTAAAATTACAGTGCATGTTGTGCAGCGCCCAATTTGAACAACTTGAGAAATAGTCCTCAATTTTTCCCATGACTTTGTGACTGGTTAAAAAGGAATTATTTGTTTATTCATTTCCACTAGTCCACAATTGAGTGATACATATTCCTCTGTTTTGGGCAAAATACTCATCAAACCCATCCTCCAGGGAATCTGTAGTGGACATTTGCACTTTGTTCTGTCAGTGTTACAAATTCGTAAGAAAAATAGCCAGGTTATGCAAAACAAAAATGTTTACTGAAGAGAATGCGGGTTCTCAGGAGGATATGCATGAATAAATAAAAACATGATTACTTTGTTTACTTCCATGTTTTTCTTTGTGCTTTGATTCACTGAATGCAACAACGTCCAAAAAGACCAAAGACAAAAGTGGTGACAGATTGAGGAACACATGTTGTAGGCAAAAAAACCAAAACACTATTAAATAAATAAAAAATTAAGATTCCTCACCCGTCTCCTCTTTAAATAATGTTAACAAACAAAACACGAGTGTAGTTGTATCAATGGTGTTGTGGTTTACAAGTAAAGGTGACGGCAAACGGACACCAGGTGGCAGTAGTGTACAGAGATTTAGTATATATAGTAAATATATCTCTATATAATACTAATAACAATAATAATAATAAACAATACTAATAAACTATAGAATGGTGTGTGTCAAAACCCAAGAGTATGTATGGTGTAGGACTATGTGAAGTATTTAATTGGAGTGTGTGTTACCAACCTGTTGGAGACTCGGTGCTGTCAGACAAGGGCAAGGCAGGCAGGGAAGTCCAAGGCGGAAGCGGGGTCAAAAGCAGGAGAGCGAGTCCAAAGTCCAAAAACGAGGTTGGGGATCCAGGAAGGCAAAATGGGGCCAGGATGGAAGCAGCGGTGGTGACACGACGGAGGACTGGTTTCACTATGTGACAATTAAGTTCCCGCGAGGATCCCTGGTTCCACTGGTCTCTTAAGCAGCTGCACGTCATCAGTCCCAGGTGTGTCTGGCGTGGTCTGCCACCGGCTGCGGCGGAGAGTGGGCGTGGTCCGCTTGATGAGCGCGGGGGCGTGTCTGGAGTGCGCTGTCAGCGGGTCCTCTGGTTGGACCCGCAGCGGAGGGAGACACCGACTGCGCATGTGCCACAACAAATAGACTGTAAAAAACGCATACATATTTTTTTTAATACAGTTAATTTTGTAACCTATACGTGCTACAAAGCAATGCAATAAATATATATATGGGGTGTTATGGGCTAGGAACAGAAGACTAGTTTCAACTCGTAGAGAGAGGCAGAGCTTGAATTGTAGTTTGGTTGACACCGTGTATTAGAGAGTTAGTGATGGACAGCAGATATATACACACACAATGAGTTGAATGGCCATTCAACATGAAAGTAATTTAAAGAGAAAAACACAAGTACTATATACATGTATACAATTCCATTTAACTATTCAGTGTCTCTGGATCTTGTTTAAATCTCAGTTCAAATAGTTGTTCTTGGGGGGAAAAAAGGATGGCAGTACAGTCCATGTGCTGCAGGTAAAGTGACAATTGTAAAGGGTCGGCTCGAGAGCCTCCTACCAGCCCAGACAGAGCAGGTGGTGAAGTTCCTGGCTGGAATCTTCCAAACTTGATCCTTGGACTGGGTGATTATTTTCCTTAGCTCGCCATCAAAAAGAGAAGCCTGGCCTGTGTAAGAGCCAGAACCATTCTTATATATCCATGTGTACAAAAATCTTCATTAAATAACACTAATTTGCGTTATCTAGTATTCATAATATATTATCCAACAATATACCATCAAGTATTCATAATATATTATTCAATAATATATTATCAAGTATTCATAATATTCAATAATTTCTAATTCTTTCCTCAATATTGTACAATATAAATCAATAAACATATCAGAATCACAATATGCAATAAAATGCTAAAATAACCATTAGCAGCATAATTATGACCTATACAAAGCAGTCAGTGCACTAAATGTGCTTATGATCTAAACACATAAAAGTACATTCAATACACAAATGTGATCATTAGTTTAAGTCAAACCTTTTATATGGATGATTTAGAATATGCCACAAAGACTGTTGCAATGAAGAAAGATTAATGCTTAAAGTGCTATTGTCATGAATATGGACTCACCAATTCAGCTTCTACAGTCAAACACAGCTTAATGACAAAGAATCTTGCGCTGGAAGTCGGCTCTATAAAGTTACAAAATAGGCATGTAGTTTAAAAAACGTCAGCACAATATTTTAGGTGAAAACAAGGTTTAAAACCTACCTCGAGCAGAAATGTAATCGATCTCTCATGTCCTGTCTCCTGGCTACTTCCAGCTACCCGCTTATAAGCACCACCAATTGGAACGCAGCGGTCACGTGACACGGGAGGAGTGCGCAGAGTTGCCAAAGATTAACTACGGCAAGAGCATACCAGTCACTTCCGGCTACCGGTATATACCTACAGCTGATTGGACTGTGGCGGTCACGTGACTAGGAAGTGCACAAAGAGTAAACAGAAAGGCAAGAGCCTAATAGTCTCCGCAAATGTATTTGACACCTGCGTTACATAAAGTACCAATGATAGTCACACACACACACTAGGTGTGGTGAAATTAACCTCTGCATTTGACCCATCCCTTTGTTCACCCACGGGAGGTGAGGGGAACAGTGAGCAGCAGCGGTGGTCGCGCCCAGGAATCATTTTGGTGATTTTACCCCCAATTCCAACCCTTGATGCTGGGTGCCAAACAGGGAGATTAATGGCTCCCATTTTTATAGTCTTTGGTATGACTCGGCCGGGGTTTGAACTCACGACCTACAGATCTCAGGGCGGACACTCTAACCACACTGCAAAAACTGAAATCTAAGTAAGATAGATAGATAGATAGATAGATAGATAGATAGATAGATAGATAGATAGATAGATAGATAGATAGATAGATAGATAGATAGATAGATAGATAGATAGATAGATAGATAGCTAGATAGCTAGATAGATAGATAGTACTTTATTTATTCCTTCAGGAGAGTTCCTTCAGGAAAATTAAAATTTTCAGCACAATCCCATTCAAGATCAGACAAACATTACAGGGAGACAGAACAGGATCGGTGACTGGTCTGCAAACTTACGGCGCCTCTTACAAAAAAGGTGAGATACAGGTAAACAAGTGGGGGGGATGGGAGAAAAAAATAAAAGGTTAAAATAAAATTAAATTAAAAAATCGGTCTAAGCCTGGGCCCCTGGAGAGGGGGTCCACACTGAGGCCAAAGGAAAAAAACAACTCATAGCCATAGTACACATCCCTCTTACATGTGTTATCTCAAATAAGGGTGATATTTATTATTTTCTGTCTGATAAGACAACTATTCTCACTGTTTTACTTGTTTTAAAGGTTTTTATCCGAAATGATCTCAGTAAGATATTTCAGCTTGTTGCTGAGATTTTATGACCTATATTGAGTAAAACATGCTTGAAACTACAATATCAAATGTTGCAAAGCTGTGTCATTACCACTCAAAAGTAAAAAAAATACTTTTTCAAAGTAATAATTTCTTATTTCAAGCATGAAAAAAAAAAGTCATGACTTTGACACAATTGTCTCATAATTAAAACAGATGATAGCCAAATGGACTTTGCTGTTTTATTTTCGATGAAGCAATAGAAAAGACGTATTCATATAGTAATACAGTTGTTATTAGTGAGAATATACTTATTTTAAGGTATTTTTGGGTTCATTGAGGTTAGCTAATTTTACTTGTTTTGGAAAGCCTTGACAAGCCAAATGTTCTTGTTCTATTGGCAGATAATGTTCCATCCATCCATTTTTTCTACCGCTTGTACCTTTTGGCGTCGGCGGTGGGTCGTTGGCGCCTATCTCAGCTGCATTCGGGCGGTAGGCGGGGTACACCCTGGACAAGTCGCCACCTCTTTGCAGTGCCAACACAGATAGACAGACAACATTCACACTCACATTCACACAGTAGGGCCAATTTAGTGTTGCCAATCAACCTATCCCCAGGTGCATGTCTTTGGAAGTGGGAGGAAGCCGGAGTACCCGGAGGGAACCCACGCAGTCACGGGGAGAACATGCAAACTCCACACAGAAAGATCCCGAGCCTGGATTTGAACCCAGGACTGCAGGAACCTCGTATTGTGAGGCAAACGCACTAACCCCTCTTCCACCGTGAAGCCCCATGTCCTTGTTCTATTGGCTGATAATTTTCCATCCATCCATTTTCCTACCGCTTAACTCTTTTGGGGTCGCGGTGGGTTACTGGCGCCTATCTCAGCTGCATTCGGGCGGTAGGCGGGGTACACCCTGGACAAGTCGCCACCTCATCACAGGGCCAACACAGATAGACAAACATTCACACTCACATTCACACACTAGGGCCAATTTAGTGTTGCCAATCAACCTATCCCCAGGTGCATGTCTTTGGAGGTGGGAGGAAGCCGGAGTACCCGGAGGGAACCCACACATGCAAACTCCACACAGAAAGACATTGAACTGCTCCGACCTTCGTTTTGTGAGACAGATGCACTAACCCCTCTACCATCGTGCTGCCCGCAGATAAGTTTGCTTTGTTCAAATAAAATACCCCTAATTTTTATATATATATTTTTTCTTGTTTTTGAACACTGACTTTTTGCACTGCACAAGGCCACTGAGCAGGTTAATATTGTAATATCATCATTAATCGATGCAGTAAAGTAAAATATTTCAGAAAAAAAATATTAAAGCCTTGTCTCGTTATGCTCTGTGATGATCCATAATTGCATCTAACATCAGATAAAAAAATGTATCAGCGTGAGATATTAAAGAACTATGGTATTTCCTGAATCCCAAAGGGAAGCAGCTAATAAAGCCCATACCTGACCCTCTGCCCTTTATTTGTTTGTGGCGGCAACACAACCTGCAGCTGGGGTATTTAAGGTCGTATCAGCGGAACAAAAAGAGGCGCGTGTTTACAAGCACGAGACAAGCACATTACCCTCAAACAATGCAACACCGCCTCCAATCCGGCGCTCCCTTTTACTCACTACATCCCACCCCCTCAGGGTTAGCAGACCTTCCTTCATGTTCAAAGATTATCTGTTAATCCAAAATGTGCAGGAGCATGAGACGACATCGAAGGGACGCCACTCCGGGGGAGGGAGAAATGTATGCGTGGCTTTATTTGTCTGTTGGCTTTCCTATTAATCCATTGGAACACAGAGCATTTCCCCTCCTTTCTGGGCATGTGTAAATGTTTTAGAGCCATTAAATGAGAGATGAAATTTTCAATGGAAAGCGTGTAAAAGTATTAATTGTAAAGACCATTATTTGGTGTCCATGAGGCTGAATCAGCTAAGCCACTCCATTCCCCCATTTGCATACAAAATGCTTTATTTTGGCAATCAATGAAAGTGCTCCACTGTATGTGCGGCTTATCACATGCTTGCAGGAAATGGATTCCTTAGCCATCTCGTTAAATTCTGTTGATGCAGAACAATTTGAAACATGGCGCAGGCAGCAATGACATTTAAAGATGCCTCGGCTTAATTATATTTCGCAAACATTTGGGGATGTTTGTCCTCTGGGATAAAGTGCCTCCACTACAAAGTTAACTTGTTAATAATTCAAAACCAATCTCTCTCTTTTTGTGTTGAGCACCATTATTATCTCCTGTTAGAGCTGGTTAAGGACATTCAAGGTGCCACAAACACACTGGGGAGACATGGCGCTGTTCAAAATGGAGCACGACGGCTTCTGCTAAAACAGTGTTATCATGTTTGAGTACATTGAGAGGTGTCAAGCTACACTTTAGACCTTAGTTACACTTTCACAAGGAGACTCATGATCAAAGCTATCAACCAAATTCTGCCTTTATCACTTTTCTATTACTGTAGGGCAGTTCTATTCAGCTGGCCGTGTGCTGGCGAGCTGTGCACACTGCAAAAAGTCAGAGTTCAAAAACAAGAAAAAAAAGTACGAAAATGAGGGGTGTTTTATTTGAACTAAGCTAAATTATCTGCCAATAGAACAAAAAAAGTTGGCTTGTCAAGACTTTCCAAAACAAGTGAAATTAGCTACAGCAGGGGTCGGGAACCTTTTTGGCTGAGAGAGCCATACAAGCCAAATATTTCCGTGAGGGCCATATAAAAAAAATTTAAAGACTGAATACAACTAAATGCGTGCACTTTTAAGTAAGACCAACATTTTCAGAGTATAATAAGTATTGTATTCATTTTAATAACATTGTTATTCTGAAGCTAACCAACAATAAATAAAATACTTCTTACCATTAATGCGACTTCTTGAACAGGTGTGGTAGGAACTGGATGGATGGTTTAAAATGCATGAGAATGTTTTATATTTTGAACGTTATTTTTGACACTGTGATTACCGGCGGAATTATCCATTACTTACCGTGTTAAGTAATGGCAACTAAGATTTATCAGAGAGCCAGGTGCAGTCATCAAAAGAGCCACATTTGGCTTTAGAGCCATAGGTTCCCTACCCCTGAGCTACAGTGGGGCAAAAAATATTTAGTCAGCCACCGATTGTGCAAGTTCTCCCACTTAAAATGATGACAGAGGTCTGTAATTTTCATCATAGGTACACACTTAACTGTGAGGGACAGAATGTGAAAAAAATCCAGGAATTCACATTGTAGGAATTTGAAAAAATGTATTTGTAAATTATGGTGGAAAATAAGTATTTGGTCCACCATTCAAAGCTCTCACAGATGGAGGGAGGTTTTGGACCAAAATCTCACGATACATGACCTCATTCATTCTTTCCTTAAAGGGGAACATTATCACAATTTCAAAAGGGTTAAAAACAATAAAAATCAGTTCCCAGTGGCTTGTTGTATTTTTTGAATTTTTTTTCAAAATTTTACCGGTCCCGGAATATCCTTAAATAAAGCTTTAAAGTGCCTTATTTTCGCTATCTTCGAAACAACTATCCTTTTCCCTGTGACGTCATACAGTGCTGCCAATACAAACAACATGGCGGTTACCACAGCAAGATATAGCGACATTAGCTCGGATTCAGACTCGGATTTCAGCGGTTTAAGCGATTCAACAGATTACGCATGTATTGAAACAGATGGTCGGATTATGGGGGCAGATAGCAAAAACGAAATTGAAGAAGAAATTGAAGCTATTAAGCGAATAGCTATTGACGCTATTCGGCCATAGCGTGGGTGTACCTAATGCAGTGGCCCATAGCATGGCTGCCTTATTAGCATCGCCAGTAAAATGTGCGGACCAAACGATCAGGACTTTTGCATCTTGTGACACTGGAGCAACTTAAATCCGGCGATTGGTAAGTGTTTGTTTCGCATTAAACGTGGGTATCTAGTTTCAAATGTACATACAGCTAGCGTAAATAGCATGTTAGCATCGATTAGCTGGCAGTCATGCTGCGACCAAATATGTCTGATTAGCACATAAGTCAACAACATCAACAAAACTCACTTTTGTGATTTCGTTGACTTCATCATTGCAAATGCATCTGCAGGTTATCCATATATCTCTGTGCCATGTCTGCCTTAGCATCGCCGGTCAAATGTGAAGACACTTTGGTACATTCAATGGGGGTCTGGCGGCAGATTTCTTGCCAGTGGTGCAACTTGAATCCCTCCCTGTTAGTGTTGTCACACCCTCCGACAACACACCGACGAGGCATGATGTCTCCAAGGTTACAAAAAATAGTCGAAAAAAAGGAAAATAACAGAGCTGAGACCCGGTGTTTGTAATGTGAAAATGAATATGGCGGGTGTGTTACCTCGGTGACGTCACGTTCTGACGTCATCGCTAAAAGATCGATAAACAGAAAGGCGTTTAATTTGCCAAAATTCACCCATTTAGAGTTCGGAAATCGGTTAAAAAAATGCATGGTCTTTTTTCTGCAACATCAAGGTATATATTGACGCTTGCATAGGTTTGGTGATAATTTTCCCCTTTACTACGGATCAATCGTCCTGTCCCCTCAGGAGAAAAACGGCCCCAAAGCATGATGTTTCCACCCCCATGCTTCACAGTAGGTGTGGTGTTCTTGGGATGCAACTCAGTATTATTTTTCCTCCAAACACGACAAGTTGAGTTTATACCAAAATGGATACATAGATGATACATCAGAGGGTTGGGAGAATGTCATGTGGTCAGATGAAACCAAAATAGAACTTTCTGGTATAAACTTAACTCGTTGTGTTTGGAGGAAGAAGAATACTGAGTTGCATCCCAAGAACACCATATCTACTGTGAAGCATCGGGGTGGAAACATCATGCTTTGGGGCTGTTTTTCTGCTAAGGGGACAGGACGATTGATCCGTGTTAAGGAAAGAACGAATGGGGCCGTGTATCGTGAGATTTTGAGCCAAAACCTCCTTCCATCAGTGAGAGCCTTGAATGGTTGACCAAATACTTATTTTCCACCATAATTTACAAATAAATTATTAAAAATTCCTACAATTTAAATTCCTGGATTTTTTTCACATTCTGTCTCTCACAGTTGAAGTGTACCTATGATGAAAATTACAGACCTCTGTCATCATTTTAAGTGGGAGAACTTGCACAATCGGTGGCGTTCTAAATACTTTTTTGCCCCACTGTAACCTCAAAGAACCCCAAAATACTTTAAAATAAGTATATTCTCAGTAATAACAAGTGCACTTTTCTTGGTAGAAAAAAAATTTGACCTTTTTGCTCAATATTTTGAACAATATTCTTAAATTAAGAAAATGCTAGTGCCATTATGTGACATAATGATATCATTTTTTTCATGCTTGAAGTGAGAAATTATTACTTTAAAAAGTAGTTTAATACTTGTGGGTGTTAATGGCAGCTTTTCAACACTTGATATTCTAGTTTCAAGCATGTTTTACTCAATATTTGTCATAAAATCTCAGCAACAAGCTGTAATATCTTACTGAGATCATTTAGGACCAAAACCCTGAAAACAAGTAACACTCTCTTACATAAAATCTGCTTAGTGAGAATAATTATCTTATCAGACAGAAAATAAGCAAACATCAGCCTTATTTGAGATATTTAATCTTAGATTTCAGTTTTTGCAGTGCACCCCCATCCATTAGGGATAGCCAAATAGCACGACTGCACATGTGTCTAACACGGATTAATGAACACAGAAACAACTTCAAACTTTGCAATCCTTTTGAAGGAATCTTTCGTATTAGTAGAATCCTAATGATTATAAAAGTACATATACAGTCGTGGTCAAAAGTTGTAAAGAACATAATGTCATGGTTGTCTTGAATTTACATGAATTTCTAAAAGCCTTATTTTTTTGTGATAGAATAATTGGAGCACACACTTGTTGGTCACAAAAAACATTCATGAAGTTTGGTTCTTTTATGAATTTATTATGGGTCTACTGAAAATGTGACCAAATCTGCTGGGTCAAAAGTATACATACAGCAATGTTAATATTTGGCTACATGTCGCTTGGCAACTTTCACTGCAATATGGCACTTTTGGTAGCCATCCACAAGCTTCTGGTGGAATTTTTGACCACTTTTCTTGACAAAATTGGTGCAGTTCAGCTAAGTTTGTTGGTTTTCTGACATGGACTTGTTTCTTCAGCATTGTCCACACGTTTAAGTCGGGACTTTGGGAAGGCCATTCTAAAACCTTCATTCTAGCCTTATTTAGCCATTCCTTTACCACTTTTGACATGTGTTTGGGGTCATTGTCCTGCCCAACTGCACCCAAGACCCAACCTCACTGATGAAACATTTCGGTTGTCCTGAAAAATTTGGAGGTAATCCTCCTTTTTCATTGTACCATTTACTCTCTGTAAAGCACCAGTTCCATTGGCAGCATAACAGGCCCAGATCATTATACTACCACCACCATGTTTGATGGTAGGTGTGGTGTTCCTGGGATTAAAGGCCTCACCTTTTCTCCTCCAAACATATTGCTGGGTATTGTGGTCAAACAGCTCAATTTTTGTTTGGAGCGGGCCCTTTCCTTTTATAACATGACTGTGCAGCAGTGCACAAAGCAAGGTCCATAAAGACATGGATGACAAGAGTCTGTTGTGGATGAACTTGACTGGCTTGCACAGAGTCCTGACCTGAACCCAATAGAACACCTTTGGGATGAATTAGAACAGAGACTGACAGCCAGGCCTTCTTGACCAACATCAGTGTGTGACCTCACCAATGCGCTTTTGGAGGAATTGTGGGAAATTCCTATAAACACACTCCGCAACCTTGTGGACAGCCTTACCAGAAGAGTTGAAGCTGTATATGTTGCGATCCGCTACTTGGATCACCACATATGGTTTATACTTCCAGTTGTTGTATCACTGTTCTACACTCTTACTTCCTGTTTAGTCAGTCACCATGGTTGCTCATTGATCCCACCTGCTAATCACGGTTTCTGCACACCTGTCACTTTTTGATTACTCCCCTATTTAAGCCCGTCCCTTTTCGTTATTCTTTCTGGGACTCTAATTTGCCTGCGAGCAACATTCACGACTGTCTACTACTTGTATGTATTTTCTCGCTAGCTCTTACGCTAAGCCACTCGATATTCCAGCTTTCATGCTGAATGTTTTTTGTTTACTCTTTTGTGTGCTTCGTGCCAAGTATAGTTTTTGTATTTTCTATTCCTAGCTTCCACGCCGCCAATGACGACTCCTGCAGCTTCCACGCCACCAACGACTCCTGCGGCCTCCACGCCGCCGAGGACACCTGCAGCTTCTACGCCGCCAATGACGCCTTCTTCGGCTGCAGCACCTGCACCTGTCTACACGACAACGATGACTCCATTTGCTTCGGCTGCAGCAACCGCTTCCTCTTCGCCTGCTGCACTCAGGCCTGCTTTGGCTGCAGTCCCCGCACCCTCGTTTGCTACGTCCAAGCCGGCTATGACTTCGATGCTGAAGCGTCCTCCACCACGTCGGCCACGGCTGTGGCCTCTGCGAGGTCGCCCTCCTCCATGTCGGCCGCTGATGTGGCCTTTTCGAGGTCGCCCACCAAAACTCATTCGGCAGCGGCGTTCCATACGCCGCCGCCACATTGCCTGTCCTCGGTGGATTCGGGGACACGCGACCTGGCGACCCTCCGCCATGGCCTCCCTCCGCCCTCCCTTCTTCTGTGGACTGTCTTGTTGTGGGGTGGGGGTTCAAGTTTTTTCTTTGCTTTTTTGGACATCTGGAATCTGTCTTTTTTGGGGGGGGGGATACTCTTGCGATCCGCTACTTGGATCACCACATATGGTTTATACTTCCAGTTGTTGTATCACTGTCTTTCTACACTCTTACTTCCTGTTTAGTCAGTCACCATGGTTGCTCATTGATCCCACCTGCTAATCACGGTTTCTGCACACCTGTCACTTTTTGATTACTCCCCTATTTAAGCCCGTCCCTTTTCGTTATTCTTTCTGGGACTCTAATTTGCCTTCGAGCAACATTCACGACTGTCTACTACCCGTATGTATTTCCTCGCTAGCTCTTACGCTAAGCCACTCGATATTCCAGCTTTCATGCTGAATGTTTTTTGTTTACTCTTTTGTGTGCTTCGTGCCACGTATATTTTTTGTATTTTCTATTCCTAGCTTTCATGCTAGCGCCCTTGGTTTATTTTTGTCCGTTAGCTCCAGTGTTTTTGTTCATAGTCTGTTTTTGTTAAATGTAATAAATCATTTAAACTTACCGTTGCTGTGTTCATGCCGACGCATCCACGAAGGGACCAATTTGGCATCACTATGCCAACCAGTCGTAACAGTATAAGCTGCAAAAGGTGGACCGACATTATATTGAACCCTATGGGTTAGGAATGGGATGGCACTTCAAGTTCATATGTGATTCAAGGCAAAATACTTTTGGCAATATAGTGTATATGCATCCCTGGGTGAAGAATTTGCTTGCACTACAGCATGCACAACTGCACTGGTCGTCAAAACAGCAGCTCATGAGACAAATCCAACCAAATGATATTGCATTGACATGTAAGTTCAGTTCAAAACTTAGGAGCGGACAATATATTTGTAGAAAACTCTTAAAAGACCAAGAGCAAAACTAAAAAAAAGCACTCAGAGAACGCAGACATTTGTTTTACCATGAATTGGTTTACGTGGACCCCGACTTAAACAAGTTGAAAAACCTATTTGGGTGTTACCCTTTAGTTGTCAATTGTACGGAATATTTACTGTACTGTGCAATCTACTAATAAAAGTTTCGATCAATCAATCAAAACATCTGCTAGACCCTATCTCCCAATAGCAAATAATCCTTAAAACAATCTGGATCCCTCAAAAATGTAATCACTTGTACTTTGTCCATTTCGGACATTTCCTAAAGGTTTCATGAACATGATTTTTTTTATTCCCGCCTTCTCCCCTCCACTTGGATATTTCCTCTTCATCTTAATAAAAACCTCTGAAGACCACAACACGTTTGCTGTGGTACATCTTTCTGAATCAAGTTTGCACATAGCAGTAAACTGCAATAGTCCATGGTGTGAGAAGGGAAGGGGGAATTGCTGAAACGATCATGATTAAGCATTGTGGTGTATTTTTAAGATTGACAAACTATGACAAAAATGTAATAATTATTATAAAAAGAACACTTTATGAATCTTATTATGTGACGTTTGGGTGCCCCTGAAAATCTTAGGGCCCCAGGCAACTGCGGACATTTGCCTAATGGTAAGCCCGTCGATGGTAGAGTAAGCCAAATATTATACTGTACTGAACATGCAAGAGGGGAACTGGTTTCGGCTCACTTAATCAAGGTATGTTAATCTCATTTTTAATTTAATGCGTTTTTTTTCATGCAATTTCATGCAATAATGTGTTGTTGTCAGTGTATGTAAATATACTGACTGTTATTCTACCTGCTGGCTTTAGATCGGTTTATTTTTTTTTAACATGCTTATCAAAGTTATGTTAAAGAACATCATTTTTATTCTTGCAAAACTGAACATTTTAGAAAAGGCGTAGGAAGAAGCAGAGCTTATACCTAACATTGTGGCCAGTCAGTTTTTTTGTTGTTGTTTTTTACAATAGAAGAGTTTTCCTTCCTTAACTTCCTTTAACTTGAACTTTATTCGTCACCAAAAAACATACGTGATCTGACTTTGGTTTATGTGTTTTTATTCATGATTGTCCACAAAGGCAAGACAAATTTAAATGGCATTCCTTGGTGACAGGGTCTGTCCTGCTGATGGTCATAAATTACAGAGAGAGTGCAGAGTGCTGACAGGCAACCATACAACTAAAAAAACTGTCAAGGTCTGGATACCATAAAGCAATTTTTTTAGCCCATTAATCCACCTCATCCACTTTTTGCCACCATCTTTTCCCCATCAGTCCACAAGGTTCATATTTGTGACAGCGTGTCCTTCATGACACTCAATATCATCAAAAGGAGGAACAAATTAAAGCCTCTCAAAATATCTACCTTATAGGAGTATATTGATTTAATATAGTTCCATAAGCCCTTGCACCTACACGCGACATGCAATTTGGAAATAAATTGGCTGATTTAGATAGAGGCATGGAGGGGAGTAGGGGGTGGTGAAAAACGATGTAAACCTGATCCGCTACTGTTGAGTAAGGTGACATTGCACAACAAATCACTTGCATGAAGAGGGAAAGAAAACCATTTCTATTTCTAAAAAGTAATTTTGTTTGGGGAAGGTGCACTGATTGCCACATATGTGAATCCATTCCGCTCGCTACTGGAGGTGCTTGAGCGCTTTATAAAAGTCAATGTTATATTTTGCTGTTAGCATAATAATCAGAGGCCAGACTTTGATCCAATGAATAACACAATCTCATTTATTCCAGAGTACACAATAGCAGGCAGGCTGCAATCGACTGTCTATCCAGTGTTCTGCAGTTGCAGCAATAGTTGATTTTTTGAAGCAGCGCTTGTCTAATGTGTTTTAATCGAGTCCAATGAAGAATAATTAAGTCATTAAAGGCTTGATAGGAGAGAAGCGGTGTAAATAGCTAAAGGGCAAAGCTGGTATTAACAATATGTTAGAGTGTGGAGTGTGCGCTCAGTCTACCTGCAGAGGGGCATCAGTGGAACAAGACAAAGCAGGAGCAATAGCAGCCAGTGCAGTCTTATACAGCAGTCTTTCTTTACCATAGGGATGTGGCCCGCTGTTGGCCCGAAAAAAAAAGATCTGTTTCTTAGCCGTGGTCGGTATGGGCCGCTGCATTACACTTGTGGCAGTAATGTCACTATCAAACAAACAGGAGTTAAAGTCATAGAGAAGTTTCTTAAAGGGGTCATATTACAAAACACGTCCTTATGGCCTACATAACATGTGATGGGGGTTCATTGGTTCTTTAGTGATATTATTATAAGCCCTAACATAGACAAACTATTTATAGAAGCGCTGTAATCGCAGAGAGCTAAAATTTCAACATGGCTTATTTGGCTATGTTGACATCATTGGCTGATGAGCTGCTTTCCCGCCTCGGAGCACATGAAAGTTTATTCTAGATCAGGGGTCGGGAACGTTTTTGGCTGAGAGAGCCAAAAAGCCAAATATTTTAAAATGTATTTCCGTAAGAGCCATATAATATTTTTTTTTAACACTGAACACAACTAAACGCGTGCATTTTTAAGTAAGACCAACATTTGTAGAGTATAATAGGTCTCTTATTCTTTGTAATAACATTGCTATTCTGAAGCTAACTGTGGAGGGGGCGTGGCCCGCGGGCCTGCAGCAAACTGGGGTGAGCCAGGACCGGCCTTGAAATCAGCAAGAGATGCGTAGATGGCCCACCTGTACCTTGTTATCTAATCACCTGTCGCTCTGTTATAAGCAGCAGCCAGGAGGAGAGATGGGGTTTGGGGCTGGAGACAGAGCGCGAGCGAGAACAAAGAAAAAGACAATTGCTGGACAGCAATTGAGAGACTTTTTGAAAAATAAAACAATAGTGTAACCCTGAAATGGGCTCTCATGTCGGTGTTTGGTGGTCGGAAGAACCCCCGGGAGGACAAGTCCCACACTAACCTTTAATAAATAAATAACTTCTTAACGCAACTTCTTGAACAAGTGCGGTAGTAAACGGATGGACTAAAAATGCATGAGAATGTTTTATGTTTTGAACATTATTTTTAACACTTATTACAAGTGGAAATATTCATTACTTATCATGTTAAGCAATGTCAGCTCAGATTTATCCGAGAGCCAGATGCAGTCATCAAAAGAGCCACATCTGGCTCGCGAGCCATAGGTTCCCTACCCCTGTTCTAGATTATAGATACCTCTCATAAATAGCAAGAAAGACACAACATGGCACTTGCTTCCATTCCCCTTTTTTACTTATGAGTTATTCTTCATCTAAATGGAAATATATGCACATCTTAACAGTTGGTATCACAGTGACAACAGACATCGTACGGTGGGTGATGTTTTATGTTTGGCGTTTCTCATGAGCTCTGCAGTGAGTAATAATCAGTGATGTTGTGATACATTTTTGAAATTAATACGCCACTGTATGCTTAAAATGATCAACATACTTAAATACTACATGTTATTATATACTGTATGTTCCTGTTGCTATGTTACATATATATTTACAGCGTGTATATAAAACCTTAATGCAGGTGTTTGGATGTTTTTAAGGGTTTTATCGGCAAAATAGAGCAACTCCCATAAGCTCCATTGTAAACAGACTTCAATCGTATTTATGTACTATTTAGAATGCATAAAAAAAGAAAGACATATGTGTTCTTGTCTTACATAAGGATTGTGAATGAAAGGCAAAATTCAAAAAACGTGCAGTTGCCCTTTAAGCGCAAAAATTAGGACTTAAGTGGTGAAGCTGTATTTTCTTAAAGTTTATTGACAGTTTAGTTAAAGGGGAACTGCACTTTTTTAGAATTTTGCCTATCATTGACAATCATTACAAAAAACATGACGACGTATGTATTGTTTTAATGCATTCTAAATATGAAATACATTCGATGAAAAGTACGCTTACAATCGAGCCCATGGAAGCTGTTCAATTCTGCCTATGAAGCCATTCAAAAAACATCTAAACCGGTATGATCCGCTATGCGGATCATATTCTGTTAAGGTTTTTCGGGTCACGTGTGTTTTTCTGTTAGTGTTGGACTTCGTTTAATTCCTGTTTATGCACCTCTGAGTTTGTTACCATAGCAACTTAATACTTTCACCTGCCGCTTGTGTTCCTGACGCACACCTGTTTGTCATCACTGACATTATTATTTAAGCCTGTCTATGCCAGTTAGTTGGTCTGGCCTCTTTGTTTTTGCATCATGGGACTGCCGTGTAAGTGTCTTGTCTCCTAGCCCTGCTAGTTGTCTTAGTCTGTGCTAAGTGTTAGCCTTAGTTTCGACGTATGTATTTTTTTAATGCATTCTAAATATGAAATACATTCGATGAAAAGTACGCTTACAATCGAGCCCATGGAAGCTGTTCAATTCTGCCTATGAAGCCATTCAAAAAAACATCTAAACTGGTATGATCCGCATCCAGTTGGTTAGTATTCTGTTTTTGTACCAGTGTTGTTATTTTACCATTAAATCAAGTCCTTACCTGCAAGTCCTGTCCGGAAGGTCCTTTGCATCCCTGGGAGAACAAAATCACCATGCGACCCGATCATGACATAAACACCTCCATTAAGGTTTTATATCCATGATGTAAGTATATATGGAATGTAATAACGGGCACATTTTTAATAATTTTTGATATGTACGTGTTTTTTATTATTTTAAGCATACGTGGCAGATTGATTTCAAAAACGCATCACAACGTACCATATTTTTCGGACTATAAGTCGCAGTTTTTTTTCATAGTTTGTTTGGCCTGCGACTTATACTCAGGAGCGACTTATGTGTGAAACTATTAACACATTACCGTAAACTATCAAATAATGGTATTTAGCTCATTCACGTAAGAGACTAGACATACAAGATTTCATCGGATTTAGCGATTAGGAGTGACAGATTTTTTGGTAAACGTATAGCATGTTCTATATGTTATAGTTATTTGAATGACTCTTACCATAATATGTTACGTTAACATACCAGGCACCTTCTCAGTTGGTTATTTATGCGTCATATAACGTACACTTATTCAGCCTGTTGTTCACTATTCTTATTTATTTTAAATTGCCTTTCAAATGTCTATTCTTGGTGTTGTGTTTTATCAAAAAAATGTCTCCAAAAAATGCGACTTATACTCCAGTACGACTTATATATATATTTTTTCTTCTTTATTATGCATTTTCGGCACGTGCGACTTATACTCCAGAGCGACTTATACTCCGAAAAATACGGTATGTTTTGTTTTTTTACTTTATCCCTGATTATTACTACCTGCACACTTAAGAGAGCCAACAAACATAATAAAACATCACTTACTGTAAAAATACTGCTGTCATTAGGATGTTGACTGCTAAGATGTTCATATATTCGTATATTTGGTCATCCACTTTTCAGGTGAGATGCATGATTTATGATCTTGTATAAACTTTCAAAGAGCAGGAAAGCGAGGAAACAGCAGAATCCCTAGATCAGTTGTTCTCAAATGGGGGTATGCGTACCCCTGGGGGTACTTGAAGGTATGCCAAGGGGTACGTGAGATTTTTTTTAAATATTCTAAAAATAGCAAAAATTCAAAAATCCTTTATTAATATATTTATTGAATAATACTTCAACAAAATATGAATGTAAGTTCATAAACTGTAAAAAGAAATGCAACAATGCAATATTCTGTGTTGTTGTTGTAAGCACAATACCAATGGGAGCAATTTGCAAAATGCGCAACCGCATTTTGCAAATTTAATGTCAAATCAAATCAAATCAAATCAAATGTTAATTGGATTCATCACTATACAGTGTACATCCACGACTAACCTACTGACTCAACTATTACCAAGTGTGGATTCAGGCCGGGTGGCCTATTTCAAGTTCCAGGTAACCTACATTATTATATTTTATAAATAGTAAACCAAGTTGTGGTAGGTTGATTGGCAACACTAAATTGGCCCTAGTGTGTGAATGTGAGTGTGAATGTTGTCTGTCTATCTGTGTTGGCCCTGCGACGAGGTGGTGACTCGTCCAGGGTGTACTCCGCCTTTCGCCCGATTGTAGTTGAGATAGGCGCCAGCGCCCCCCGCGACCTCAAAAGGGAATAAGCGGTAGAAAATGGATGGATGGAAGTTGTGGTAGTAGTTTAGTCAGTAGTTATGTCACTGTATAGTGATGAATCCAATAAACATTTGATTTGATGTGATAGTAAATTTGCAAAATGCAGTCCATTGGTATTGTGCTTACAACGTTTAGAGCTATTTTTTTTTGTGGACATGTTCCATAATTATTGATGTTAAAGATTTCTTTTTTGTGAAGAAATGTTTAGAATTAAGTTCATGAATCCAGATGGATCTCTATTACAATCCTCAAAGAGGGCACTTTAAGTTGATGATTACTTCTATGTGTAGAAATTTTTATTTATAATTTAATCACTTGTTTATTTTTCAACAAGTTTTTAGTTATTTTTATACCTTTTTTTTCCCAAATAGTTCAAGAAAGACCACTACAAATGAGCAATATTTTTGCACTGTTACACAATTTAATAAATCAGAAACTGATGACATAGTGCTGTATTTTACTTCTTTATCTCTTTTTTTCAACCAAAAATGCTTTGCTCTGATTAGGGGGTACTTGAGTTAAAAACATTTTCACAGGGGGTACATCACTGAAGAAAGGTTGAGAACCGCTGCCCTGGATGATGTAAACATAGGGACACACAGTCATGATCACGGGTCCACTATAAATACTTAGTCTGCGTGAGTGCTTATAATAAGAATACCAATAATACTTGGTTAATATTGAAGTTAAGAAATGTAAATGTATTATTTTTGGCGCTTTTTGAATGGCTATTTATTGCTTTTTATGAACGGAATACTGGCGCTCCCCTTGGCTCCGCTCTAAGTGGACTTTTATTTACATTTATTTAATGTTTAGAATGCATTAAGAAAATAATTATGACTGTGAACAATAGGCACATTTTAAATAAATAAGTGCAGTTCCCCTTTAGGACACATATTCATTTTTAATTTAGCTTATTTATTTCAGCACAACATAATAGCTATCAATCTGTCAATTATTTTTGTGTATAATATGTGAGTCAAATTATACAAATATACTTTGTATGCAGTATATTTGGTTAATACGTATTTTTCGAACCGGTCTGACCTGGGTTTATGTGTTAAAAAAAAAAATCTGTGTGATTAACACATGGTTTCATATAATTTGTCATTTGTAAGTAGGTGAGGTATAATTATTGAATGATATTAAAATCATGAGTAAGATTACTAATCTAGTGTTAATCTAGTGGTGGGAAAAGTTAGACCTCGAGGTAAAAAAAAGTTACAATCCCCTGCTATACAGCATGCGTACGGATGGGCGATATGGCTTAAATCTATGTAACAATATATATTGCAGCCTCCTGAGATAACAATTATCACAAATTTATCCATCCATTTTCTACCGCTTATTCCCTTTCGGGGTCGCGGGGGGCACTGGCGCCCATCTCAGCTACAATCGGGCGGAAGGCGGGGCACACCCTGGACAAGTCGCCACCTCATCGCAGGGCCAACACAGATAGACAGACAACATTCACACTCACATTCACACACTAGGGCCAATTTTAGTGTTGCCAATCAACCTATCCCCAGGTGCATGTCTTTGGAAGTGGGAGGAAGCCGGAGTACCCGGAGGGAACCCACGCATTCACGGGGAGAACATGCAAACTCCACACAGAAAGATCCCGAGCCTGGATTTGAACCCAGGACTGCAGGACCTTCGTATTGTGAGGCAGACGCACTAACCCCTCTACCACCGTGAAGCCCATCACAAATTTAATCAGACAAAAACACAGGTTGATGGTCTAATAATAATAATAATAATAATTAAATATTTAAGTTATTTCCTACTATTGGCTCTGATTAAGCGGGGAACGGCACTTTTTTGGGAATTTTGCCTCTCATTCACAATCCCTTGGTAAGGCAAGAACACATTTTTTTTCTTTTTGTATTCGTTTGAAGTTGTAACATACGGTAAGTATGAGGTTGTTAAGGATGAAGCTAATAGGAGTCAACTAATGCACCCATAAAGCGTTTACCTTTCCTGTTCTGTCTAAGGCTTGTCTAATCTTGAACAGGTCTGTGGTGAAAATAAAAAAAAAGTTGTACTTGTGCAATGACAATAAAGAGCATATCACACAATAGTTCGTAGTTTATATTTCTTGTTTAGGACTTAGCAATAGTGCTACTTGCTGGATCTGATTATCACTCAACTTCTAAAACCTGTAGCTCATCCTCTGTATATACAGGCTCAAAAATATAAGGTTCTGCATGATCATTTGTCTTAAATTAGTTGTTGTTGGGTCTCAAGGAGTCTGCCACGATTAATAGTTGTTCTTGTTCAAGGAAATAGCGAACGTTGTGATGCATCAGTGAAATGAATGCGCCGCCATATACTTAAAATGACCAAAACACGTAAATATTACATGTGATTGTGAATGTGCCTTTTACTACATTACATACTATTGGCAGTGTGCATATAAAACATTAAAGGAAGTTTTGTCCTTTTTTAAAGTGCTTTATAGACGTAGTAAAGCAAATTCTATTACTGTACCTCCATTTTTAGCTGAATTTTCCTAACATTTATTTACGAGTTAAAATGCATTAAAAAATAATAAATTATGTGTGTCTATCTTACATAAGCATTATGAATGATAGACAACATTAGAAAAAAAGGCAGTTTGAAAGCCCCCACGCTGTAGTCAATAAGCTCCTTTTTTTCTCCTCTCTTGTTGTGGGGCAGACTGGCACGTACAGGTACATGCATCCTCTTCTGTTGCCATTTATAGTACTATGTAACGTACAGTTCTCACTTCTCATATCTGTCAGTAGACTCCATATGGATGTGTTAAAAACTACAACATGGATGACGGGGAGAAGACGCAGTTAAAGTGGGGCCACATAAAAAATGGTGCGTTCCGTTTGTACTGGGAAGTCGGAATTTTTTCGAGTTCCTTGTCGGAATTTCAACAGGAACGCCCCTCGTGATTGGATTTCCGACTCGGAAAGTCGGAACATTCCTCACCACCCCCAAGTTTGTTTAAAAGATTGCTGCTCTGAATGAAAACAATGATATCTGCTTTTATATATGTTATTAGCACTTCTGATCAGTTTTTGTTGCAGTATATCAGTTATAAACTATGTATTCTTGTACGTGTATATACGATAACGTCACTGTAGTGTAAATAAAAAAATGTTCATGTGGTATATACTCTGTCGCCAGCAAAAGCATTTGTGTAACCTCTTGATCCACCATGTTTGAAGGTTTCAGAACGAGAGCATATTTTACCATAAGTTGTTTATATTCAGACAAGGCAAGCACAAACATAGCTTTTGTGGATGTGGCCATCTTGATATCTGACATTGTAACTGGAACGCTCATAAGACGGCTGTGACGTCATTCCCACCTCCGACTTCCCACTTCCCAGGTTTAATGGAATGCAGCATAAGACTCCGGACAAAACGGCGCATCCGAAAAATATCTTCAAAAACGGCTTGAAGATGGTCTGTAAATAATAATCAGTGCAACATTTTGGTTCAAACCAGTGATGTCATTATGGTTTGTGCAGACTTTTGAGGCACGTGTAATCAAGGGCTATACAAATAAAATTTGATAGATTGATTGAAAACTTGGGCAGCGCGGTGACACAGGGGTTAGTGCGTGTGCCTCACAATATGAAAGTCCTGGGTTCAATCTGGGCTTGCGATCTTTCTGTGTGGAGTTTGCATGTTCTCCCCATGACTGCGTGGGTTCCCTCCGGGTATTCCAGTTTTCTACCACCTCAAAAAACATTGCACCTGGGGATAGGTTGATTGGCAACACTAATTTGGCCCTAGTGTGTGAATGTGAGTGTGAATGTTGTCTGTATATCTGTGTTGGCCTTGCGATGAGATAGTGACTTGTCCAGGGTGTACACCTCCTTCCGCCTGAATGGAACTGAGATAGGCTCCAGCACCCCACGCGATCCTGAAAGGGACAAGCGGTAGAAAATGGATAAAGGGATGATTAAAACTTTGACCACAGTATCACCATTACCTGATATGTAGACCAAGGAAGTGTCGTAAGTGTTAACAAATATATAATATGACCCCATTAAAGTTTAATTGTATCCAGAAACTAATTTCATCAGTTTTTAAACAACAAAAAAAAAACATGTTTGTGATAATAAAGAATATTGATGTAATTACTGTGGTATCGACCATTGTTGTTATTGGGAGCAATCTGTCCACGTTTGTTTACATTCAGGACTTCTAGCTGAGCAAATGGCATAACTTTTTTTATTCTCCTACTGTGTGCAGTGTATCATGTTAAGCTATTCCTCTTCCTCCAGTCATAATACTGGTAAAAAACTTTTTTTTTTTTGCCATCAAGGAAGTGAGGATTGCTGACTTAGAAGTGGCTTTGCAGTGTGTAAGCTGATAGCTCGCTCGTTTAGCGGCTACAGTGCGTTAAGGACTTGGTTGTTTGCTTGTCCCTGTTAAATTTGCGGCACACAGCGAGAATGTGTCATCAACATACATTATTGCTACACAGCGGCAGTAGTAAAAACTCTATTGTAGGCCAATTGTACCTCATTTATATGATTATATTATTTATATCGCACAACCACAGTGATTGTGAATGTTTTTTTTTCCTCAAACATTAGCTGGGGATTATTATCTCCTAAAGAACAAACCTAAATGCAAGAAGACCCCTTCTTTTAATTATTATCGGAAAAATGAAATTATGATTATATGGAAAAAAGTGACAACACCTGTAAATGAAAATGAAAATGGATATCCTTTTCCAGGTGGTGACTTGTCCAGGGTGTACCCTGCATTCCGCCCGATTGTAGCTGAGATAGGCGCCAGCGCCCCCCGCGACCCCGAAAGGGAATAAGCGGTACAAAATGGATGGATGGATGGATGGATGTTAAAAATCACAGCGAGATGAGGTGACAGTAATTTTAACCTTTTGTACATATACACTACAACAGTGTTTTCAACCTATTCTGAGCACATCTTTTCATTGAAAAAAATCCCGAGGCACACCACCAGCAGAAAACAAACAATTAAACTTAACAGCCGCTATTGACAATAAAAAGTCGCTCTCGCAATTTTTGGATATGAATTCAAACCATAACCAACTATGCTGCACTGTAGCTCTTGTCTCAAAGTAGGTGTACTGTCACCACCTGTCACATCACGCCCTGACTTATTTTGAGTTTTTTGGGGTTTTCCTGTGTGTAGTGTTTTAGTTCTTGTCTTGCACTACTATTTTGGTGTTGATTGTCATGTACGGATGTACTTTGTGGACGCCATCTGCTGCACACAATATAAGTTTTTGCTGTCGTCCAGCATTCTGTTTTTGTTTACTTTTCAGCCAGTTCAGTTTAAGTTTGGATTTGCTTAGCCATCCCTAAGCTTCAATGCCTTTTGTCCATTTTTGGTTTCAGCATTAGATACATTTTTACCTGCACACTGCCTCCCGCTGTCGTCTGTATATTGTGATCAGGACAAACCATATTCCGGCATTTACAAAGCAATTAGCTACCTGCTGCCACCTACTGATATGGAAGAGTATTACACGGTTACAATGCCGAGCTTTTGACAGCACAGACATCAATTGCTGGTTTGCAAAAAGTATTTTTAACCCAATTAGGAGAAATTACATAATTTCCCACTGCACACTAAACAATATCTCACAGTACACTAGTGTGCCGTGGCACTCTGGTTGAAAAACACTACACTATAATATTGTGGGATTCATGAGAAAAATCTGTTTTCTTTAACTGTATTTGAATAAAATTAATTAATTTTTAATGAATAAACTGCCTTAAGTCTAATGCTGTGAAACTTTCCATCCAATGCCAGTTAGGTTTGATGTACGTCCTTTTTAGTCTGTATCTGTTTTCTACTCTTAGGTAGAAAAAAGATACAGACTTTTACAGCATTTACTTGCTTTGATTCAGATTGTTGGAATTAGTAGTACAGTGTTAAACAGAATATAAGATAGTCTTAACTATGAGAAGACCCTTCCTTTTTTCCCCTGTTTTTGGATGATGGAGTATTATGTTTTTAGCTCTCTGTGTTTTTTAGCTCTCTGTCTTTCTATGTGGTTGTTTAGGTTCACAACCACTGGCGCTGCCACATTGGAATATTTCTTCATTGGTTCAGTTGCTAAAATAGACTTTCTTCGAGTAAATAATCACATTTCTTCAAATAAAGAAATGAGTGAATAATATACAGTGTGAAATATCTTTATTATGCTTCACGGTGGCAGAGGGGTTAGTGCGTCTGCCTCACAATACGAAGGTCCTGCAGTCCTGGGTTCAAATCCAGGCTCGGGATCTTTCTGTGTGGAGTTTGCATGTTCTCCCCGTGAATGCGTGGGTTCCCTCCGGGTACTCTGACTTCCTCCCACTTCCAAAGACATGCACCTGGGGATAGGTTGATTGGCAACACTAAATGGGCCCTAGTGTGTGAATGTGAGTGTGAATGTTGTCTGTCTATCTGTGTTGGCCCTGTGATGAGGTGGCGACTTGTCCAGGGTGTACCCCGCCTTCCGCCTGATTGTAGCTGAGATAGGCGCCAACGCCCCCCGCGACCCCGAAAGGGAATAAGCGGTAGCAAATGGATGGATGGATGCATCTTAAAAATGTGTTTGCTTAGTAGTAGTACAAGTCCGTTGGTAGCCCACAAACCTTGTTTAAAGACACAAAAAGCCTGGTCTTTCACAGTTGTTTGATGACTGATTCATTGGTCAGCATGATCTTAAAATTAGCATTAAAACTCTGTTGTTTAATAACTTGCCCTACCTTTGGGACACTTTTTGGAGAGGGTTTCTGTGTTTGGGCTGCAAATTTCCAGTTTACAAGTAGTTTGAGTAACAGAAAGAAATGCTCCGACTTGGTCGGGAAGAGGTTTTGGTTTTGCATGTATACATTTCGACACCTCAAAAAATAGATTTACATGCCATTTTCTGACTTTTTTCTCAGGCAAAAATAACTGTTTCATATTTCACTCAACAGTAATTGCACAGCTTAATGTGTACTCGGATGTTTTAGTTCAGTGATAGTGCAATTAATAGAACAGGAGGGAAATACAGGGAGGCTTCACGGTGGTATAGTGTGTCTGCCTCACAATACGAAGGACCTGAGTAGTCCTGGGTTCAATTCCGGGCTCGGGATCTTTCTGTGTGGAGTTTGCATGTTCTCCCCGTGAATGTGTGGGTTCCCTCCGGGTACTCCGGCTTCCTCCCACCTCCAAAATCATGCACCTGGGGATAGGTTGATTGGCAACACTAAATTGGCCCTAGTGTGTGAATGTGAGTGTGAATGTTGTCTGTCTATCTGTGTTGGCCCTGCGATGAGGTGGCGACTTAACCAGGGTGTACACCGCCTTCCGCCCAATTGTAGCTGAGATAGGCACCAGCGCCCCCCGCGACCCCAAACGGAATAAGCGGCAGAAAATGGATTGATGGATGGATAGATGGATGGAAATACGGGAGCTTTTTCAGCCATATCACACTCTACGTAACTAATATTAATAATAAATGAGTTAACATTTAATTTTGAGTTGGAAAAAAAAGCATCATGACATGAACTCTTAATGTTAGTTCAGTTAGAATTTGTTATGTGTGTGGCTGCTCTGCTGCCTCGTGCTCGCTGTTGCAGCACCTGTTTTTGCAGTTCCCAGGCTGAGCCACTCTAGCACACCTGCAGCCAATTTGTTTCTGGCTTCTTAAGCCGTGCAACCAGCCCCTATCGTTGCCAGTTGATTGTCGATGCTTCCCTCACCTCCAAGGACGTTTACACTCGCTTGGCACTCACCTGTGATCATCATTCCGGTCTTGGCTTGACTCACACTTACATTCTAAGGGGCTTCGCCCTGGTATAGTTGTGAAGTTTACTTTTCCACTCAGTCTGAGTGCATTTGTGTTGCTCACTCCATTTTTCAGCGTGTGTTCTGTTATTTGTCCACTCCTTGTGAGTGCGTCTTTTGATAGTATGATATTTTTTAGAAAGTATTTTAATCTTTGCTTTGTAAGGATAAAAGAGGGATAATGAACGTATTTGGTTTTAAACCTAACAAGACATGTGGAATTCTAAACACATAAGCGCTACTCCGCAAGCAGTGCTTTTAAACATAGCTAGCTAATAACTCGTTAATGGCTATCATCTCTCCGAATTGTTTTAGCTACTTCTAAATCCTTAATCCTCGCTTCCATGGGGACAAATAAACTATTTTTCTCACAAATATTATCCCTGCAGGACGAGGAATAGCTAAACAAGCTTTACAACACACCGTAGGAGGACAAAAGAGCTCACTGCTAAATGCAAGCTAGCGCTTCTGCATGTAAACAAAAGGGTGGGTCTACACAAATATCGATTGTAATGATATCAAGTACAACAGCTGTATCCAGTCGCTACTACAATAATTACATTGATATATTTTATCACCACATAGACTTTTTGTCCTATTTGAAAAAAAAATGTGTTCATAAACTAAGGAAATACTCTATGTCCCTGGACACATGAGAACTTTAAGTGTGACCAATGTATGACCTTGTAACAATGTGGTATCGAATAAATACCCAAATTTGTGGTATCACCGAAAACTTATGTATCAAACAAAATTTGAAATAAATAACACAGAATAAGTGATCTTATATTTTAACAGAAGATTACATGAAACAGAAAAACAACAAGATATTAACAGTAAATGAAAAAATAGATTAATAATCAATTTTCTACCGCTTGTCCCTTATAATTTTGACAAAGTAATAGAATGGATAATTACACTATATGTTACTGCATATGTTAGCAGCTAAATTAGGAGCCTGTGTAGCCTGTTTTCTTACTTACTACTTAAAGTGAAGCTTCCTAGCATGTGCACTAGGGGTGTGGGAAAAAATCGATTCGAATTTGAATCGCGATTCTCAAGTTGTGCGATTCAGAATCGATTCTAAATTTTAAAAAATCTTTGTTGTTTTTTTTTTAATATCAATCCAACAACAGCAATACCATAACAATGCAATCCAATTCCAAAACCAAACCTGACCCAGCAACACTCAAAACTGCAATAAACGGCGCAATTGAGTGGAGACACAAACACGACACAGAACAAACCAAAAGTTGTGAAACAAAAATGAATATTATCAACAACAGTATCAATATTAGTTATAATTTCAGCATAGCAGTGAATAAAAATCCCTCATTGACATTATCATTAGACATTTATAAAAAAAAACAATAGTGTCACAGTGGCTTACTCTTGCATCGCATCTCATAAGCTTGAAAACACACTGTGTCCAATATTTTCACAAAGATAAAATAAGTCATATTTTTGGTTCGTTTAATAGTTTGTTTAAAAAAAATGTGCATTATCGCAATCAGTTGACAAAACATTGTCCTTTACAATTATAAAAGCTTTTTACAAAAATCTACTACTCTGCTAGCATGTCAGCAGACTGGGGTAGATCCTGCTGAAATCCAATGTATTGAATGAATAGAGAATAATTTAAAATTTGGGAAAAAATCGTTTTTGAATCAAGAATCGTGTTGAATTGTAAAAAAATGGGTTTTGAATCGAATCGTGACCCCAAGAATCGATATTGAATCGAATCGTGGGACCCCCAAAGATTTGCAGCCCTAATGTGCACTATGTTGTTTAATGCCAACAGTGTTCTTTGATTGTGATAAGAAACATGTGTTAATTGTGTCGTTAGATTTTTTTGTGTTAAAATAAAGCCGATATTGCCATTTGTTGTGGTCCCCTTTATTTAGAAAAGTAACAAAATACATTTTAGTACCGGTACCTGGACAACCTGAGTAACAAGAATAGAAAAAAAACAAGATAAATCAATAAAATATGAATGAAATAGAGTATACAATGCTTTAAAACTCCAGAGAAAGCTAACAAAAACCCTACTCTAGAGCAGTGGTTCTCAAATGGGGGTACACGTACTCCTGGGGGTAATTGAAGGTATGCCAAGGGGTATGTGAGATTTTTTTTAAATATTCTAAAAATAGCAACAATTCAAAAATCCTTTAAAAATATATTTATTGAATAAAACTTCAACAAAATATGAATTTAAGTTCATAAACTGTGGAAAGAAATGCAACAATGCAATATTCAGTGTTGACAGCTAGATTTTTTGTGGACATGTTCCATAAATATTGATCTTAAAGATTTTTTTTTTGGTGAAGAAATGTTTAGAATTAAGTTGATGAATCCAGATGGATCTCTATTACAATCCCCAAAGAGGGCACTTTAAATTGATGATTGCTTCTATGTGTAGAAATCTTTATTTATGATTGAATCACTTGTTTATGTTTCAACAAGTTTTTAGTTATTTTTTAAAATCTTCTTTTCCAAATATTTCAAGAAAGACCACTAAAAATGAGCAATATTGTGCACTGTTACACAATTGAATAAATCAGAAACTGACAACATATTGCTGTATTTTACTTCTTTATCTCTTTTTTTTTCAACCAAAAATGCTTTGATCTGATTAGGGGGTACTTGAATTTAAAAAATGTTTCCAAGGGGTACATCACTGAAAAAAGGTTGAGAAACACTGCTTGAGAGAATAGAAAAAATCCTGCTGCAAATTATTTCCTATTTTGCATAAAAAATAGTTTTTTTGCATCATCCTAATAACATCTGAACAGTTGCAGTTATGATAACACACCGGTTTTGTGCAAAGATAATCAGCAGATAATTAACATAATATGAATTTAGTGCTCAGACTGTAGCTGATTTTTTAACCTGTGTTTTTCACCCTGTTTACAACTGCCGTTAACATTAAAAACAGGTGCAAAATGCAATCTAAAACTCGACTTTTTTTAGCCTTCTTTGATGCGAAATCATCAATTACATCATCTTAGTAAATCTGTATGATTGATGCTGATGATGGCAAGTACAGACTGAGGACGTCTGTGTGAATTTGCACTTGTGTTGCGAACACAAATTACAGTAGGTTGCCTCTAAATAAGAACGGTCTTCCATTGGTTCACGTTGCTTTAATAAATTATAGCAGTGAAATACAATGACAAAACATGTTATCAACGTATTCCTAAGTGCCGTCTGGCATAACTTCAACACGTCATCCTCTTCCTGTTTGCGTGTGTGTCACAATAATAGTACCGTGGTGCAACATTCTCTATCTCCCCCCCGAGCCTTTAACATATGTAAACCAAGGCTGAGAAGTAATAATAAGCAGAAATGATGTGATAATCATTAATGAGAACATAACAAATGGTGATGAGGAACATAGAACTAAAATTCACCACCCATAAACCCCTTAAATGCTACCCCATCTCATAGTCTTTATGCCAGGCAGGCGCGCCGGGCTTCCTGGAGGACCGGCGCAGGCCCACGGCCGATGGTGTAGCGGGCGACTGGGGAGAGGCAGTCGATGGGGCTGCAGGAGCAGGCGACGGCCTGGCGGGGGTACTGCGATTTGGGGTCGCAGGCGCGGTGGACCTCTCAGTGAGTTGGGAAGGGTCCATGGGAGGTCGGGCAGGTGGCAGGGTGGGCCGTGATGACACAGGGGGTTTCGACACCTTCGCAGGTACCGCCAAACTACTCAGGGGGTCAGGCAGCAGAGGCAGTGCAACAGACGGCGGGATGCCAGTATGGGTTGGCAGGTTGTCATGAATGGATCGGGAGGGTGGGCAGTTCATCGTGGACAGGAAGCAACTTGCGCAGGAATCTCCGGTTCCGAGGGGAGACCCTGCCCGACCCATCAATCTTGACGACGTACTGGTCATGCTGGCGCACCTCAACGACGCGGCCACTCCTGTCCCACTTGTTGGGATGAGGCCCTGTCTGGTTCTGCACGCGTACGTGATCCCCCACTTTGAGGGGTGGCAGCCGCTTAGTGTGCTCCGCCCAACTGTCAGCTGTACGGATGTGGCGTTTGCGGAGGGCCTCCTCTCTCAGCGTCAGTGTCTCACGCCATGTTGCATGGGGCCTGTACCTCCCGGGCGGGATCGGGATGAAGTCCCGTATGGGTCGACCAAAGATGCTCATCGCAGGGGAGAGCTTTGTGTCAGGGTCGGGCGTGTTGCGGTAGTGTAGTATCGCCCTCTGCACAGAGTCAATGTCCAGCTCCCCCTTCGGGCCAGTGTTTTCCGTGATCAGCCGCTTCATAGTCTTAACGCCGATTTCCGCGCGGCAGTTGCTGTGGGGGAAGGCGGTGGTGCACGCCCCAACTGCATAGAAAGGATCTGGTGTCGGCAGAGGTGAATTCCGGTCCACCGTCAGATGCTAGCTCCTCAGGTGTCCCATACGTGGCAAAGGCTCGGCGCAGGTGGCATATGAGGTCTGCTGCGCCGCCAGTCGACCTGGATATGAGTGGCCAGTTGGAGTAACGGTCCACGATTACTAGGTAGTGTACACCCCTATGCCCGAAGAAGTCTGCGGATATACCTTGAAAGGGGTACAGAGGTAAAATGGGGGGGTTTGGTGGCGCTGCAGGCTGAGAAGGTGCAATACGGTCGCAGTGTTCACAGTTAACCCCGGTTGTGAGGATGTCGGCCGTCATACCTGGCCAGAACACAGACGATTCCGCACGGGCAGTCATCATGGAGACGCCCTAGTGAGCGGCGTGTAGGGCGTCGAGCAATTTGTCGCGGACGGAGGGTGGTATCACTACTCTGCCCCCGTACAGCACTACTCAAGTCCATCGACGTGATGTCCTCGCGGTACTGGTAGAAGCCACGGATCGCTGTGGGCATCTCTGTCCTGGACTCCAGGAAGCCGTCCATCGCTATCTCCTCCAGCGCGCGCATGTCGTCATCGCTGCTGGTAGCCTCTCTGACGCGGTCCCATGTCACGGACCGTAGTGACTCGAGTCCTGCAGCGCACCAGGTCAGGTCGCCACTCTCGTCATCACCGTTGTCATCCTCATCGCCATTTTCTGCAGTCCCTGTCTGTCGTATGAGGGACAGGATGTCGGTGTGTGTGCTGGGTGGAAAGTGGCCCATCATGGCGACACTGTCGTCCGGTAAGACCATGGGTGATGGGTTCCGAGTGCTAACTGGTCTGCGTGACATCGCGTCAGAGGCTCTGTTCTTCATGCCTGGTATATGTATCATGCGGAAGCGGTAACGCAGGGTCTTTTCCTTGAGGTTCCTGAGGCGGGGGTTGGGTATGTCGTCCAGCGCCCTGTCGCCAAGGAGTTTGAGGAGGGGCTTGTGGTCCACAGCTATGATGAGGTCTTTGCAGCCCAGCACGAAGTATCGTGATTTATCCAAGGCGTCGGCGACTGCCAGTGCCTCGCCTTCTATGGGAGCGTATCTGGACTCAGCTGCGTGGGTAAATCGGCTGCCAACCAGGGTCACTATCCAGCCATCAGTGCAGCAGAAGGGTTTGACTGGGAGGCATAAACAATGCTTTTGGAATAACCAGAAACCGACTCCTTCCTTTGACCAGTCTGTCGCGAGACATGTGGGCTTGGATTTGTCAAAGATGCGGGCGCCTCTCTCGATCTCCTGGACGATCGTCGCCTTGGACTTGCGGAAGACCTCCTCCAGCTCCGGGGACCACTCGAAGCGCACGCCATGCTGCAGGAGCTTCCGGAACGGTTGCATGCGCTCGGCCATACTGAAGGCATAGGCCACCTGGTTGACAAGGCCGAACCATGACCTGACGTCGGTGATGTTTCGTGGCCGGGGAAAGTCTCTGATTGCGTCCAGGTAACGACTGCATGGCCGTACGTCGGTCATGGTGATGGTGAAGCCCGCAAAGTCCACTGTGGGAGAGGCGAAGACAAACTTCTCAGGGTTGAGGATGATGCCATTCCTGCCGCAGACGTCGAGCCATCGCACAGCCTGGAAGTAGGCTTTTTCAATGTCGTCAGCCCACAGTAACGTGTCTTCCACACACTTGGTCTTGTTACCAATGTCCGTGACTACCTCGTCATATCGCCGTGAGTAGCCGTATCCCTGCGGGGCTGAGAGGTATCGGTACCTCCCCCATGGGGTGATGAACGTTGTCTTGTGGCGATCATCCTCGTGTAGCAGGACGCTGTGGTAGCCATTCCAGGCGTCGAATACAGTTTTGTACATGCCACTGGGCACCTGCCTCGCCTGGTGGAAGGGGGACTGTGTGTGGTGGGTCTAACGAACAGCATGTTTGTTCAGGGCTTGGAAGTCAACTGTGCGCCGTGGCTTGCCGTTCTTTTTTGCACATATTACCATGCGGTGACACCATGTTACCGGTGTGCCAACCGGTACCTCCTCCAGTACGCCGAGACGAACGTCTTGGTCGAGGCCAGCCTTCACCTCGCTCTGCCAGTGTATGGCTACTGGGATGGGTGTGTGGTGGGCCACTGGCGTTGCCTCGTTATCGAGCATGAGGCAAAGTGGTGGGCCAGACATCCTGGGCAGGGTCTGGTGAGGGCATGTGTTAAACGTACTCTGAGCATATAGCTTCAGGAGGTGCACCCGTAGGGCCTTCCTGTTGGCCTGTGTAGCTGGCATGAGGAGCGTAGTAGGTGTGACTGGAGGCTCTGCGCGTCGGAGGCAGTTACATGGCTCCGAAGTCGCCAGGTTGACCTCACCCAGTGTTGGGAACTTGTCAGATATCATGCCGAGATCCACGCAGGCTGTGCGAGACAGAAATATGCGGTCTGAGGTGTCGGTCACATATGCAATCTTGCGCGTTTCCAGCCTCCGGGCGTCGCTGCTGCTGCCGCCGGCGAATCTGATGATGGCGGCCCCAAGGATGCGTATACCTTCAATGTTCGCAGCTCTCATGGTCATTGATACAGGGATGAGGTCGTCTATGATCAGACCTAGTTGCTGGGCGACCTTGACGCCGATCAGACAGCTCTGGCACCCTGTGTCAGCCATGGCGGGTAGGGTTACAGCGCGGGTGTGCTTTCGAAGGTCGAGTACCAGCGCTTTGTAATCTTCACGCTCGATGGCGAGGGTGAGGCGGATGTATGGCTGTGGGTTGGATGGGCGTTTCGTCCAGTTGTCGCACATATCATCATAAAGGTGGTGGGCCAAGGGCAGTGTGCAGATCTTGTCGTTGGCGCTGTCCATTGTGAGTCTGCACAGTTCTACGTGCCCTGCTGTCTGTTGTTCCTCGCGCGCCCCATCAGCCTCTTCTGGTGGGGGTCTGGATGGGCGGCCGCCCAGATACACTCTGTCGAGGTGATTTTGCCGATTGCATTTCTTGCACGTCTTGCCATATGCAGGGCATTCAGCGCGCCGGACACGCCACTGCGGTGTCTTGCCATGACCTGTTTCACCACAATAGACACAGGGCTCCTCTGGTTTTGTTTTTGTTTTTTCTGCCCTTTGGCCCCCTTTGCTGCGGACGTCTTGCTGTTTCCCTCACCGATATGAACTGCTGATCGAATCTGTATTTTGGGTGTCAAGCAGGCGTGAGGCTGAGCGCTTCCCTGATTCTTTAGCTTCAATGTACTCTATCGTGTCTTTTAATGGCATATTTTGATTTTTCTCGCCCAATAAATCCAGCTGTATCTCTTGGTCTGCTATGCCCCGAGCGATCACATCACGCAGTATTTCCTCTGTGAAATCATTCATTTGGCCACAGTCCTCTTTTGTGCATTTCATTTCGTATTTGCATGTGCCAGCCTGCCCCTTTAAACGAGCGTGGAATGACCTGATGGGCTCCTCGTGTCCCTGCCGCATGTTGGATAGGGCCACCCTGGCCACCATGATGTTTTCTGCACGGACGGCGAGTGCTTTCATAGCCAAAAGAACATCCTTTTCATCACTATCCACGAGGCTTTTGCCAGCTGCGCGAGTGAGGTCTTTTCTTAGCTCCTCCTTGCAGCACTCGAGTAGCTGCGTGACTACGTCAGAACCGGTTAATTTGGTTCCTCTTTTGTATTCGTCCCAGCGGGTTAAGAAATATGACCACGTCTCGGCCGTTCCCGCCAACGCGATGGAGGGTCGCTTGAGCTTCTCTACCTTAGCATTCATGTGTGGCTCCCTGGGGGCTGCAGTGTGTGTGGTCGCATGGATGTTCAGCATCGCCGCCACCACTGCTGCCTCTTCGTGCCGAGCCGTGTATTCACAGTTTGCGATAGGGCAACGTACCTCCATTGTTGGTTTTACTGGTTTGTGTTTCACCTTCTTTGTTTTGATGACTCACTCACTCTTCGGTCAATGGCGTGAGTGCATTCGCGGCTCGCTCATGCGTTGTTTGCATTCCGATGTCGGCAAAGTCTGTTTGATAAAGTCCATATGTTTTGCTATAAATAAGAACAGTCTTCCATTTGTTCACGTTGCTTTAATAAATTATAGCAGTGAAATACAATAACAAAACATGTTATCAACGTATTCCTAAGTGCCGTCTGGCATAACTTCAACACGTCATCCACTTCCTGTTTGCGTGTGTGTCACAATAATATTACCGTGGTGCAACATTCTCAAGCCTCTGGGTGAAATTAGGTGCATTACATGATGCCTCCATTTTTATAGTTGCTCGTCCAGCAAAACCAAAAACCAAATACAGTCTTCTTCTGTGGGCCATGGCGAAGAAAAATATGTTAGCAAGAGGCTAATTAATAGCCTATAGCCTACAGTCACTCATGTCACTTTATAGAAATCTGCATGGCTTTATCTGGCGCTCATTACTCTTCTTTTCCTTTCTTCTCTTTCTAAACAGGGCACTTGATGGCTTCTTTGGTCTTTTACTTTGATCCGCGGTGAAGATGAAGACTTGACATCATTATTTTTTCATTACCTTTTGCCAACGCCGTCCATTCGACCATCAATCAACCAGACTCACGTGAGTCATTTAGTTGACTGCACAGTAGGGTTGTCCCTATACCATGTATTTCAAAACATTCAACACTTTTCAGAATAAAGAAGACCACCAAAGAAAACAAAAATACTTTATTTTAACAGAAAATCTTATGATACATACATTACTTATTGCAATTAAAGAAGAACTGCGTCATTAAATAAGATAGTGAACATACTAGACTTTGTAGACAACATATATTTTAGTAGTAAGCAAACAAAGGCTCCTAATTGGTTCCTGACATATGCAGTATCATATTGAGTCATTTCCCATTCTATAATTAAAAAAAAAATGATGATGGATTATTAATCTATTTGTTCATTTACTGTTAACACCTGCTCATGCTCTGTTTTAACATGTTCCATTTACATTTATCTTAAAATGAAATAATCACTTATTCCTCACTTGCATAAGGTTCAGGTGATATGACAACGTTTACTATTAGTCCAATACCAAGTAGTAACAGGATCATTCATTGGTGATATTGAAAGTCCTCATGTGTCCAGGGACATATTTTATGAGTTATAAACAATACAAAAAAGACAAAGGAATTTGTCATAACAAAAGAGATCAACGTAATCATTGTAATATCGACTATGTACGGCTCTTGACTTGGTATCATTACGGTGGATGCCAGGTGTAGATCCACCCTTGGCATTTGTTTACGTTGAGGAACCCTGGCATGCTGTTAGCGGTTAGCTATTGTATCCTACGGTGTGTATGCAGCATATACAGCTATTCTCGTCCTTCAGGGTTGATACTTGTATGAAAGGTACTTTATTTTTTGCCATGGAGGCGAGGATTACCAATTTAGAAGTAGCTAAAACACGGCCGACTGCGGATGGACGCTAACCACCAGCTACCGAACAGCTAACGACAAAGAGCTAAGCACATCTTGCAGAGTGACTTTTCATGTCACAGCGCGGATTCGAACCCGTGTTGTTCCTGCAACTGAGTGTCAAGATTTCTCCTCTGCCTGCTTGCCTGGACATGCCCCTGCTCGTGCTGGGCGCAGCACGCCCACATAGCGACACGGCTGCAGACAATCACACATCAGCGCACCTGGACCCTGACGAGAAGGCGCGGCATAAAAGACCTGGAAAGCCAGGAGATTATTGCCAGAATGTAGCCAATCTCCCCTGAGTAAGCATCATGTCTGGCACCCCTCCCTTGTTCCTTGCTTGCCTTCTTGTGCTCTCCCTCGATCCCGACTTGATGTCTTTTGTGTTTTCCAAAGTGTCTCCTGTGATTATGTCTTGGCTCACGACCTCCTCCCAGATCTTCGCTTGCCTTCCCCGATCATCGACCACTGCTTGGACCCGGACATCGTTGCCTCTCTCCAGCCCCCGACTGTTTGCCTCCCTGCTGACTGCCTCTTCGCCTCCCCCATTGGCTCACCTGCACGGGCTTCCTGTGCACTTAAGATGTGACTTTAAAGTTTTACTACTTCCTTATAAAATACTACACGGTCTAACTCCAGCCTATCTTGCCGATTGTATTGTACCATATGTCCCGGCAAGAAATCTGCGTTCAAAGGACTCCGGCTTATTAGTGATTCCCAGAGCCCCAAAAAAGTCTGCGGGCTATGGAACGTTTTCTGTTCGGGCTCCAGTACTCTGGAATGCCCTCCCGGTAACAGTTCGAGATGCCACCTCAGTAGAAGCATTTAAGTCTCACCTTAAAACTTATTTGTATACTCTAGCCTTTAAATAAACCCCCTTTTTAGACCAGTTGATCTGCTGTTTCTTTTCTTTTTCTCCTCTGTCCCACTCTCTCTTGTCCGTTGGCCATGGATGATAGTACTGACTGTCTAGAGTCGGGACCCAGGATGGACCGCTCGTCCAGAGTCGGGACCCAGGATGGACAGCTCGACTGTGTATCGACTGGAGTACATCTCTGCGCTGCTGATCCGCCTCGGCTTGGGATGGTTTCCTGTTGGCTCCACCCACTATGGACGGGACTCTCGCTACTGTGTTGGATCCACTTTGGACTGGACTCTCACAGTTGTGTAGGATCCTTTATGAATTCAGCTTTCACAGTATCATGTCAGACCCGCTCGACATCCATTGCTTTCGGTACCCTGGGGGGGGGGGGTTGCCCACATATGCGGTCCTCTCCAAGGTTTTTCATAGTCATCATTGTCACTGTCACCGACGTCCCACTGGGGTGAGTTTTCCTTGCCCTTATGTGGGCTCTACCGAGGATGTTGTTGTGGTTTGTGCAGCCCTTTGAGACACTGGTTATTTAGGGCCAAATAAATAAACATTGGTTGATTGATTGATTGACAACCCCACTGAAGAATATGTGCCAGGGAAAACATTAACAGTAGCTGACACACTGTCCAGAGAGCCACTGTCTGTAATACAGAGTGCAACTATTAGAACTGACCTGGGATGTTTTGGTGTTCGAGGATACAGCTCACGCAGCATGGCCAGTGTCGCCCTCCAAGCTGGAGCGGATCAAGCGAGAGACGAGCACTGATCATGACCTACAGGTGGTGAGTAAACCACTGACAGATGGGTGGCCAAAACACATGGGCAGCGTTCCAATACAGGCCAGAGCATACCACTAATGGATTACCAGCCTGTCAACCTCTAAAGGACTTCTGAAGTATGGTGATCGAATTGTTATCCCGCACAGTATGAGGGGCCACATAGTGTTGTGAGAGGGCGCGAATGAGTGTGTCGTGGCCAGGACTAGAGAAGGAGATCCAAGAACTGGTGACAAAGTGCCCTGAATGCAAATCAGACCAACACTGAGGAAGGATCCCCTGATGACAACACTGCTACATCAAAGGCCATGGCAAAGGGTCACAGCTCTCATCTGTGAGTATGAAATGAGAAACTACCTTATTGTCATAGACTATTTTTCTCACTATTTGGAAAAACACACTTACTCGACTTACCTGCGATGAGATGGCAACTTGTCCAGGGTGTACGCCACCTTCCGCCAGTATACAGCTGAGATAGTCTCCAGCACCCCCCCTCCCCCTCGCCACCCCTATAGAGACAAGCGGTAAAAATGTATGGACAATTACCCGACATGACCAAGGGGACCACTTGTGTGCGTCTGAAGAACATTTTCGCCAGGTGGGGATGCTACACACAGACAACGGATGGCAATATGCTAGTAAGGAATTTCAAAGCTTTTCTGTTGCTCATGACTTTAAACACATCACCTCCAGACCTTACTTCTCCCAATCCAACGGTGAAGCTGAAAGGGCAGTTCAGACAGCGAAAAGGATACTTTGACAGGCCGACCCGTTCCTGGCTCTTATGAGCTACAGAGCCAGACGGCTACAAGCCAAGGGGGCCAGCCCTGCACAGCTCATGTCGGGCCGCCAGATTAAGACAACTGTGCCCACAGTTGACAAAGTCCTCCATCCAAGGTGGCCTGACTTCACAAATACGTATAGCTGACGCCCAGGCGAAGGAGAACGACAGAAGCACTTACAACAGGCGCCACGGTCAAATCACCCCGAGCTCTCAGAAGAGGAGAGAGAGTAGTGGTGAAACTCAACAGGGATTCAAAATGGGGGACAGCAGGGACAGTCCAACAACTACACACAACACCAAGGTCTTACCTGATTCAGACGGTCCATGGAACACTACGGAGGAACAGGCACCACCTCCGCCCAACCTTCCTTCCTGTTCAACAGCCAGACGAGACAGAGAATAAACAAGTGAGTGAACAACCATCATCACTTCTGTGCTCACATCCAGATTCACCTATCAGAGAGACTGTCCCAGCAGAGCATGATGAACATGATCAGACTCAGGCGACTTCCAGAGGAAGGGTCATCTGCCTACCTGGCAGATTTAAAGACTTTGCATGTACCTAACACACAGCCAGCCAACAATGGAGCAGAATAATCTCCGGCAGCTCTGGAGATGAATGGGCAGTCTAACCCATAACCTCAGGGAAATAATAGAAAAAAAGGAAACTGAATGTAGATGTGCACTAATAATGTTATTATTCCTGTTGCACAATAGCACTTTCTTGTCCTGTTTATAAATGGCTGAAAAGTGAAAATGTCATTAGTGTCCCACTAATCTACTGTACGTTAATCATACTTAGTTTATTTGCTATTCCTATTACCTTCCTCTGTTGTATAATCCTTAGGATAAAGGACACTGCCGGTTATTGTCTGAATACATCTAATGTCTTTGGCTCAAAAGCGGGGAGAGTTGTGAGTGTGGTATTCAGGGGACTGTTTTGTGTATTTAGGCATTGATCTGAGTTCATGTCTACCGGTCGACGCAGGAGTTTCACAAGTCTTAGAGTTAATGCTGTTTGTGAGCTGCAGGAAAAAACAATGAGAGTCAACAAGAAGCAACGTTGCAAGTTATTCTTCGGAGATAAATAACACAGTCCCTAATGGATATTAGTCTAGAATACTGTCGAGTTTTGTTATGATTTTTTATTTTTTTTGTGCTTCCTAGGTGCTCACTTACATTGCCCATAGCAAAAACCAGCCCTGGTCACATTCTGGCTTGGGTGTAGCTGGTCGTGACCCACAGACACAGAGACTGTTGACCAAGTGCAGGTAAAAATATAACAATGCAAAAATAAGACTATACAAAAATAGTGCAGCATTGAAGTATATTGGAACCATCAAGAAAGCTATACAGCATGGAGGTAAACAGCAAAATCGATTCAGCCCAGTCCAAAGGACAGAGTTGGCCTAATAAGGAGCCTGATTAGAAAGAAGACACAGGTGTGTCCGGATTGCCAATCTGGGATGGGTCAGGGAACCAGTCCTCAGACTAAATAGAGTGCAAATGGAGGAAAACAGTAAGTGGAAACAACATTAAAACAGCTGGACATTAAGTAAAAAATGACACGACACATAATGACTGTCATGTGAGATCATATAGATAGAGTCATACATCCATCCATCCATTTTCTACCGCTTATTCCCTTTCGGGGTCGCGGGGGGCGCTGGCGCCTATCTCAGTTACAACCAGGCGGAAGGCGGGGTATACCCTGGACAAGTCGCCACCTCATCGCAGGGCCAACACAGATAGACAGACAACATTCACACTCACATTCACACACTAGGGCCAATTTAGTGTTGCCAATCAACCTATCCCCAGGTGCATGTCTTTGGAAGTGGGAGGAAGCCGGAGTACCCGGAGGGAACCCACGCATTCACGGGGAGAACATGCAAACTCCACACAGAAAGATCCCGAGCCTGGATTTGAACCCAGGACTGCAGGACCTTCGTATTGTGAGGCAGACGCATTAACCCCTCTCCCACCGTGAAGCCCTAGAGTCATACAGTGGACTTCAAAGTAGCAATAAAGATGTGATTAGAAGTGTAGACTTTCCGGGTTTTGCACAATTTAATGCACATCACACCCTTTTTTAGGGGCTGTAGAGTGTTCCTACAATTAACCTAGTTGTAAATGCAACTATCATCCCAACCATCATGCATTCATAGGCAACATGAACCCATTATTTAACATCATTATTATAAGCTTTGTCTTTTGAGATGTTGACTGATGTGTTTATCATTTGCTGCTTTCAGCTTGTCTTCACCAAGTGAATACTGAATACCGACTGGCTAGTCTTAAAATATTACATATATTTGCCTTCCAAAAGTGCTACTCAACTCTTGAAAAATTAGTTATTGGTTGTAATTCCCAAATGGTAAAATTTACATATTTTTTGTGAAAGCTTTGAAATGAAAGCTTAGAGTTCAAATCCTGGGGTGGTGTAAAAAAACCCATTCTGTATCAAACATTGCAGCATGACCAACTTACTTTCAACTTTTTCCCAATATGAGGTATCTGCTTTATTCCACACGCAGCAATAATCTGTGTTGGCATCATATGCTGCCTGGCAGTGATAATCTATAATCCATTCATCCAAAGAGGGCACACAAATGCATATTTGTTTCCTAGGATTAAAAGCTTATAGCGGCAGTACGGCATGGTCAATAATGGTCATCCATGCCAGCTACCACTACATTTGTATCACTTTTGTTGAACTTTGTATCGCATGCATTTTAAAGTAACAATATATTTTGTTGCTATTTGCTCAAATTCAGATGGTATAGGCCCTTGCTCATCCTAACTCTGAACAGAATAAAAATGATAGAAAATCAACGAATAGTTGTGAGAAAAGTCTACAATATGTAGTGGACGCCAGGTAGAGTAGCTGTGCGATAGTACGTCGTGTAGACCTTACTTCTTAAGGACTTAAGACATGAGCTGAACAATGAGTTGACAGTCCATAGCTTTTAGCTCATTGGTTAGCACTGCTCGACTTAACTCTCAATCGGGGGGATTGATTCATGCAGAGCTGGACTGCGTAATAAGACCACTGTTATACACACAATACGTTTTATTGGCTCATTTGTGAGGTTTCTTTAATGGCCCCTTTAATGCCGCCAACATTGGCACTTATTTCATCGTTATGGACTTAAAAAAGTACGTCTTAAAGCAGAGGTCTCAAACTCAATTTACCTGGGGGCCACTAGATGCAGAAACTGGGTGAGGTTGGGCCGCAAGAAAAGATTTCTTCAAAAATCTAACATGCACTTTTTAATGAATTCACCTTCTATGAATGGCTGTCCCGTCCTAACAACATACTTGCCAACTCTCACAATTTTTCCGGGAGACTCCTGAATTTCAGTTCACCTCCCGACAATCTACCGGTGCAACCATTTCCCCAAATTTTTCCCAATTTTCACCCAGCCGACATTATTAAGGGCTGTCGTGACTGCACTGCCTTTAACGTCCTCTACAACAGTGGATCTCAACCTTTTTTCAGTGATGTACCCCCTGTGAACATGTTTTTAATTCAAGTACCCCCTAATCAGAGCAAAGCATTTTGGTTGGAAAATAAGAGATAAAGAAGTAAAATACAGCACTATGTCATCAGTTTCTGATTTGTATAACAGTGCAAAATATTGCTCATTTGTAGTGGTCTTTCTTGAACTATTTGGAGAAAAAGATATAAAATAACTAAAAACTTGTTGAAAATAAACAAGTGATTCAATTATAAATTAAAATTTCTACACATAAAAGTAATCATCAACTTTAAAGTGCCCTCTTTGATGATTGTAATAGAGATCCATCTGCATTCATGAACGTCATTCTAAACATTTCTTCACAAGAAAAAAATCTTTAACATCATTATTTATGGAACATGTCCATAAAAAGTCTAGCTGTCAACACTGAATGTTGGATTGCTGTATTAATTTTTTCACAGTTTATGAACTTACATTCATATTTCATTGAAGTATTATTCAATAATATATTTATAAATGATTTATGAATTGCTTTAATTTTTTATAATAATTTTGTAATAAATCTCACTTGCCCCTTGGCATACCTTGGGGACGGCGTGGCGCGGTTGGGAGAGTGGCCGTGCCAGCAACCTGAGGGTTCCTGGTTCAATCCCCACCTTCTACCAACCTCGCCACGCCTGTTGTGTCCTTGAGCAAGACACTTCACCCTTGATGGTTCGTGGTTAGGGCCTTGCATGGCAGCTCCCGCCATCAGTGTGTGAATGTGTGTGTGAATGGGTGAATGTGGAAATAGTGTCAAAGCGCTTTGAGTACCTTGAAGGTAGAAAAGCGCTATACAAGTATAACCCATTTACCATTTACCATTCAAGTACCTCCAGGGGTTCGCGCATCCCCTAGAAACTGGACTCACTGGTGACGGTGGCAGAGAAGAGGACTCTGGACAAACTAGTGAGCATCCTGGATGATGCCAGTCACCCTCTGCATAGTGTTATCAGTAGCCAGAGGAGCCTGTTCAGTGCTAGACTGCTTCATCCCAAGTGCAGGACTAATAGACTCAAAAACTCCTTTGTCCCACACGCCATTAGACTGTACAACTCCTCTCTGGGACGGGGGGCAGGGGGTATTAGGATGACAGGGGATGCAAAACATTAACAGTGCAATACGTTTTCATAACATGGTCACTACTGCCTACTTTGTCTTGTTATATTCTTATTTTACTGTTATATTGTTATTCCCATTGTTTTTATTCTTTTTGTAATATTTCTCTATTTTGTTTCCTTTTAAACCCCCATTATTTACTTTTTACTTTTTTTTAAATTGATCTCAACTCTGTACACTGCAGCTGGAATTTTAATTTTCCTGAAGGAACTCTCCTGAAGGAATCAATAAAGTACTATCTATCTATCTATCTATCTATCTAGAAGAGGACTACTGCTCTACTACATGTCATCGCGCACGCTTCTACATCACACAACCAATGTGTAACATGTTGTATGAGACTTGTGCAGAACTACGTTAGGGGCTGCAAGACGTACTTTTTCAACAGCCATACAGGTCACACTGAGGGTGGCCATATAAACAACTTTAACACTGTTACAAATATGCGCCACACAGCAAACCGACACCAAACAAGAATGACAAACCCTTTTTGGGAGAATTTCCGCACCCTAACACAACCTAAACACAAGAGAACCACTACCCAGAACACCCTGAAGCCCTGACTCTCCCTGGCTACAATATACAACACCTCAACCGAGGCAAGTAGGGAGGGTGGGGGGTGGAGGGTTGGTGGTAGCGGGGTGTGTATATTGTAGCCCGAAATAGTCAGAGCTGCATGGGATTCTGGGTAATTGTTCTTTTGTATTTATGTTGTGTGACGATGCGTATGTTCTCCCGAAATGTGTTTGTCATTCTTGTTTGGTGGGGGTTCACAGTCTGGCACATATTTGTAACAGTGTTAAAAAAAAATTTATGGCCACCCTCAGTGTGACCTGTGTAGCTGTTGTCAAAATATCTTGCAGTAACACACGTGTGGCTTGCAAAGCCAGATGCAACATTAAACTGGGCTTGCATGCTGCCAGTTCAGGATGTAGGGGGCGCTAAAGTGCCATTATGGCACTCCCTGAATATTGTTGATATTTTATAAATCGGCAGGGGCTTCGAGAGAATTGGTGCCCTGAAATTTAGGGGTCTCCCGGGAGAATTGGGGACATAGGCAAGTATGACGCTGTTAAGTGCCGTTCATATTAAACTCGCGGGGCGCACCAACATTAATTTGTCATGTCAAAGTGCGGGCCGCATAATGTCTCACGGACCGCAATTGGCCCGCGGGCCGCATGTTTGAGACCCCTGTTTTAAATGATTAATACCCCCCCAAAACAACCCTCAACTCAATTGAGAAGCTCTTTGGCAAGAAGCTCTGGTCCGGGGGAAACTTGCTATCTTGACAACATTTGATGCTGGATACTTGAGGGACTCTTGAGACTAGTGGAGAACCACCTGCTTGGTGGTTCTTTCCGTCAAAGACATTAAAGATATCTATCCACTTGGAACTGTGCTAACAGGTCATCTACTGATTAGATTGAGCTTTGGTCCATAGATCAAATTCTGAAGATGATGGGAGCCGTTCAAGGAGCCCAAAGGCTGCCTGTCGTGATGAATGGGTTGGGCAGAAGATTGGAAACAATTTAATATTGCGTAGTATGAGTTTTGGTAGCATCTTCATTCCGAATCATGACATTTTTGCCCATTTTTTGTAGGAATTATTAAATATCAAACGTCCTTTAACAAAAAACAACCAAAATATAACAACTTCTGCTGCGTTGCCGCTGCAATGCCAGATGCATTGTTGCAGGTTGTAGCAATACAACTCAAGAAGGGGTCAGCATGGACCCATGTACAAATGATGGGAATATGAAAAAAGTATGGACCGCTTCAGTCAAATTGTCAAGCCAAAATGGAATGGACCAAGCAACAGGAGTGTAATTTAGAGAGATCATTTTCATAATTCTGATTTGGTTGAAGAAGGGCTTAGGTCAGAGTTTGGATGGTAAATATCTAACAGAGTCAAACCAGATGCAATATCGAAAAACAGGAGCACCTTTTAGGTGAGAAAGACTGAGTCAGAACCCACAGAAAAACGCAAAAAAAAGACCAGCCATGAAATCAAAACCGAGAGAAGGTTAGCCACTAGTATTTCATTGTGTGTCCTCTTCTACTGATGTTTACCTTAAGATACTTAAGGAAAAGCTGAAAGAGCATGGTGAAACTAGCTATACTGTACGTGGAAGAGCATGGGAAGTCTGGAAATGCTGATTATTTTGTAACTTATTTTTTGCCCATAATGTTAACCATAGCAAGTTTTGGAGTAATCATGAACCAGGGCAACAAACCATGCAAAAAAAGGGATCAAAATAATAGTTCTATATTCCTTTAGCGACACCGTCTTTGGAGGGATTCGGGCTCCAGTTCTGTAGATGACGTCACACCCAGAGGGAGGTCGGCATATCAAGTCTGGCGATGGAAAGGGGTCGTTCCATGTAGAGTTAGTTATTTACCTGTCACTCAAAAACTAACAGATATTTTTGGAAATGACTGCCAGAATAATTTTAAGGAGAAAAATATGTAATGGTAACTTGTTTTTCAAATTTGTATCCCGCAGCTGAGATATGTCCAGCACCCTCCGCGACCCCGAAAGCGACAACCGGTAGAAAAATGGATGGATGGATTTATGTAATTTTAGCTCCAGGACATATTTTTGTCATTAACCATGTTTACTTCTGTTGATTCTTATTCACCAAAAAATCATGTTTCAGCAAAACTGAAGATTGAACCTCAAAACAAAAATTAAAACTAATATCCTTATCCATTTCCTAATGCACAACATTTTAGACAACTTTTAATGATAATATTGTTTAGCTAGCTGAGTCCAAACGAGGAGTTCTAAACCAGTGTTCAAACCTCGGCCTGGCCGTCTGCCTTGTGGCCAGCAAATGAAGCTGTCACACGAAGGTCACCAGTTCACGGTCCAAGATTAAAATGGTCAGCAAACCATTGCTTGAGTGAAATGAAATCTCGCTTCGCTGCAGAAATAACACAGCAATAGAGTTAAGTGGCTTTCTTGTAATATTATTATTACTAGAAGAGGGCGTCTACGTCAAGCAGCCCCGTGATCACTGGATCATACAATATTGATTTTGATATAGAATGTATTGCTATGGAAGATATTAGTTCTTCTTGACCTCATGCAGTGTGAAAATATCTGTTAGAAAAACCTGCTTTTTCTTACGCCAGGCATATACTGTATATTCGATACATATTACACATTTTATTAAAAGGATCTGTGTGATGATAAGAATCCTGACTTTTACGTCATACTTCTTAACCTATACAATACAAGCTACGCTTAGCTATTATTTAACTTTTTAACTTATCTTTTTTTTTTAATTAAATGACAAGCGTAAACACAACCTTAGCAAACCAAAGTGAATACGTTTTGATGATAACATCCATCCATCCATCCATCCATCTTCTTCTGCTTATCCGAAGTTGGGTCGCGGGGGTAGCAGCCTAAGCAGGGAAGCCCAGACGCTCCTCTCCCTAGCCATTTTGTCTAGCACTTCCCTGGGAATCCCGAGGCGTTCCCAGGCCAGCCGGGAGGCATAGTCTTCCCAACGTGTCCTGGGTCTTCCCCGTGGCCTCCAACCGGTTGGACGTGCCCAAAACACCTCCCTAGGGAGGCGCTCGGGTGGCATCCTGACCAGATGCCTGAACCACCCCTCCTGGCTCCTCTCAATGTGGAGGAGCAGCGGCTTTACTTTGAGCTCCCCCCGGATGGCAGAGTTTCTCACCCTATCTCTAAGGGAGAGCCCCGCCACCCAGCAGAGGAAACTTATTTCGGCCGCTTGTACCCGTGATCTCGTCCTTTTGGTCATAACCCCAAGCTCATGACCATAGGTGAGGATGGGAACGTAGATCGACCGGTAAATAGAGAGCTTTGCCTTCCGGCTCAGCTCCTTCTTCACCACAATGGATCGATACAGCGTCCGCATTACTGAAGACGCCGCACCGATCCGCCTGTCGATCTCACGATCCACTCTTCCCTCATTCGTGAACAAGACTCCGAGGTACTTGAACTCCTCCACTTGGGGCAGGGTCTCCCCCCCAACCTGGAGATGGCACTCCACCCTTTTCCGGGCGAGAACCATGGACTCGGACTTGGAGGTGCTGATTCTCATCCCAGTCGCTTCAGACTCGGCTGCAAACCAATCCAGTGAGAGCTGAAGATCCTGGCCAGATGAAACCATCAAAACCAAATCATCTGCAAAAAGCCGAGACCTAATTCTGCGGCCACCAAACCAGATCCCCTCAATGTCTTGACTCCGCCTAGAAATTCTGTCCATAAAAGTTATGAACAGAATCGGTGACAAAGGACAGCCTTGTCGGAGTCCAACCTTCACTGGAAACGTGTCCGACTTATTTCCGGCAATGCGGACCAAGCTCTGACACTGATCATACAGGGAGCGGACTGCCACAATCAGACAGTCCGATACCCCATACTCTCTGAGCACTCCCCACAGGACTTCCCGAGGGACACGGTCGAATGCCTTCTCCAAGTCCACAAAGCACATGTAGACTGGTTGGGCAAACTCCCATGCACCCTCAAGGACCCTGCCGAGAGTATAGAGCTGGTCCACAGTTCCACGACCAGGACGAAAACCACACTGTTCTTCCTGAATCCGAGGTTCGACTATCCGGCATAACCTCCTCTCCAGTACACCTGAATAGACCTTACCAGGAAGGCAAAGGAGTGTGATCCCACGATAGTTAGAACACACCCTCCTGTTCCCCTTCTTAAATAGAGGAACCAACACCCCGGTCTGCCAATCCAGAGGAACCGCCCCCGATGTCAACGCAATGCTGCAGAGTCTTGTCAACCAACACAGCCACACAGGATCCAGAGCCTTAAGGAACGCCAGGCGGATCTCATCTACACCCGGGGCCTTGCCACCGAGGAGCTTTTTAACTACCTCAGCAACCTCAGCCCCAGAAATAGGAGAGCCCACCACAGATTCCCCAGGCACTGCTTCCTCATAGGAAGACGTGTTGGTGGGATTGAGGAGGTCTTCGAAGTATTCCCTCCACCGATCCACACAACCGTAGTCGAAGTCAGCACAACACCATTCTCACCATACACGCTGTTGAGAGTGCAGTGCTTCCCCTTCCTGAGTCGAATCCGAGGTTCGACTATCCGGCATAACCTCCTCTCCAGTACACCTGAATAGACCTTACCAGGAAGGCAAAGTAGTGCGATCTCACGATAGTTAGAACACACCCTCCGGTTCCCCTTCTTAAATAGAGGAACCAACACCCTGGTCTGCCAATCCAGAGGAACCGCCCCCGATGTCAACGCAATGCTGCAGAGTCTTGTCAACCAACACAGCCACACAGGATCCAGAGCCTTAAGGAACGCCAGGCGGATCTCATCTACACCCGGGGCCTTGCCACCGAGGAGCGTTTTAACTACCTCAGCAACCTCAGCCCCAGAAATAGGAGAGCCCACCACAGATTCCCCAGGCACTGCTTCCTCATAGGAAGACGTGTTGGTGGGATTGAGGAGGTCTTCGAAGTATTCCCTCCACCGATCCACACAACCGTAGTCGAAGTCAGCACAACACCATTCTCACCATACACGCTGTTGAGAGTGCAGTGCTTCCCCTTCCTGAGTCGAATCCGAGGTTCGACTATCCGGCATAACCTCCTCTCCAGTACACCTGAATAGACCTTACCAGGAAGGCAAAGTAGTGCGATCCCACGATAGTTAGAACACACCCTCCGGTTCCCCTTCTTAAATAGAGGAACCAACACCCCGGTCTGCCAATCCAGAGGAACCGCCCCCGATGTCAACGCAATGCTGCAGAGTCTTGTCAACCAACACAGCCACACAGGATCCAGAGCCTTAAGGAACGCCAGGCGGATCTCATCTACACCCGGGGCCTTGCCACCGAGGAGCTTTTTAACTACCTCAGCAACCTCAGCCCCAGAAATAGGAGAGCCCACCACAGATTCCCCAGGCACTGCTTCCTCATAGGAAGACGTGTTGGTGGGATTGAGGAGGTCTTCGAAGTATTCCCTCCACCGATCCACACAACCGTAGTCGAAGTCAGCACAACACCATTCTCACCATACACGCTGTTGAGAGTGCAGTGCTTCCCCTTCCTGAGTCGGCGGATGGTGGTCCAGAATCGCTTCGAAGACGTCCGGAAGTCTTGCTGACCACTGAAGCCGCACACCGTTGAGCCTGTCGATACCTGTCCGCTGCCTACGGAGTTCTATAAGCCAAAAGAACCCGATAAGACTCTTCAGCTTGATGGCATCCCCCACAGCCAGTGTCCACCAACGGGTTCTAGGATTACCGCCACGACAGGCACCAACTACCTTGCGGCCACAGCTCCAATCAGCTGCCTCGACAATAGAGGTGCGAAACATGGTCCATTCGGACTCAATGTCCCGCACCTCCCTCGTGACATGTTCAAAGTTCTTCCAGAGGTGGGAATTGAAACTCTCACTGACAGGAGACTCTGCCAGACGTTCCCAGCAGACCCTCACAATGCGTTTGGGCCTGCATCCTCCCCACCATCGCAGCCAACTCACCACCGGGTGTTGATCGGTGGAAAGCTCCGCCCCTCTCTTCACTGGAGTGTCCAAAACATGAGGCCACAAATCCGATGACACAACTACAAAGTCGATCATGAAACTGCGGCCTAGGGTGTCATGGTGCCAAGTGCACATATGGACACCCTTATGTGTGAACATGGTGTTTGTTATGTACAATCTCTGACGAGCACAAAAGACCAATAACAAAACACCACTCGGGTTCAGATCCGGGCTGCCATTCTTCCCAATCACGCCTCTCCAGGTTTCACTGTCGCTGCCAACCTGAGCGTTGAAGTCCCCCAGTAGGACAAGGGAAGCACCCAGGGGAGCACTTTCCAGTACTCCCTCGAGTGTACCCAAAAAGGGTGGGTACTCTGAACTGCTTTTTGGTGCATAAGCACAAACAACAGTCAGGACCCGTCCCCCCACCCGAAGGCGGAGGGAGGCTACCCTCTCGTCCACTGGGTTGAACTACAATGTGCAGGCTTTGAACCGGGGGGGGAAACGAGAATTGCCACCCCAGCCCGTCGCCTCTCACTGCCGGCAACGCCACAGTGGAAGAAAGTCCAGACCCTCTCGAAATAAGTGGTTCCAGAGCCCTTGCTGTGCGTCGAAGTAAGTCCGACTATATCCAGCCGGGACTTCTCCACTTCGAGCACTATTTCAGGCTCCTACCCCCCAGTGAGGTGACGTTCCACATCCCAAGAGTTATCTTCTGTAGCCGAGGATCAGACCGCCAAGTGTCCTGCCTTCGGCTTCCGCCCAGCTCACATTGCACCCGACCTCTATGGCCCCTTCTATGGGTGGTGAGCCCATTGGAGGGGTGACCCACGTTGCCTCTTCGGGCTGTGCCCGGCCAGGCCCCATGGGAACAGGCCCGGCCACCAGGCGCTCGCCATCGTTCCCCACCTCCGGGACTGGCTCCAGAGGGGGGCCCCGGTGACCTGCGTCCGGGCGAGGGAAATCTGCGTCCATGATTTGTCTTCTTCATAAAGGTCTTTGAGCTGCTCTCTGTCTGATCCCTCACCTAGGACCTGTTTGTCTTGGGAGACCCTACCATTTATGCCCCCGGACAACATAGCTCCTTGGATCATTGGGACACTCAAACTCCTCTACCACGATAAGGTGGCAGCTCAGAGAAGATTTGATGCTAACTGTTAGAAAGGTTCCCAAACTCTGTGCTACCTTAAGAGACTATTATGAGCAGTCCACCTTAAGAGCGCGAAGCATTGTGGGGCGCGCTTATTCATTCTAACCAAAACAGAGCACAGAGCAGTGAATGCCTGTCATTTACCTTTTCTGCCTGTATGTATATCTACAACTTGTAAGACTGTATAGCACTGCGGTGCCTGGTGCGTCACTGACGAACGTAAGTTCATTATATAGTTGTTTGGCGCGCAGCGTGCTTTGTTTACAGCATTTAGACAATGTATTTCATGTACCAGTCCTTTAACTCTTCAAACAGAGCATTTCGGACATTTTGTGCCTTTGTACATGTAAGCGAGCACCTTATTCTGCACGGCAGGTCACAAGCACCACGTTTACGTGCCTTCTGTAACGTACAGTGACACCTTGTGGTCTGGTTAAGACATTTAAGTACAGTTAAATGTTGGGATGATGTTATTTGAGTGTTTGGTTTGATGCTATCCTGTAGTGTATATGGCAGGGCTTACTGTTTACTGGTGAAGCTAACGTGTACTAAATGGCAATTATTACCGGTATATGCTATATTGTGTATCCATGATATATTATTGCACTAAGGTGATATGTACTATTACTACGTTGGCTATGGTATTCTATACTAATTGGTTATGCTGTTCTTATCTGTTAACTGCAGAACCACCAATACTTAACAGTGTTGTACCATTCAGCCAATCCATTGTAACCTCTCATGCCTGTCAACCTGCCTACTAAACAAGTAAACTGCCACATGCCAAACGAACTGTCCTGTCCATTGTGTCCTGACCGACGCTCCAGGGGCGAATGAGACTACCTTTATAGAACCAAACAGTCCTTTATAACTCTCCACAACACTAACAGTGGTCAGCAGAGCAGGATCATCAGAAATATACTGTAAGTAATCATAAATATGATCCATTAAATATGATTTTGTTGCGCTTTCAACGCGAAAACAAGACAACTTAAAGTACTTTTTGACACACAAAAACATGCCGTTTATTCTATCAAAGACAAGACTGAATGGCTGCTTACATCCATCCATCATCTTCCGCTTATCCGAGGTCGGGTCGCAGGGGCAACAGCCTAAGCAGGGAAACCCAGACTTCCCTCTCGCCAGCCACTTCGTCCAGCTCTTCCCGGGGGATCCCGAGGCGTTCCCAGGCCAGCCGGGAGACATAGTCTTCCCAACGTGTCCTGGGTCTTCCCCGTGGCCTCCTACCGGTTGGACGTGCCCTAAACACCTCCCTAGGGAGGCGTTCGGGTGGCATCCTGACCAGATGCCCGAACCACCTCATCTGGCTCCTGCTTACATCCAAGAGACTCAAAAAGGCGGTCACAACAAACACCTTTGGGTAAATCTCCCGACGGTCACTTAAAGGGGCCGCACTGAATTACTCACTCTTAACTGCATACACAAATGCTAAACAACAACAACATTATGTGCACAATAGAACAATGACAGTGAATAATGACGACAAAGTCAAGTAAACAGGTGTGGTGAATTATGTCCTCAAAGTAACCGCTACAATTTCACAGATTTTGAAAATATATAGGGAAGTAAAATGTCTTTGAAAACCTTTTTGTTTCCCAAAAACGGTCTTGAAAAAGAGTGTCTCCTATTGCTTGGATTTATGTCACGTCCGACTGTCGTTAAGCTCATTAAATAAATGTGGTGGTCAAGCCAGTGTCTGTTCTCAATGGGTACTAGGCGCCATTTAGCCTTTCCCGAAAAAAAATGACCAATGCTTGCGATGTTTTTGGCTGTACAAATATTTAAATCATGAAAAAGATAAACGTTTCTTCTGAGTTAATCGAGAGGTAATCAAGAAGGGCGGAAGAGAACAAGATCTCACAAAAGATGACGAGAAAGTACCGTTACACGTACTCCAGTCAAATGGAGCGAAGTAGAAGAACGCTCGAGTTAGCAGTGATCACATTGTTAAAGGTTTGTCTGATATATTTTTAACCCTGTATACTTTACTGGTTTATTAGTTCCCACTGAGGTATTATCTTGATATTGTTTGTATTCTAATTTAAACAAAGAGAAACCAGAAAGTCAGGGTTGATGATACGTTGTCAGAAAAGGTACTTCTACGTCTCCCATCTTGTTTATTTTGTACACTAAAGTCTCAGAGTACATATGGTAACAGGACAAAAATCAAATATGGTGATGACACTGGACACTGGCCGAGAGTTGGCGGTAGAGTCGGCTCTTTTGGTCGCTTTGCTGGGTCCACTCCTGTCTCTGGCAATGCTCCCCCCACCCCAGCAGATGATGGTGTGGAACACTGCAGAGGCCACCGCAATGTATATGTTTTTGTTTTGTTGACTGTGTGTAGAAGTAGCTAGTTGCATCAGCTCTGTTCTTTTAATGTATTTAATGTCCTTTGTGTTCGTTGATTTTTCCCTCTTACACACATGTTTATGTGTGCTATGGCTTTGAGGTTTTTTCCCCCCATGGCCTCAGTCTGGACCCCCTCTCCAGGTAACCAGGCTTAGACTGAATATTTTTTTCTTAACCAGGAGAGTCTTGATACCAATTTCCTTCAGCCAGCCACACACAAAGAAGTTGTAGACATCCATGCTTTTCCAACTTTTCATTTGTTTTGTCATGTAGAATGGCATGTGGAGCACAATAGTTTGATATGCCTGGCAACTCCACCAACATATAATCCTTAATATTTCTTAACAAATCATTTTTTGATAGAAGTGTAGGGATCTATTCTATTGTATACTTTGCATTTGTTGCTCGTATCTGCTTTTTGCAGGAAGATTTAAGCCTCTTTTGTACTCAGATAGTTGATTGAATACCATTTTTTTTCACCTCCAGGAAAAAGTCATGTGACGGAAAACGAGCAATATTGGGGGTCATCTTACTGTATCTGTGTCAATAGAGAAATACGTTTGTTTACACAGGAGAAACAGCAAAATGTAGCAATCAAGTATTTTACCAAATCATTCAGTTCTAAAAGGTTTTCCTCAGTATTCAAAACACCTTTTGGTATTCTTTGAAATATACATAGGGGAGTTATCATCCCTGACCTGGTTCCTGCTAATAAGTCCCTTAGGTCCCCACCTACTTGATCTTTGTGCTTTTAGGCTTAAATTAAAGGCCTGAATGCAGGGCTGCCATATCCTTAAAATGTCCAAACATTATTGGAGTAATGTCTAGAATGGTTGAAAATTTAACAGGTTTTATTGCAATTGTCGAAATTTTAATACTTTTCAATGGTTCAGTATTGTTTACGTTCAATTTTAACAAACATTTGTGTCTTAGTGTGTGTGTGTGTGTGTGTATATATATATATGTATATATATATACATATTTATATATATCTGTATATTAATGTATATATATATATATATATATATATATATATATACAGGGACGGCGTGGCGCAGTGGGAGAGTGGCCATGCGCAACCCGAGGGTCACTGGTTCAAATCCCACCTAGAACCAACCTCGTCACGTCCGTTGTGTCCTGAGCAAGACACTTCACCCTTGCTCCTGATGGGTGCTGGTTGGCGCCTTGCATGGCAGCTCCCTTCATCAGCGTGTGAATGTGTGTGTGAATGGGTAAATGTGGAAGTAGTGTCAAAGCGCTTTGAGTACCTTGAAGGTAGAAAAGCGCTGTACAAGTACAACCCATTTATCATTTATTTTATATATATATATATATATATATATATATATATGCATTTATATTTGTATATGCATATATGTATATATGTATGTATATATATATGTATATATATATATATATATATATATATATATATATATATATATATATATATATATATATATATATCAGTGTGTGGATGTGGAAATACTGTCAAAGCGCTTTGGGCTCCTTAAAAAGGGGTAAAAAAAAAGCGCTATATAAGTACAACCCATATATATATATTAGGGCTGGGCAACGATTAAACATTTTAATCGAAGTTAATCGCACTATTTCTCCGATTAATCGCGATTAACTGCATTGTATACGCAAAGCCCAATAATGAATTCAAAAGTAGTGTGTAGTGCACCTTTATTGGAATATTCTCCCACATGAACAAAAGCGCCAAAACATTCGTTGTGCAAACACAATTTAAATCAGTCCCTGTTAAACAGTAGCAGTTAAATAGCATATTTTATGAAAATCAACTCAAAAAATGTAAATACAAACATTTAAGCTTATTGCCTCTGCCAGGGTATTTAAGTTATCCTGTTTGTTATGGAAAATAAATATAATCTACATACAAATCTCTGAGCCACAATCATAACATCCGAACAGGCAATTTCTGAGGTAACAGCAGAAACATTTTTTTTATCAGGGATCTTATATTTAAAAAAAACCTATATTATAGTTAGTGGGCTGTTTTAGGGAATTTTTGATCAAATTATCCGTAGTAGCAATATTAATAGTGTTGTGTTTATTCTGTGTAGTGCACTTAAAATAATTATGACCATATCTAGGAATTGATATGATGGGAATTTTCCGATTGTTTGCTTGGTGCTTTGATAAATTGAACGCATATACATGGTACTATATTGTGATGTTATGAGCCAGGGAAAAAAAGAACTACCCTACCCAGCATGCAACAGGAGTGACGAGCATGCGCGGTAGCCCGGTATGGGTTGTGTCGCCATGACGGCATCTTGTATGTTGTGATATTCACGCTCTGAAAGCAAACGTTAAGAAGTCAGCCAACACTCCTTGTCTGCATTATTCATAAATAGACAGACAACACATATACTCCGCTGCTTCACAGGCCGCTGGATGTAGCCGGCAAAGTATTCCCATGCTAGCTAGCCGGTCTAGCAAGCACACGTCATTCAGTCAAAAACGGCCCGATCTATCCACATCCAGAATTGTCTGGCGGTCGTAAGTGATCCCGGAGTGACCACGCTGTAAGCCAGCCATGAAATCTGCAGAATTGTCCGGTATTTTTGCCAAATGTTCCATCTTTACCAAGAGCCCCTCGACGCTGAAGCCCGTCCGGGCGCCGCCATCTTGTTAAGAAAAAGCGTTAACAAAATAAAAGCATGTATACAAGATACGCAAATGTGCGATAAAATAATTGTCGCCGTTAATAGATTGACGCATTAATTTGCCCACCCCTAATATATATATATATACATAAGTTTATCCATCCATCCATTTCCTACCACTTATTCCGTTTGGGGTCGCGGGGGGCGCTGGTGCCTATCTCAGCTACAATCAGGCGGAAGGCGGTGTACACCCTGGACAAGTCGCCACCTCATCCCAGATGTATGTTTATATAAATGTATATATGTAAATATATATATGTTTATACTGTATGTGTGTGTGTGTGTGTGTATATATATATATATATATATATATATATATATATATATATATATATATATATATATATATATGTGTATATATATATATATATATATATATATATATATATACATATATATATGTGTGTATTGCATTTTGGTATGTGACCCTTTCATGCTCCTTAATGTGTTTAGGACCACCAATTAGTTGACAGGCGAGACAATCAAATCTACACCATGTTACTCTAAAAATGTATTAATTAAAAATGTTACCTTTTGAGGAATTTGAAAAAAATAAACACTGGTGTTAAAATAAAAACAGCAGTATTGCCATAGCTGCAGCAAAAGCAAGAAAAGAAGAATTTGCTTTGTACCTTAGCCTGCACTGCCACTTGCTGGTAGGAATTGCAAAGCACAACAAATATATTTAAATATCATCTGCTTTGCCAGCTCAAGTGTTGCATTTAAGTGTCCGTCTATCAAAATAGGAAATTCCAGGCTTGTACTAGGAAACCTAACAGTAAAATGTAAGCCACAATTTGAGCATAGTAGTTATGTACTTGAAGGATATGGTGTCATAATGTGTAAGAAATAATCATAAATAAATACAAAATAACAATAATGATATTGTGCCAACATTTGTAATAAATAAATAAAATAAATATTTTAGTACAAATAATATAGATTAACATAAATTCTAAGGTGTCATATTTTTTCATGAATAATAATACTTAAAAAAATTAAAATAATGAAGTGTCACAATTTGTAATAAATCAGTGATTATCAAACTGTGGAACGAAGGCTTGAAGTGCACACAATGGGTAGTTATTATAGTCCATGGTGAAGACATCCTCCGCCACTCAGCCAAACTGCATCACGATGTAGTCAGCTGCATAAAATGATAGAGAATGAAAAAAGCTTGAACATAAGAACTTGCACTGTTTATAAATTCTAGTAAAAGACAGCAGGAATGTTCCTTAATTGTCAACGACACTGCAACACTGACAGTCCGTCACCGCAGTAATCAACCATTATATACTAGTGTTTTGCACAAGTGAGTATATCCAGAGGCGTAGCACCAAATTCTGGGCCAACATACACAAGACTCCATAAGGGCCCACCAGCCCACCCTAAACCCAACATTACACACTTGGTATGTTTACATGCACTAAAGTAGCGATTCTCAAACTGGCTCCAACTAGTGATAGGCCAAAGAATCACTTGATGAAAGTACAGTACAACTGTTTAAATACTACCTGTTATTACAAACAACACAGAGAATTATTTTCAGATGCTGATTAACAAGTCATTGACATTGTCCAAATCAGGGGTCACCAGATTTGTAAGGACCAGATTAGTAGCCCGCTGGCCTGTTCTTAAAATAGCTCAAATAGCTGCCTGTATTTTTGAAATTTTAATTATTTGCTAGCAAGCTGGTCACGCTTTGCTTGACATTTTTAATTCTAAGAGAGACAAAACTCAAATAGAATTTGAAAATCCAAGAAAATATTTTAAGGACTTGGTCTTCACTTTTTTAAATAAATTCATTTATTTTTTTACTTTGCCTATTATAACTTTCAGAAAGACAATTTTAAAGAAAAAAATACAACCTTAAAAATGATTTTAGGATTTTTAAACACATATACCTTTTTACCTTTTAAATTCCTTCCTCTTGTTTCCTGACAATTTAAATCAATGTTAAAGTGTTTTTTTTTGTTTTTTTTTATTGTAAAGAATAAAAAATACATTTTAATTTAATTTTTCATTTTAGCTTCTGTTTTTTTGACGAAGAATATTTGTGAAATATCTCTTCCAACTTATTATGATTAAAATAAAATAAAAATTTTCCGGCAAATCTAGAAAATCTTTAGAATCAAATTTAAATCTTATTTCAAAGTCTTTTGAATTTCTTTTAAAATTTTTGTTCGGGAAAATCTAAAAGAAATAATTATTTGTCTCTGTTAGAAATGTAGCTTGGTCCAATTTGTTATATATTCTAACAAATTGCGGATTGGATTTTAAACTATTTAAAACATGTCATCAAAATTCTAAAATTAATCTTAATCAGGAAAAATTACCAATGATGTTCCATAAATTATTTTTTTCAAAAAAAATTCAAATTAGCTAGTTTTTCTCTTCTTTTTTCGGTTGAAGTTTAAAGAGTCGGATTTGAAGATAAATTATTTTTCAAAATTTAATTTTCTTTTTTTTCCTGTTTTCTTCTCTTTTAAACCGTTCAATTAAGTGTTTTTTTCATCATTTATTCTCTAAAAAAACCTTCCGTCAAATGAAAAAAAATGTACGATGGAATGACAGACAGAAATACCCATATATATATATATATATATATATATATATATATATATATATATATATATATATATATATATATATATATGTCTAAATTGTTGTACATCACTAAATCAAATATGAATACCGATGATTCGATGAATGATCTGAATGAATGATATGGATGAGGTCTTCAAGTCCTGTGCTCTACCGCTATTTATTTTTGTCCATCCACTAACAAAACAATATTTGTACTCTGTATTAATTATTTTTTGTCATAGACAAGTGTCAAAATACGCCTATGAAGATGTTTGTTCAGTAGTTCTCTTTTTGGCGTCATTTTAAATAACTAAAGTGTCGTCTTTGAGAACGATCTAGTCTAGATCCAAGTCTTTGAGCACAAACTGATGACTTGGTAAGTTTACATGCACTAAAGCAGCGATTCTCAATCTGGCTCCATGTAGTGGTATGCCAAAGAATCACTTAATTATTATTAAGTAACAGTTATTTTCAAACACAGTGTTACTATTCAGACTGTGTGTATTGCAGTGATGTGCGGTGAGGTTCATGGCTGGTGAGGCACTGACTTCATCACAGTCAGATTTACAAACATATGAACCCTAAAGAGTATCTTATTCACCATTTGATTGGCAGCAGTTAACGGGTTATGTTTAAAAGCTCATACCAGCATTCTGTACACATGCAAATTGTAGCACACAAAAAAGCACATTTAATAAAAAAAAAAACGTTATTATGGTCTTACCTTTACTTATAAATGAAGTCAATGCGCCGCTGCTTCTGAACAAAAACATCGATAACTTGTTTATAGAAGTCTTCCTTATCTTTTTTCAGTTTTAAAAGTCTCTATGTCTTGATGGAGATCACTGTCTGAGGAAAACCTTTTAGCTCCGGCGTTGGTCTTCCTTTAATTATTACTTCCTGCTTCAATTGAAAGTCGAGTTTAGAAAACTGTTTTATTTTAGATCTGTAATCATCCATGTAAAAAGTCCAGAGGAGAGGAAAACATAAACACACGCTGCTCACTCTTGCTGCTTGTTGTCACTTCTTCTGCAGCCGAGTTGTCGCAAGAATGATCCCTGGGATCACTAGCACCCTCTATCACCATGAGGCGGGAGAACAGGTGCCTCACACAGTGCGTCTTCGCAGCCATTTTATGATTGCCCAGCACAAGAAATATGTTACACACATACAGTTGTTGACAAAATACACTGTACATTATATACCTCAGCTAACTAAACTATGAAAATGTATAATATAATTCATATAGCCATACGATCTCACTGCACAGCAGCCAGCAGTTAGCCCAGTCATTGCGCAATCCATGGCGAGGCGCAACTGGCTGCTGACTCAACGCAAGTCTCTTTTCAGTATTTGAACGGCAAATGTGAAAATTCAGCGATTTTGAATAAAAATAATCTAAAACTGGTGAAGTTAAATGGAAAATAACTTTGTAAAGTATAATCACTGGATACATACAACAATTTAATTAATATTTTTTCTTTTTACATTTTT